>NW_027175898.1:2045000-2375000 GCF_023055335.1 Clinocottus analis
ATAGATAGATCTCTTATCGGCTAGTGCAGCTTATAGTGAGACGGGTGTGAATAGTCCACACACACACACGCACGCACGCACGCACGCACGCGCACACACACACACACACACACACACACACACACACACACACACACACACACACACACACACATTAAGCACAACAGCTGATATAAACAAACCCCAAAATTCCCAACTTTCCGTTTGTCTCGGAAATGAGATTTGAAGCCACGTTATTTATTTGTGAAAATATGAGTTAAAAAACTGCAGTTCTCCAAACAATTTAAAACTTTTTTTAAATAAAAAATATATTATTTTTTAATAAAAACTAAATATTAACAAGGTAGCGTTTTATCTTAAGTGCAGAAGAAGAACAATAATCGCCCCCCCCCCCCCAAAAAAAAAAAAAAAAACTGCATTGAGTATGCTTTACAACCTAAAACTTATACGATGTTAGCGCCTGCAACTGTATTTTAGGGTATTTAACTCTAATGGCTTCTTTAAATTACTAAAAATAAGTATACAATAACATTCATGCTCATGCATGCAGTTCATTTTACTATTGATTTAATGATATTCATTAAACAAAAGGCTAACACTGATAAGTAACTAATAAAGCTGACAAAAGGCTGACCCTGGACGAAAAGCGCGTGTGTGCGCGCGACAGACAAAGACGAACACGCGCACCAAGGATACCACTGTGTGTCTCTCTCTCGCGCTATCATCACACCTGCACCCCCTCTCTGCCCCCCCCCCCCCCCCCCCCTCTCTCTCTCTCTCTCTCTCTCTCTCTCTCTCTCTCCGCCACTTCAAAGCTCCACTTCAAAGTGGGCTCGAGACAAGAGTTGTAGTTTCTTTCCGCCTGCCGGTGCCGAGCATCACGTCATCCTCACCGCCACCATGCCTCGAGGATTCCTGGTGAAGAGGAACCGGCGGTGCCCGGCGTCGTACCGGTCGCGGAACAGCAGCAAAAACAAACCTGAAGCATGTCACGGGGACCGGAGCGGCGGCAATAACGGCGCGTTCCCGTTTGGACTGCTCCCGGTGTCCCGCGAAGACTCCGCCGCTGTCAGGGAGGCGTGGAGCCCGCACGTGGAGTCCGCGCTGGAGGCGGAGGCGGACCGACGGGCGCAATTACCGGAGACCGAGGAGCAGGTGAGCGAGGTGGACGTCCTGACTCCCGACAGCGGCTTCTCCTGCTTCTTCCCGCCTCCTCCTCTTCTGCCCCCACGCGACTTGACGTCAGCGGAGTCCCGCAGCCCCGTTAAACCGGTCGGCACGAGACTGCTGGACCACCACCACCACCCGCACCTCCACCACCCCCGCCACCACCAGCCCCACGAGGAGGGAGAGAAGCAGCCGCTGTTCCCCGGGAAGTGCCTGCCCTCCTCCCCGCTGCCGGGGTTACCGGAGATGCCGTTCCTGGTGAGCTCCACGCCGACCTCGGTGTCCGCTTCCATCGAGAGGCTCCTCGCGAGCGGCGGCGGCGGCAGCGGCCGCAACGCGCAGTCCTGCGGCCACGGCGACAAGTACGACCCGAGCGTGGCTCACGTGCACTTGTTCCCGCCACTGGCACTTGTGAACCAGGAGCAGCATCACGCGGCGAGGAAGCGCGCGTTCCTCGAGCAGGATCAGCGCCTGAACGGCAACAGGCTCACCGGCAAACCGGCCGCGGGACACCCGCCGAAGAAACCCAAGGTGAACCGAAAGCTCAACTTCGAAGATGAGGTCACGACCTCGCCGGTGTTGGGGCTGCGGATCAAGAAGGAGCTCCCCGAGCTGAGGAGGCCGCGGGAGAGGTCGGCGGGAGCCACCGGGAACCAGCCGCTCGGAGAGTACATCTGCCAGCTCTGTAAAGAGGAGTACTCCGACCCGTTCTCCCTCGCGCAGCACAAGTGCTCCCGCATAGTGCGCGTGGAGTACCGGTGTCCCGAGTGCGAGAAGGTGTTCAGCTGCCCCGCCAACTTGGCGTCCCACCGCCGCTGGCACAAACCCCGCCCGGTGAACGGCCCAGGCGGAGAGACTGCGGCGAACAAGAGCCAGCCGTTGAAGGAGGCGCGCGGGCTCGTGGCGCACGAGAGGCCGCCGGTAGAGATGGAGGGCAAAGAGAACGAGCTTGCTGCGCATCAACACGAACCAGCACCACGGAGCACTGGACAGCTCCGCGTCAGACGCGAGCCCTCCCTGCTCTGCTCCACGGCCGCGCGCGGGACGGTCCCGACGCGACAGCCTCGCGCCCCCTCATTACGACCCCTCGCTCCATTACCGGATTCCGGCCGAAAGTTGCCTGGACCTGCAGCAGCAGGCGAGCGCGCCGGACAGCCCGCCCTCGAGCCTGATTCAAGTTAGGCGGCAACCCGGACGAGCGCGCGGACACGCCGTCTCTCCCGCACCCGCCGTTGCCGTTCGCCCAGTCGCTGCCGGAGGACGAAGTGTACGAGTGCCGGTACTGCGGGAAGAAGTTCCGCCGACAGGCGTACCTGAAGAAACACCTGGCCGCGCACGAGATGACGGCGCGAGCGTCTCCCAACCCGTCACCGTACGGCCAGGCGCGTGAAACGAGCGTTAGACAGAGCCAGGTGTTCCTGTGTCACCTGTGCGGCGCGCGCTTCCCGTCGGTAGAAATCAGGGACAAGCACCGGCTGTGGCACGCGATGAGGGACGAGTTACTGGCGGGAACTTTGGGGGGAGGAGGACTCCGACCGGACGTGTTCCACGCGCAGGGAGGCGAGAGCGGCAGCGGGGAGTGCGAGCAGCAGCAGATTTTCACGTGCAAGCAGTGTCCGTCCACTTTCTTCAGCTCCCCGGGGCTCGCGAGACACATCAACAAGTCTCACCCCGCCGAGAGCCGGCAGGTGATGCTGCTGCAGATGACCGTACGGCCGTAAAGACCGACCAGCCATCAACTGTCATCACGAGGAACCTATTTACTCTTAAGTACATTTAATTCAGCTGTTGTTCTACTGTAAATTGGGACGGAGGCCTGTTGGGTTCAGTTGTGGTCAAAAAGCAAAAACGCACTTTTGCGCTTTAGGACACGGGTGAGTTTTCGTTCAAACTCAGTGAGCACCCTGACTTCTGAATTGTTTTACACAGATACAGTTATGATCTATGAACATCGTTTATGGTCACCTGACACCGATAACCCAAAAGCAAAACGTTTGCTGCTTCGCTGAAAACTAGACAATTACATGTAGTGTCAGTAGAGCTGGAGCTGTCCATGGTGCTGAAACCACACGGACTAAAAGACCCACTGAAGCTACTAAATAAACTTCTGTTATCCTCTACAGGTTGTTCGGTCTTTCCAGCTTTTGTTGTTGTTGTCAAAGAAAATAAAAAGGACATTATTATTAATTCACTGGAGTGGTGACAGATCCAAGATGATTAAATATAAATAACAGCAGTATTAGAACGGTTCAACTTTAAACTGGATGCAAATGAACAGTGTGGAAAGCAAACTTTCTCTCAATATTTATTTTGTATAGCCAGTAAAACCATCAAAATTCAGACATTGTTTTCTATATTTCTTTTCTCATTTAGACAATATATTTCCTGTATTGGCACAGAGAAGGGCTTTTCATTTCCTCATCTTGCACCGTCTCAAATCAAGCCCAACACTCTGTAAATGACTTGACATTTAATCACAGTATCTACACCGTTACAGTGAGCAGAACCCTTGAGTGAATGGGCCGACTGAAGTCTGACAGAAAGGGTAATTTGATTTTGACTAATTAGAGCAGCAGGGGGGTCATTTCACAGCCAACGTGCTGAAGCAAAGATCGACGCAGGCCTCTCTCTCTCTACATGTGGCAGACGTTTTGAACTCACGGTCCACACGGTTCTGTGGCAAAAGTTATCCCATGACATAGAAGCTCAGGAGGAACCGATAGTGTGTTACATAACGTACTGCCGTGATATGTCGTGACCTGTAATTGCATTTAGAAAGTGACCTTCTTCACACCAACTACTGCAGATAGAATCAATGTCCTCACTGTTTTATGTACAGGTAACAATACAAAAGCAAACAGAAAAAAATAAAGAGAAAATAATCATAATAGACCATAATATGCCTTTTATATGTGTCAGTAAGTTTCTCAGCTGCAAGATATTTTCATACAGAAATGGAACATTTAATGTGTGTACTGCAAAAAAAAGAAGTATTTCCTCTTTATTGATTATACATTACTGTTGAACTATTTGCTTCATGATGCTAAACATGTCATTGTGGCTCTATGAAGCCTCTACAGTAATATTTTGATATGTCTGAAGTTGAATGTGACATTTATTCTAAATTATTGTCAATAAATGTGAAGACAGTATGATGACCTGCCCTGTCGACGTATTCATGTGGTTTCAAAGTTGGTGTGTACACACACACACACACACACACAATATATGAGTGGGTCCAGCTTTCAAGTGGTACGAATAGTTTATTGTCAAACTCCAACCATCGCACATCTGCGCTCTTTTCCGTGTCCAAAAGAGACATTACACGTCTACACACTACATGTTGTGACCGTAACATAGTTCAAGGAAGTGAGTGTGTGTGTGCGTGTGATACAGTTGTTACATGATCAACACATGCGGTTAGTACTGAACCGACATCATGCAGTATGTACAGTCAGTAGTTACATACACCCGTCTCCATATATATATATATATATATATATATATATATATATATATATATATATATATATATATATATATATATATATGTATGCCAGATTCGGGTCAATATGGCCGACTAATACTTCAACCTGCACAATCTTGCGGGCAGACTGTCCTCAGGCAGGTTGATTTGAATCTGTCATATAATGCTGAAAGGCTTAAAGGTAACCTAGGTTTTCTATACATTTTGGTTTTGCTAATCAGGTTTGTTTTTTTAAGTGACACATCTGATGTTTTTAACAATCTGAAAACAGATCTGAAATCTCGTTTGCGTGTTACTACAAAACACAGCGTCATGACCCAAACAGTCACATGGAGTCTAGTATTTTAATCCAAAGTGAATACAAAGGTCATGTTGAACCCAGAAATGGGAGCGCGGTTTAGCTGCAGTCTCCGTACGACATTGTACAGATCCTTCCCAGAGTGCAGTGGGGCAAGAGACGACGTGTCACAACCAATGAATGGTGCTTCTTCAGGCTTGGCAATAATAACAATAATAATAACCGTAACAGCAATAATTTAACGGGACAACTCAAATCTCAGCACACAAAATAATACAAGATGAATTTGACCTCATTTTTAAACTGGCACATCTGTGACGACCCCACAGAGAGGTTTAAAGAAATTAAAATAATAATAAAAAAAGGTTTGACAATCCCTTTCCTCTCTACAGCAAAGCTATGGCTGAAGAAAAGACAATTAAACAGTAACAGAAAATACAGTTGTGCATACACATACATAACACAAAAGCTTGAACTCAGATCTACATTTGCAAATGCAAATATTTCAAACAGTATATCCACGTTTCCTTTAGTTCAGGCCGGGATGAAAAAAAATGAAGCCATGCGGAGAACGAGCCACCGTGTCGAATAAACAGATGAACGTTCTGTGGCGATAAAAAAAAACAAAAAAAAACAAAGATAAAACTCCCGAAGAAGCACAGATGAGAGCATTAATGAAGAGAAACCTGCAGTACACAAACGGTGAAAGACAATTTGACGGGTTAATACGTGAACGTAGTGTTACATTTTCAGGTCCCCTCCATCCTGAACTGGAACCGGGGATGAGTCTAAACATAAGAGTGGGATTTATTTATTTTATATATATATATATATATATATATATATATATATATATATATATATATATATATATATATATATATATATATATATATATATATATATATATATATATATAAAAATAAAAGAAGCACATTTCCTTTCTAGGTATGACAAAAGAAAAAAACAGTGTAGTGTTTTAAGTAGATAATGTGGTCTGAGGACAAACCAGTGGGACTTTGGCAGCTATTCTCACATAACAGTTTATATACACATCCTTTTAGATATTCATATATCTACTATATATATATATATTCATACTCATACATATATAGATATACAGAATATATATAAAAGGAACAAACAAAAAAAACAAGGATAAATGAGAAGATCAGTGCTTTGTCCACATTTTACAGCATGAGCACAGAAAATAGTCAACACTTAACTTTGTGTAACGAGTGCTTCCTCTTTGATCGTTTTCTTTCTAAAAAGCGCCTCTTTCTCTCCGCTATGAAGGACAAGTAATCCCTCCATCGTTCCCTATAACATCGATCAGACGTAGCTTTCAAGCCCACGTGTTCAGGAAATTTGGGATTTTCTTCCGGGTTCAAACGTAGAGGACATTTTTGGGGCTCGAGAGCGTCGCCGCATTTGCGATTTCTATTGTGTTTCTATTTTATTCAACAGCGAGCAAACAAATGAGTTTTTTGTATTTACATTTTATGAGGACTGAATAGCAACAGACCCCTGACCCTTCATCTTCACGGGCCTAATGCTGTACCGAGAACAAAAATATACTTTTATCTTGCTTTCTCCATGCGACACGATCAGAAATGCATTCTTTGATTATTTTATTTTTTTAAATATCAAAACTCTGTCTGTACACACACACATACACGCGGGCTGACTATCGTACAAATATACAGATTTCACATGGCGGCGTTCAACCTCACTTTGTTTGACCTCGTCCAGGTCTAACGTGGCATCTTTCAGCGATTTCTAACATGGCACGGATTATGATGAACGAGTTCTGCACTTGTCCGGCTGCGTCAACGGTGGCAAAGATCAGCAATGGTTCCTTTTTGATTTCTTTTTTTTTTTATAGCAAAGCCAAGGATATATTCAGCAGATGTGAGCAATTTCAACAGAAAGTTACAGTGTTATATACTCGTGTGGTTTGAGAAGCTGTGTGACGAAGCGTCACAGTTCTATCGACTCTCCACATGGTTGCGGCATTCCTGATGGATTTCGCCACAACGACTTGTTTTGACGTTTTATTTTCTTGTACTTTTAAAAACACAAATTGGGGACCGAAAAAGTGTCAGATTTCCTTGATCGGCCTGAAGCGAGCTGTGCGATTTCTAGAGCTCAAGTCTTATTGGCCGACCCGGAGGAGCGCCGCAGCTTCATGGACATGCGGCTCTTGCTAGTCCGAGGAGACATGGGGGACGCCGAGTCGCTCCCGTCCTCCCCAAGAGCCGGACTTTCTCCCCGAAGAATCTCTAGGCAGGAGCCTGTGGAAAGGGTGGAGGAGGAGGCAAAGGGCAATTGAGGAAAATGGATCGATGGGGGAGGAAGGGAGGGATAAAAGAGAGGAGGGAGGAGGCAAATAAGAGAATGAAAAGGAGGAAGGGACAATAAGAAACTGACATCACGCCCCATGATGTTCTACTGAGCCAGACTGCACAAACTCACTCACATAGATACAGGACACACACACACACACACGAGAAAAACACACAACACACACACCCAGTTTGAATGCGACACCAGATTATGACTAAACAGCGTCTTTACAAATGTTTTTTATACTTATCCTGCATACACATCTGACTTTACAGCTGATATTAGCAACACGTTAGTTAGGAGATGCTCATTTCTGCCTACAACTTTTTCCTTTTTTTATTTTTTAAGTAATTTCTATACATTTTGAAAACTTGATTAGTAAAAAAGAAAGAAAAATATTGAATTATTGTGCTAATACCTACAGTGCCTTTCTATCTATAAACATACCATTCACAGCTAGCATGAAGGACCTTCTGCTTCAGGCCCTTCCCCTTCACCCTGAGCAGGTTAAAGCTGTCTAGTGGCTTAGGGTCCATCATATACATAACACTATGCTCCTCTAGAGGAGGAAGAGGAAGAGGAGAGTCCAGACAAGGAGAGGACAGGAGAGGAAAGGTAAGGGAACCAAAGGAAAGGTTGGCCAGTAACAAAAAAAGAGGCGAGAAGATGGAGACACGGTGGATATAGGAAAGAATGAAACACCAGAGGAGAGATACAAACATAACACAAACAGAAAGGGAAATAAATAAAATAGACAGGAAGAAGAGAGGAAACAGGAGAAAAGGGAAGGCATGAACAGAGGAGATGACAAAGGAGACGTTCAGGAGGGTTTGTCAGAGAAAAGAAAGAAAAATAGAAAAATGAATAAACATAATGAATAAGAAGTTGACACACACACGCATGCGCACACACAAAAGAGAAAAACAACGAACCGAATGTAAAAGACACAACAGACAGACTGACGACACATTTATGACGACACAGAACACATTTTGCTGATCCCCACCGCTACCTGACTTATTGAAAATGTTAAAATACAATCAAGTTTATCGAAGAAGAAACAAAACTTAAATGTTAGTTTAAAGTTACACCCTGTGTGTGTGTGTATGTGTGTGTGTGTACAGCGGTACATCGTATCAAAACCAGGAAGAGAGGAGCATACAACAGGGTTAGAGGTAAAGTTTCACCAGGTCAGCGAGACATCGCAGGTTAACAGAACAAACAGGAAGATGACTGAGTGAGTGAGTGAAAAGGCAAAAGAGCAGAAAGCTCACATTGGTATAAAAAAAAATAAAAAAATTAAAGGAAGTCTCACTTTCATCAAGGCCCTGAGTGCAGCTTGGTATAAAGCTGGTATTGTGCATAAAAGAGGACAATTCATACATATGTTTTCCTCTTACCAGCAGTGCTATTTACACGTCTAGATTGTTCTGGTGCAAAAAGGAGAGTGGACATTACACTGACGTTCATCTGGTGGACACAAACGTGCCACTAAATGAATGCTCGCGACAGCACAACGAGTCATACCCAAGTAGACACACAGGCGAGCTGAAAATGACGCTTCCTTTTAAATAGTACACAGATATAAACACATGCAGACCTGCTTCAACTGTGGGAAACACAGAGGAAGAAGACAGACAAGAAAAAACAATCGAGATGAAACAACATGGTGGAGGAATCGGAGGAGAGCAGAGGTTAGGCTGAAATGTCAGTAGGAGGAGCCAATCAGAACGAGGCGAGTCAATCATGTGACCAGGCTTACCTTTTTAGCTATAGGCAAGTGAGACAATACGATCTGAAGGAGGAGGAGGAGGAAGGGGAGGGGGGGACAAAAAGAAAAGAAAAAAGACAAAAAAAAGATAATTTGAAGAAAGAAATAAACAAAAAGAATATGGAAAAAGGGAAAAGCAATTTAAAACAAAAGAAAAAAAAAGAAAAATTAAAGGGTGAAATAAAAAAAATTAAAAAAACAACAGAAAGAGAGAATAACGTTTGATCATTGTGCTGTTAAGGGAGGGGAACCTGTAAGTTAAAATTGGGAAAGAGACAGAGATGTTAGAGAGAGAGAGAGAGAGAGAGAGAGAGAGAGAGAGAGAGAGAGAGAGGTAGAGAGAGAGGTAGAGAGAGAGAGGGAGGTAGAGCGAGAGAGAGAGAGAGAAAGAGAGAGAGAGAGAGAGAGAGAGAGAGAGAGAGAAGGGGTTTGTAATTTGAGCAAGGTCTATTTCAGAGCACAGGATTATTACAGTTGTCCAGATTTTGTCCCGATCTGAATTCTAAACTTTGGCCAAGATGACTTGCATGTAAAGATTAGAAATCAGGCAAATTGACACGATCGAGTGCTGAAATGAGCGGCCATGACAGGCCCTAATATCTTATTATCGGACGAAAGTCCTGATCCTGTGTTCTGAAATGACGTTTGGGGCTGAAGAACACAATAAAGAGCAACACACTGCTTCTGACAAGATTTCAGTGACACACAACACTCCAAATGAACATTTTGGGGTGAAATAAGAGTCCCAGGTTGTGTTTCATGTTATTTAGCCTCAAAGCAGGTTGATTATTATTGTACAATATTAACATGTTTGACACAATAGCTGGTGAGTTGAAGAGCAGTTGGAAAAAAAAGCAGTAATTAATTATACACATTAAGACCTGCCCCACCTCAGGAACAAAGCAAACTGTCATGTCACTGTGTTCCTCCCATTGTCACGCTGATATCTATGTCGTTGCTCCCTTTATGCTTCATACACCTTCAAGAAAAGTGAGCGGCTCAGCTGCAGGATTGAATTATTGTAAATAACCACCGCGCTGAATAACTCGGTTATGTGCGAGTCGGAGGACAGCGTACTATTTTAAATGACACTTAGCCGGACACATTATGGACAAAAAAATGATCAGCCGCCGCCTAATAAACTTAACGGGATACATATGAGGGTCGTGCAGTGAAGTATAACTCCCTAGTGCATGTCTGGCTTCTCTACAGGATGATCAGATGTCAGCCAATTCCTCAGAGACGCTCTGGAGACAGAAAAAGGCTCCGAGTGCAGCTTTGGACCGAAAACAGAACTCATCAGATACTGTTGAGTCTGTGAATATGACCGTAAGCTGCCAGTGTGTGTGCATGTGTGTGTGTGTGTGTGTGTGTGTCCACTCAAAAGGCAGCGCGAGAGAGATGCTGTTGGTAGTTTACAATCCAGCATTGGTAATTAAAAGTGGGAAAAACCTGCATATTTGGGTTTTTGCATTCTTATTTGGTGTTTATGTGCATTTGTCTTGTTTAATGATGCTGTACGTTATTTACCTTCAGTGTTTTATATGTGCTTTTGTTGTAGATACACTATTCTTTTGCTTTAATGTTGATTGTTGATACGTTACCGTCTGTGTATCCATAGATCTTAGTTTCATTATGTTATTGAATATTTTGAAATCTCAGGCTGCCATCAGCAGATGGCTCACTTTACAGTTTTACTGTAGATTGGTGTGCATTGCACTAAATAAAGAAATAATGTATGTCCTGATTAGTGTCTTATCTCACAAACACTAAGTATATTCAGTCTAAATATGTATATTTAGTTTGTCTAATATGTATGTTTTAATGTCATCTGCCTTCACCTTGAAATTCTCCCAACGATTTTTGAGGAAAGGGACAAGAAATAGCAAAATAAACGTTGAGTCTAGATGTGGCCACTTTAACCAGCTGTTTTTGTGTGTCTTTGCTGAGCAGTTCGGTCACAGCCGGCGCCTCCGGGGTTTTGATGCTGTGGCGTCACGGTGCAGAGGAAGAGTCTTACCTGCGTCTGAGGGCAGGTGTGTGCAGGGAGCGGGGCTGTAGACCCGAGCTGCGTAATCCTCGAACGTTGTGGGCTCCTGGTGGTGCTGCACGATGGTTTCTAGGTATCGGGATCGCTCCTCATAGCTGAGGTCAAAGGTCAAGGTTAAGTAACAACAAAGAAAGGCTTTGTTAAAGACAAGCAGATAACAAAAAGGCTGCGATACAGAGTGTGTGGAGTTTGGAAGATGTGGGTGATTACCAGGCAGAAAGGTTCATAGAAAGACAATCAAGGTGCATTATGGGAAATGTAGGCACCAGTGTTTTGGGAGTGCGATATCTTGGCCCTCTGCTGCACTTTATGGAGACTAAATCCCTGAAGTGAACCGTTACCATCTGTACTGTTTTAATGAAGCGTCAATAGTTTAATGTATCTTCCATTAATCTGCACATTTGAACATGAATTTGAAATCTATGAATAACCAAATAGTAGAAAAACTAAAGTGGCAGAATGGAAAACAAAATACAATAACATATAACGAACAGAAAACAGAAAAAAAGACCGCAAAAAAAACAAGAATAGAATAAAGCGGCATTTTTCAGAATAAAGCATGTTTTGCAACACAGGCCAGTTAACGTACACCGACTGTAGTTTCCACAGAAATCCAAAGCGAACGCTGCGGTCAGAAAAGAAAAGAAAAAAAGGAGAGCGAAGGGAAATCAAAGCCCTTTTATCACATGCCATTACGGCCTTCAGCATTGAATTCGAAGAGAGAGGCGCAGAGAGCTGAGTAAATGGAAACCAGGACTTCAACTGTCCGTCTATTAGCGATAACCTCATTGATAGGACGACATTTACCGCGCTCATACATCTACCATAATGACAGCCATATGCAGCCGTCATAGTCTCTTTGACACACAAACGCACGGCTCAGTCCCATCAACTCCAAATGGTATTACCATTTGCTTAGTGAGCTCCAATAACTGAGGGTTTCCAATGAGAGCAGTGTGTGTGTGTGTGTGTGTGTGTATTTCATAAGAGTGGTTGTGAACAGGCCTGATGTGTGTATGTAAGCGCACGTGTCCTTGTTTTAGTGTGTGATGGGATTAGGCCAATGAATCTTCAGAATGAAATTTGTGTGTTTGTGCCTCGGTGTGTGTGCGTGTGCGTGTGTGTGTGTGTGTATTGTGAATGGGTCGGCCATCTGTAACAGCTCCCATGGGTTTTCTATTGGGTTAGAGAGCCGGTCTATGGGACTCAGAAGGAGAAAGATTCAGGTCTAATGGTAACTGATCCAGTTAGAGACAATGATAATAACAACAATATGGCTCCTTTAAAGTGGAGGGACAGACTGCGCTGGCAGAATTAACAAGAAACAAGGAGGGTAGGGATGGAGGGGATGAGGGGGGAAGAAGCTGTCAAAGCAGAGAGAAGGAAAAGTTAAATAAACTGTGGATGACGCTGTTTGCTTAACGTTTTTACGGAATACAACCCTGCTTTATTTTTACAGGAACTTCAAGGACTTTAAGATCTAAAAATAGCCGTAATAGTTTCTAAAATAGCTTTTCCAATACTTATTTCAATCTAACTGGAGAAAACGAAAAAGGAGTGAAGGTCGAGCTGGTCGGAGAGGGAACAAAGGCGGGAGAGACGCAGGGACGGAGGTAGGAGGAGGAAGGGAACTTGTAAAAAGACAGGGAGGAAGTGGCAAGGGTGAAGAGGAAGAAGGGTGAGAATCCTGCAGCACATCGCAGCGGAGGTGAAAGGGGGAGGGAGGATTGTTAAGTAACAACGTGATGTGATGTGTGCGCGTGAGAGAAAGAGGCAGAGGGAGTCTTTCCCGGAGAGAGCGGCGAGGAGAGCAGCAGCCACACACGCAGCGTCAAGCCAGTGTCTTTCACACCGGGCCTCTATGTGATCTCGCTGTTTGCCTTTTCCTGCTTCCCGCTCCCCTGGATCGCACTTCCCCTTCAGGTGGATATGAGAGAGAAAGAGAGTGAGAGTGTGTGTGTGTGTGTGTGTGTGTGTGAGAGAGGGAAAGAGTGTGTGACTGCAATGCAATTAGGACCGAGAGCTGTTACATATTCCTGCAAACAACAGATAATTACCGTTATATCATGTTTAAATAGTGTGTGTGGTTGTGTGAGGCGGCAGCTTGGGAAATACAAGGAAGCATCCGCCAACAGCATCTGTTGGCTCTTTAGAAAGGCACTGCCTGATAAAAAGGACACCGTTTCGTAATTTTCAGAGAAGGTCAAAAGGTTTAAAAGGACGCCGGCGGGAGAGAAAGAAGTCGACAGAGGCAAGGGGGAAACTGAAAGAAATAACGAGGAAGAAGAGAAATAAATACACGGGCACGGCGCCACCGCTGAGATAAATGGCGGGAACATCACTTTACTTTTCTTCACTACTTCTCCGTCTGCCTAGGTTGGATCTCTCGCCCTCTTTCTTCCTCTCAGTGTGGGATTTCTGCCTGTGGCTTCATGGTGTCACAAACACCAGCTCCAAACTGGGAGTCGGGAAGAGGGGGCCCGGGGTGGGGGCAACATCAGGAGAGATGCACTGTTGCTGCACAACATTTGGCAGTTCATATTTGTGATAATTAATTGCCATGCGCAGCCACACAGGACATTTGAGTTACTTTGGCTCATAAGACAGGTTGAATACAGGTGGGCCTTGGCTTGGACAAAATATAGCCGAGACCCCAAAGTTAAGATAGTTACATCCTGGGGCTTTTATTTTGAAAAAAAAAGAGTACATTCCTAGTTTGCTGTTTACATGCAATGAGCGTTGAAACATTGTATTTTCGAAATTAGGCCTCAAAAAGCTCTTACCTTCCCGTTAAGATACAGTTACTTTATTAGGCCTTTATTTTGACACAGTTGCCTGTTAGGAATAGGGCTTTAATTTTGAAAAACTAGGTCCAGCCATAAGTATCTGGTTACATACAATGAGAGTTGGGGGCTTTAATTTTGAGGAGATTGGGGGTGTTATAGGTGTGGAGTTGGTTTGTGCTTTGGCCAGAATATGTTAAACATCTCTAAATGAATGAAAGCCTTTGCGATTTGCATTTAAAAAATATATAATTAAAAGGTGAGATTGAGATCATTTCGATTGCCTCTCAACATCGTGACGGCTGAGCCGATAGCTTGCAGCTAACGGTACCAACAGCGCAACCGTTAACCCGACTTCACCCTCTGCTCACGTAGCCATCACTCCTCTTTATGTTTACATTGATGAGAGTTGTGTGCGGCGATATTAATGCACCGTTTTATGGTTATTATATATATTTGATCTATTTGAGGTTGAAAGATGCTTAGTAAAACGTTTCAATCTTCATCACCAAATTAAATTGTTCCCATCAAAAAGAATAAACCAATGAGACATCAAAGAAAATTGACTTTCGTTCACACTTTCACACATCCATCCCTCCATCCATCCAAATGGCATTCGTTGCTATGAAATCTGTAATTGAATTTCAGATGGCTCCTCTTATTAAGTCATTAGCGGAAAAATATCTCTCTTTCGGGAGAGAGAAAGGGAAAGAAAGAGGGAAAATTATGAGGAGAGGAAGAGGAGGTTGGGTGGGGGTTGGCTAGGGAGAAAAGGACAGGAGAGAGATACAAGAGAGGGGGCGGATAAAAAGCCTCTTTTGTATCGAGTCAGAAACTCATTTTCTTGTGCGTGGCTGAAAAGAGAGGAGAAAGTGATCATGTCATCTCTCTCCTCTCTCTCCCCCCAACAGCGCGCTTCATTGTGGCGGTGTTCGACTCCTGCGATCACTTGAGACGGAGGGAGACGGGAGGAGCCGAGGGGGGAGGAGAGAGGGAGCTTGTTATCGCATTAGGAGCCGGGCCCACCGCTGGGTTGTGCGCGTATGGATGGGTTTGTGTGCGTTGTCTATAGCGGGACTTTACTATATATTTACTTGTGATTGCATCGGGCCTTCTCAGACGGATTATCATGATCAGAATGGGTTGATTTACATTTTACCTTTCTAATCGTCATTGGCATAATGACACAGAATGTAAATGTGTTGTTTTGGTTTGCAGTTTAACAAACCCTTTCAGAATAAAAGAAAAACTTTGTGTTCCACAACCGTTTACTGCGTCAGCCTCACGTGAAGAAAGACCCGACTGGATCAGGATTTTGACTGAAACAGTTTTTGGTAATCGGTCCACAACAGTGACTGAATCCTCTGGGGAAAAAGGTTGTTTTAATAAAAAGGGAAAATGTACATTTCCAGCGTTTTTAGCCCCCAGAAATGGTCGTCCTTTTTTAAAAAAATATAATTTTTTAAAATAATACGAGTGTGTGGAACCATAATTTGTTTAAATGTGGAACATAACTTTTTACTTTTATTACTAACTGACCAAAAAGGCGGTCTGTATATCTCAGTATTGCTTTCATTGGGGCAGCAGTTAACTAAAGAAGAACTGGGGAAAAAAAATTAAAAAATCGAAATATAATTGTGGAAAACACCCAGATTAGTTCATCCAATATCCTGACTCCTGTCCGGAAGCCGCGTCTCAAAACGTCCTGACTGCAGGTTTTCTGGACGCATGCACAGACTTTGTGCTCTCGATCTAAAAGCGGCCGCATCGACAGCCGCTACAACGCCAGCGAGAGAATCGGATCGATGGCCGCTGAGCGAGAGTCCTCTCCGCTGTTCAAGAGGAGCAGAGCGGATAATGTACAACATTACTTTCTATATCACCAGCTCAGGTTACAATCCACTGACGACGCCGCTGATGAATATTACAGATGTTTTAAACCTTTAAATACTGTCCCACAAAAAACACCAAAGACCAACAATGGTTAAATCGAGTCACAAATCTTCACTTTCATTCCTTGAAAAGGAACCCGGCGATGACACCAGCCGGTCTTCTTGATGTTGAAAAAACACTAAAGCGATGGAAGAGTGTAAAAAAAGCAGTGCGACGGCTCTGGCTCTCTCTGTTCACTCGCTGCTATTCACATTTCCTCGTGAGGTTTCTATTTTTTTATGAACCAGCTCCATTTGGTCGGACATCCCCACCGCAACTCCATTGTGTGAGACGCGACGCCTCTGCTAGCGCGAAGTAGGACAATCCTGTCAGAGCTTTGTGGGTTTCCAACGTGAACACAGCAAAACTTCATTCTGCGGTGAAGCTTGAACATCTTTTTACAAAAAGTGAACGACTTACTGAAAAGTGCAACACCGCGTCTTCTGTTTACTTTCTAAAGCTTGTCTACAATATACCTATCCTGAAAAACACACACACACACACACACACACACACACACACACACACACACACACACACACACTCTATCTCACTTTGAATCTCACGCACATAAAAACACACACTATCTGTGCTCTCCACCCCAGGCTTTGGAACAGACAACAGAGAGAAGGACATCAGAGGGATAATACAATTGGAAAAGCTTTACAGCGTGTAATGATAAACCTGTGCGTGTGTGTGTCTGTGTGTGTCCATGCCCAAAGGAAAAAGCTAATGGGTTTATATCTTTCTGCGATAGCAATGATATGGAGGCTTTGTGATTTCATTAAGAGTGTGTGTGTGTGTCCACGTACGCCAAAGATGAGACCAGTGATAGGTTGGTCTAATGCACTACATATTGTTAGGGGCCGACGTGCACGTAACACACACACACACACACACACACACACACACACACACCCCTCTTTAACCTAACGCAGAAACAGAGGCCGAGGAGAAAAACAGACATGATACATTAATTGGCCCCTTGTCACCCCACTATTATACCTTTTGACATGTACACACACACACACACACACACACACACACACACACACACACACACACACACACACACACACACACACACACACACACACACACACACACACACACACACACACACACACACACACACCAATGGGTGAAATAGATAAACACACACCCCTCCTCCTCTGGGGAGCCCTAAAGCTGCCAGCGCAATTACAAGTTTTAGTTAACAGACACACACAGCAATGTATGCACGTACGCACACGCACAAGCACACGCAGACGCACACCTCTTAGGTGTTGGTGAACATCACAGAGGCTGTGATAATAATTCTCCGATTAAAGAGATGGATCCTGTTCTTCCCTGCAGGCTGTAACAACCGCTGGACAATATTCATCCTCCACGCATACAACCACATAAACTATACGAGTCCTTAATACGGATATGCGAGGTGACATATCCATATTAACAAGAACCAGTCACATTTAGTCACATTCAGTTAAGTTGCCGAGGGTTTATCTTGCAGCTGTACTTTACTTGATTCATAAAACAACACAACACAGTTTGCACAAGACGGCAACCACTTTTATTCTCGTTCCACATTGCACAAAAACATTTCCTCTCCTTCCGTTTTTTTCTTCACAATAAAAGCCCCAAAAACGTACATCAGAACTCTGGTTCTTAGAGAGCTGGACATAAACCTAAAATAATAGCTTACAGTTAAGACAAAACATGTCAAAACAATCCAACAAAACTGTGGCACAAAAACGCCGCACACACTAGAGTAAGAGCCAGAACAAAGTATGTTAACTACCGTAAAATTTGGGTTATACTACTACTTTTCTTTTTTTCCTCAACTTTGACCCGTGCAGCTGATATGTGGATTTTCCCGATTCTAAACTTAGCAGCAGTTGCACAGACATACGGTACAAAATCGGCGTGAATTATTCCCAAATCCCGTTCACGAGGGATCTCGCTGTGAAACGACGGGCTGACACCCCACCACTGACTAGATGTGACTGTTTTTTATGTGTAGTACCGTACGTGCATTGTCCGTTAATGACGCAGCATCACATGATGCGCATATTTATTTAAACAATATCAGACGGCACAGAAGGCTGAGGTCGAAAATGCACGGCCCGTCACCGAAATGACCTGATCGTGTTCTTTATAATTTGTCATGCCCAATAATCTGAATAAAATGCTGCAAACACCTGCTGGAATATATGGTCACACTTGGCTTCTTTTGTCTCTCTTCAAAACTCATTTTTGAAAGTGATTGATCTAATCTTATTTCTATGAAACCCACCGTGTCTCTCTGTCTCCTCTTAAGGCGAGACTGAAGACGGCTGTCAAAGCTGACGACACTCAGTTTGCTCTGTGCACTCCGTCATGGTCTTGGTCGGCCCTGAATCTTAAACACCTTGTCACATAAAAATACGTACATTCACACATATACGGCCACGTCTACACTTGCACACACACACACACACACACACACACACACACTAAAGATTAGCTTGTTTTTCAGTCAGAGGGGGGTCCGTTCATGATCAAGCCACTGATGGCTACAACTCATGTGTCTGCACAGCTCTCAGTGACTAGGCGTGTATGTGTGCGCACACCTACACTCCCGCAAACCTACACGGAAATAAGCACAAAAAAAACATAGCACATTTTTGAGTAAAACTCCTTGCACAACAGCAACCTCTTTGTTTCTTTCTGATAACTCAGGTCTCAGACTGTAATCTGAGTGTGTGTGTGTACACGGTGCCTGAAACGAACATTTGTGTTGAGTTTGTGCGTTTGCTCACACAAATCTAACAGCAGTCGCTCACTCACAGGCTTGAATTCACTTTCTTTAGGTCAGCCGAGACGGTGAATGATTGATTTATTTTTAAAACTATCCCGTTGATCTTGATAAAAAAACAGCGAGTCCACATAGTATTCGACTAACATGGTGTATTATTAAAGTATGTGGATCACAAAGTGTCAAACACTTTGTAACCCGCAAAATGTCCATGTGAAACAAACTGATGCATCTCACACACACACACACAGACACACACACTTCCCCAAGGAGAAGTGGGAGCGATTAGCTGTGACCTCCTCCTCCTCACCCTTTTCTTTTCATTTCCTCTATCTGCCCGACGGGAAATAATTAACCACAATTCCTCCTCCCCCCGCCCTCCCTTTCCCTCTGCACACATTCATTTCCTTACCCCCCGTAATACACAGACCCTTAACCTAATCCTAATTGTATCTTAAGCATCAAATACCGCTCCGGTGTGTGGTTTCGATTTGCTGTCAATTTGCCATAATGGCTGCTCATGGAGCGTTTTTCAATAAACGGACGGGTAACAGCACATGTATATTCATCTATATTTAACAGTACGCAGAAGCGTCATCGCTCACGTCAGAAAGATGCAATCTGCTGTCAATTTATCTTAGTTCATTAATCGAATTTCTAGTAAAAAAAGAAAAAAAAAGTCAAAATGTATTTTCATGAAATATCAGTACGATGTCAATGCACCTGCATCAGCAGTTGTAATTAACATCCAGCTTATTTGTTGTACGGTTTCCGTCAAATGCAGCAAAATGCAGCAATCTGAAGACAGGCGGCGGTGCAGCTTTCTGACGGCTGGAGTGTAGCTCGAAGGGCTGGCGGTGTTTGGGGGGGTCAAGGATAACATGACCCCATTTCAGCATCGGCGATAAGAAAATGTCTTCAAATTGTAAGGTTTTGACCTCACCTTTTCTCCGCGGTGAGCAACGCACACACGCCTCGTCACACACGGCAGACTGTAGCCTTAGTGGGACAATGGGCTCCTTTGTGGGAGCTGGCAAAGAGAAGCCAGGCAGGCCGCCGGGCGTTTGGCTGCATGCAGCGCTTGTGTGTGTGTGTGTGCGCGTGTGTGTGTGGATATGGGGGATAATAGCGCTACATGCCCAGAGCTGCCATCATTTCACCGGGAACAGAGTGTGAAAAAAAAGAGAGGCAGTGATACACACTGACAAACACACACACACACCATCGCTATCACACCGAGCCATATGCTGACCTCAGCCTCAGTGCAGCTATCTCTGCCAATCAACTACTAGAGGGGATGTCCCACACACACACACACACACACTCACACACACACACACACACACACACACACACTCACACACACACACACACACACACACACACACAGCTCTAATGCTGAGTGAAATATATACACATGCAACATGGACGCCGTGAAATACACAAGTGTAAAAGGGGTTATATACGTTTGAAAATTCAAGCGCGCACACACACTTGCTGGAACTAGTGTGCGTGTGTGTAGGAGCTTAGCGTCTCTCCAACATTGTTCCCCAGAACCACAATCACCCAGGAGCAGATGGAGGACAGCCACAGCTTGCTCTTACACACACACACACACACATACACAGACACACACTCTCTCTCTCTCCCACACAGAGTTATCAGATGGTAGAGCAGCTGTAGGAGATTTACAGGTGAATCTTCGCCGTAGCGGCCGACCAATCCACAGAGGCTCTGTTCACAGGACACGTGCTCACAGAACTGAGATTTAAAACTTTTTTTTAGTAACATGAAGATAAAAACTAATTCCCTGTGGTCTTAGGGACCAACTGCAATCAGCTGTAATTTTATATTATTCATTATGTTACCAACTGTGTTTTGAGTGTCTATATTCTCACTTCCTTTTGCCGTGGCTCAGTACTTCCTTTCCAATTTCCCTTCTCTGACTCTCCTTATTAGGACATAACAGCAGCGCACAAATCTAGTAAGGAGCAAAAAGTGCTTTTGTTTGGAGACTATTGTCATAAATACATGTGTTCACAGTAATGAAGGAACATAAAGTGGGTTTTTTGTTTGATTATATTGTCTCGAGAGGAAAAAAATTATACCGGACTTCAGTAGTAAGTCAGTAATTGAAGTTTGTGAATCAAATCTTTGTTACCGCCAAAGTCACACGGCAACACAAACAACCAAACAGATTGAGGCAGTGATGGAGGCAAAACCTTTTTGTCAAAGGAGTTCTGTGATTCAGCGATACATTTCTTTGCTTCAGAGCCGGTACTCCTGTCCGTTTCTCAGACCTGTGGGGGCGCGCAGAACCGCCCTGCAGCCCTTTATCGGGCACTCATTAAAATACTTTGTGAGGAATATTACCATACATGGTTACTTGCACCTTCCATTCATCTCTGGAGTTCAACATCCGATGCCGCTGTGGTGGGCCGACAGAAGGAGCCCGTTGTTCTCCAAGAAGACGAAAGGTTTACCGCCGCTGGGTTACGAGTCATCAGCCGGTCGAGCTGTTTTAAAACCATGACGTGTATTGCGTTTCATTGTGAACATGGCAAGGCCCTATATGGAGAGGGGGTGTATGTGTGTGTGTGTGTGTGTGTGTGTGCGCGCATGCGTGTGTGTCGGGGAGTCTTGGACTGCTTTTCTTGCTGCAATGAGCTGATATGTGAGATAGAGCTGTGCCTACACACAGCTGCCCCAGCAGCCTGGCACTCTGTGTTGTGTGTCTCTGAGTGTGTGTGTGTGTGCTGCTGGATGGCTGTGGTCATGGTGAATGAAAAATCAGAGCGAGAGAGAGAGAGAGAGAGAGAGAGAGAGAGAGAGAGAGAGAGAGAGAGAGAGAGAGAAGGCAGATGGACCGCCCCGAGGGCCAGGAGACAGAGAGAGGGAGGGAGGTGGGAAGACAGACAGAGATAGACAGAAAAAAGACAGAAGAGAAAAATGCCAGTTAACCACTGACACACTTAGCCCTGCCAGCCTTCTTTTCATCCCCCCATTGGCCTCTGAGCGTCAGCCCCTCAGTGAGGATACTCAATGTCACAGGGCAGCACTCAGAATCACACAAACACTGCTTGTTGCAGGACTTGAGGGGCACACGAGGGCATCGAACCCTTACGTGCAGTGTGCCGACTAATCGCCGGTACAGTTTACAGAGTTTTATACGTCCTATTTTATACGTCCTATACCATGTATTGCTTTACCAACACGTCGTCCACGCACTTGTATTAAAATGTGTGTTCCTCTTGGGAAAAGTTTCACACGTTTTGGTCTCCAAGGAGAACGCAGGCAGACGCGTGTTGTCCATCAACGTTTGTCGAGTCAAAACCGAAATTATTGAGGATCGCAATCACGTCAGGATGTCAAGAGTTTCCTGTAGTTTCGTGACGCCGGGGTCCAGCAGTGGCGGGGGATGGCGGGAGTGACTGCGAGTGAAGCCAAGAAATCGGAGGAAGAGGGAAAACAGACAACGTGACAGAGATAGAAGGAGAAGCAGAGATGCACCGCGATAAGGAAGTAAAGGGAGAAAACACAGGGACAGAATTAGAGAGCGAGACAGAGAAAATCCTGAGGGGAGGGCGAGTGGTGATACAAGACGGCGGTGGAAAAAAAGAAAGAAAAAATTACAACACAATGAGATGTAGTGGGATGTTCAGGCAGAGATGCAGGAGAGATAGGGGAGAGAGAAAGAAACAGGAAAGAAACACGAAGAAAGAGAAGGACAGAGTGGTGGGGCGACGGAGGATGAGAGCGAGGTGTGTAGCGGAGAGATGGGGAGTCAATAATGACTGATTACTGTAATTTAGCCTGTCAGGGACATCGACCTGCTGCTACTGCCAATCAATACGCACCAGGACACTCGCAGACACGCGCAAACGCCTAAGAACAAGCGTGCGCCACACACACACATTATGTATATGGAGGCACACGCAGCGTCATATACAAAGATGTAGGAAACGCACACGGTTCTAAAGATGCGTGTAAAGATGGCCACACGCTCACAAAAAGCACTGATAGTCTAATATGTGTGAGAAGGTGCGCCCACACACACACACACAAAAACATACATATGACCGAGAGGGAAGGAAGTGGAGCGTAAATAGACACAGCGATGGAGGGATGGGAGAAATGTGACGGAAGACAAAAGTACAGAGGGACAAAGAGAAACAACAGGAGCGAGGCAGGACAGAAAAAGGTGAATTGAGATGAGGCACAAAGGAAGGGAGTCAAGGATAAAACACGACACTGTACAGTTTCAAAAAGTGTTGGTCATGTTCATAATAAATGATCGGACCAGACATTTCCATCTGTGACTATTGGTCAATGTGCTCAGGAAACTTTTTTTTAATCCTTGAGTGGAGCGGCTACACCACTAAACCGCTCTCCTTAAAAAAAAAAAAGAAAAAAAAAAAAAAGCCTTTGCCCCCTTCTGGATGCTTCTCATTCAAAAATATGCTCCTCAGACTGTTGTGGTATTGGCATGTCACAGGCAGCTATCAATCTTTGTCAGCAGCTGTCACTCTGGCCATCGGGTAGCCTGCGTTGCTGCACGAGCTGCTAGCGCTTAATCCCCCCAGGCCAGTGCTATATGGTGACTATCAGAGCAGCGTAGCCTGGGATACAAGGAAGGTTTCTGCTCCTTCTGTTTTCCCCGCTTACCCTTTTCCCAAATGTTTTTTTATTTAAATAAAAATGTGATGAGTGTGTCCCAGTTTTCTTATACTGTGCACATGCACAAGGATGGACACGTGCATTTGGATACGAGGAGCAGAAATGACCGGAGAGAAGAAAAGAACAGGCAGACAGGAAGAAAGTATCATTAGGGAATCAAAGTGCTGCTTGGAAGAAATTCCAAAGATCAGTTAGTATCTCAGCTCTACAGGGGGTACTGTCACCTCACAATGGTGTGTGTGTGTGTGTGTGTGTGTATCTACACTTCTTACCCGACACCGCATGCATCTGCATGTGGATGTATGTGCACTACTGTGCCTCCGTGGAGCTCGCATCTGTGCGAGTGCAATTGAGTGACCGTGTTTGTCAGACAGAAGAGTGTGTGTAAGCGTGGACGTGTGTGTGTGTGTGTGTGTGTGACTCCAGAGAGCAAAGCCCTCCTCATTCAGAAGCGGCGTTAGAGAGGAGAGTCATCGATAATTATCGACCGTCGGGGCTTGTTGCAACCAAAACCACCATCGCATCGGATCAAACGGGCGAACTGTACAAAAGCATGCATGCACACGCACGGGCACACACACACACTCCTGCCCGTCTGTCTGTCCTTTTTCTCCTGCACACACGCTTGATATATAGCACTTCAGAGCTGACTAAACACAGCTCTATCACAGCAGCACTTATACCCTGAAAGCCAAACACCGCTGGACATTGATTTGCTATTCTTAACACTCGGGCTGAGTGACGAAGCGACACTTTCGCTCAAAACGCAGATGTGCAAGGATTTCAGCAGCCCGGCACAATGGAAGAGTCACATTCAAACAAGTTCTGGCCTGTTCTGTTGAGCCCGAAAGAGGCTCCCTTTTTTAAAAGAGTGAGGGGTTGGTAAGATGGAGATGGAAGCAAAGGCAGGGGACAGAAAATGTGGGACCTACCTTTGGCTTCTTGCTTGTTTTTTTTGCGTACTCAGAGGGGCTCTGTAGGGCTCTCAAAAGGATACAAGTTTTGGTAGAGAGGAATCAGGGACTTAAGGGCTCGACTGGCATTGATAGCTGTGGCTCTGACCATGGTGGGCAAAATGTCCATGTCCACTACGGCGCCGTCGAACAGTGGGCCGAAGAATGGCACCTGCAGAGACAAGTAGCGAAACAAACTTTGAAAGCTTTCTTTTCTCATTTTAGAGTTAATAATGACTCTTCTGTCGATGGAAGCCTCTCAAAGACATACGGTAGTAGATATTTTTATGAAACAGAATAATCTCTTGGAGCAACTGGCGTTTCAGTAAGTCTAATTTAATGCCAGACTTTGCTTGTGGAATCCACCAAAGAGACCAAAGCAGGACTTCTTATTGGATTTACTTGGGGAGCAGGTCTCCGAGGCCGTGCACTCTGTGACTGGATGCAGCGCTTTCAGAATATCTCATCTACTTGTTTTTGGATTCATGATAATTCAATAGTTTTGCTTCGTAGAATGAATGAAGCAGAAGGCGGTTATGTTATTAGTGCTGCGGTATCTATGTCATCCAAGGGGAAAAAAGCAGCATTTTATTGCGTTACGTCTCGTCTGAAATAGAATTACGCTATCAGTGCTGTGGAATTAATGTCTGTGTGTTTTAGACTGATACATTAACCAGAGCCGCAAGACTCGGGGCAAGACTCTCTCTAGGATTGTTAGTCAATCTGGAGGCATATCTGTGTTGTCTGGAAGGAAACATACAATTATTGACCAAAACACTGTGCACGTCACTGTTCTATTCGGTCCCAACTTTCAAAATATCACGGTTCGAGCGTCGGTATAATACCCACAGCGATCTCTGCTCATAAGCTTAAGTATTGGACAAAGTTAAATTGTGACCTGAATGAAGAATGTAATTAAAAGTAATGTATCTAAATGAAAATATTTGTTGATTGTTGAAAGTCTAGGGGTGACCGGTTATCCACATCTGTCTACATCTTAATTTAACATGTCAACCAATTGAGCTGTTCACAAAGAACCACGAGGACTTATCCTCTGGGGACCGTCAATGTTTGTACAAAGTTTCACCAAAAAGCCATCGAAACAGTCCCAGCATTGGCATCCACATAGCCGAGCCATTATGATGGCAAGAATGACACCGTGATTGGCTGGCATGGACAGTTGTTACAGATTAGCCCAGAGGGAGACTGAATTATCCTCCTGGGTTTTAATGCTGAATTTAAACGTCTCGCTGTTTTCAGAGTCGACAAAGGATTTGGGGTAACAGTGCAACACAGGCGCACAAAACATTGACCGCTAGCACTGTTTTTTTTTACCTCTGGTTTCTTGAGTATATGAATGGAGTACATGTGGTTCTTCATGGGGTAGATGATGATCAGCACGTCTCCAAACTCCGTGGGGATGATCCCTCGCCGGTAGTCTCTGGAATGTTCTGACCAAACAATGTGGACCTCGTCATTACCCAGGTGCCTCAGCTGCAAGAGAGAACAGACAGGAGTGGAACAAACATCCCACCTACACACACACACACACACACTCACACACACAGCTAAATAGACAGTATCCATCATAAACCCAAGGCTTTTTGATCGTGTGCGTGTATGTGCTAGAGGTGGCCCTGGGGGTGATGGAGTGAGTGTGTGAAGATGGAGAGCGGACACGAAGACCGAGTGACGCTCCGATAAGATGGAGTACGGGCTGGAAGACGGATGGGATCAAGTCTGATGCTGCACTATTCTCAGTGTTGTGTGTGTGGGGTTTCACTTTCTCTCTGTGGGCTCCAGTCAGGGCTGGTGACAGGTCTGTCATTAACCTTGACGCCTGCCCAATCATACTTGTGCACACACACAAACACACACAGCCATCTACGTGTCTGCCGTGTCACACACCTTCAGCTGTCTGCTTCTCTTAGCTTTGGCGCTGTTGTCAAACTATTGTTTGAATAGAATCCGTTATGCATCTTGTCTTTTCCAAGAAGTACGATTCGGGACTCGTTAACCCAACATAGCTCTTAACATTTCATTGGACGGTGTATCGGCAGGGCTCAAACCAAAGGGCACCCGGTTGTTTAGCGAAAAAAATGATCAGGGATGATACAAAACAGCAAAAAGAGGAAAAAAAGGAAACCCTAACATTAACCTCTGATGATGTAGAATAGCAAGAGAGTACAAAGCACTCTGTCTTACACACACTGACATGCACACACACACACACACACACACACCAACATGCACACACACACAGCAAGAAGATGGACAGCGGCTGTCAGGATGTTACAATGGCGGCCCAAAGCGACGGTGGGATTTCACACTTCACCTACCCGACAAAACAGATAAAGACAAAGAAGGAGAAAAACATTTCTTTCTCTTTGTCTCACGTGTGCACACCCACCAATTGAATATAAATTGTAATACAAAGTTTACAGATATTATAATAAAAAACCCTGTTGATTTATTCATTGAATGTGATATGAAAAAACAACATGCATGTGTATCACATATTTTTATGAATTAATTTATAATTTCATAAGATCACTTCACTTTTAATTATGGAACTATAAAGATTGCAGGAAAAACAGTCGTTACATTATTGGGACTGATATAATTTGTTTTTATTTACAGACGATATTGGACGACAGTGAAAACCCTGAAACATCTTCTGGATGTTCAGTTTTATAAAATGTATTTGTATTCACGCACGCGCCTCCATGATTGGAAGTGACTTCACCCACTTGCCATTAAGACACATACTGACTGCCCGTACGTTACGTTGACATATTAAGCAGAGTCTGGGAAACATATGAGAGGCAAGAGAGATGTATTCATCAAGTTCTCTATATTTTAGAGGCACTTCCTCTCTGACGATGGTTGCAATTCAAACTTGTTCGAGAGGAGCTGGAGCGCTCCGCCTTTATCCCCTTTTGGAGAGTTAAGAGTTATGATCTTCTTTTAGAAGAACAAGGTGGCACCGTTTTAACAAGGCAAAGTGGAGTCTTAATGTCTCAGGTGATTCTCTCATCCGCCATTCTCAAAAAGAAAAAAGGTTTCAATTGTCATCTCCGCCGCCGCAATCAGTTGCCGTAATGCAGCTGTAATCCTTTTAATCATGTTTCAGGCAGATGCGGTATGAGAGAGAGCAGAACACACAGCAAAGAGTGAGAGCTGGACAAACGCCCTGCGATGGACTCAAATCCCACTGCAGTCAGTCTGTGTGTGTGTGTGTGTGTGTGTTTGTGGCAGGAGGACGGCTGATAAATACCTGCCAGTATGGACATGTGTATGTCTAGCAGTTTAACCTCTTTTGTGGACACATTTGTCAAACTGTGAGTGCATGCGATTGTCAGCCTGCGTGTGTGCTCGCTCGCTCCCGCGTGCGTGCGTGTGTGTGTGTAAGCGCTTCTGTTTTTCCAAAGTTAACACAAATTTATAGCCGCGCGGTCATTTGCACGGACTGATGTGAATAAAGCCCTCAGCGGATGTGTGTTTGTGTCAAGTTAAACAAGTTTATGGCGCGTGCGTGCACGTCTGCGAGTATGCGTGTTTGATGGGGCCCCTCAGCTGATCAGGGAGACGGATGGTGTCGGACCAGGCGCTGATAATCCAATCAGGAGCCTGCAGCGACGTGATAGGCCGAGAAGCAGGAAGTATGATCTGATTAAAGGGACATTATGGCCATGTGCAGAGCGACCCGATGCCTGGGGGTTGACAGGTGTGCACACACACACACACACGCGCATGCGCACACACACACGCGCGCACGCACACGCACATGCACACGCACACCACGTACAAACACAGACATTGTATCTAAGAATTATTGGAAACATTGGTGTGCTTTAGAAACACTGACATCAATGGGTAGGTGTGTGTGTATTTGTGTGTGTGTGTGTGTGTGTGTGTGTGTATTTCTGTGTGTGTGCAGCGCCCTATGTTCATTTGCAATGCCATCCAGGCTAATAAAAGAGATTCGAAGAGGAAAAAGAAAAAAAGGCATCAAAAGGGACCGACAAAGAGGAGTATAGAGGATTTGTTTTCTTCTCCTCTCCTCTCTCACTGCACATTTCACCCCATTAAATGAAATTAGAGCAACAACAATAAGTATGCATATTATGACTAATTACGCCGTCTCTCTCACCGCACAGACACGCTCCACCGCAGTGCGAGAGAGGGAGAGAGAAGATACTCTTCCATGCAACTGTCACACCAGTCAGAGGTTTTGGTGTGTGTGTGTGTGTGTGTTACCTTCTTGGTGAGATTGTGGTCTTGGTCGTGGGGCATGCGGGTGGAGACGTGGTAGATGACTTCGGTGGTGGAGGTGGCGTAGTAAGGCGTGGTCTGGCCTGTGCTGCGATTCCTCTGGAGACCTCCCATGAAGCCACAGTGAGTAGTGAGGTCCACCTGAGGCACAACGGTAAAAACATCTCTCTTTACAGCTTTTTACTGGAATAAAACGACAAATGAGTAAAATCAGACTAGCTTCAGTCCACTAGAACTCTAAAACAATAAGCAATGATAAGATGTTGACGTATTAAAAGATTTTAAGGACACAATGTAAAAGATGAGAGAGGAACGAGGTGTGAACATTCAGGAGAAGAAGCGTCTTCTTACCTCCCAGCCGAGTCCAGAGACAAAGTCTTCATAAGCCTGGCTGCCCGCTGTGTTGGTCAGTATGGAGTGTTTGTCCTCTTGGCCCTCAGCAACATAAAACACCGCTATCTTATGAGTCTCGCGGCTGGGAAGAGAGTGAGAGAAAACAACAGTGAGTGCCTCGTCCACGCCTGAAAAATGGATCACACGTGTTGTTTTTTTAGAAACTTCTACGAGATAACAAAAAAAGATTTTTTTGCTTGACTTTCTCACCACTGCCGTGAGTCCAGGTTCTTCAGCTCTCTCAGTAACTTCTCGTTCTTCCTCAACAAATGGAAGTTACTCCTGCAGGACATAGATACATGCACAGGTTAGGAATCCTGCCTCTCTGAAGAACGAGCTGAAGCCTGCACACGTACTCCATGCCACTAAGGTTTAAGGATCCTACTTAGATTTTCATCAGGCTAGAATGCTTAAAAAAATGACAGAAACAAAGAATAAAACAGCAATAGTAAAGCCATATTTCTATATATTAGAGGGTGAGTTACAACACTGGCACTGCAGCTTATAATACATCACTGAAAACTATTAGTGGCCAAAAAAAAAAGGTTTTATAATAACACAATAGTAACACAATAATCATAAACAACAAGCTGGCCATGCTGATCCCAGGTCTGGATGCAGCTCCTGTTTTGGTGCTGTGTGTTTCTCCTGCATGTGTTAAACCATGTGGGCATTTGATAAGGTGGATTACATTTCTTGCTACCACCACCGTCTCCCTTAATTGGCTGGTTGCTTGTTTTTGTCACCGTTTCCAAGCAAAGACAAATCCCGCGCCAAGTAAATAAGACATCAAGTAGCGCTGGCAGGACTTCTAGAGAAAGAGACCGGAATACCAGCAAGAATGAATTCATGGCCACGTGAAAAGAGATTAAGTCTAAAAGCAGATATTAAATTATCATTTGGGTAGATTTGTAGCTAATAATCTACTCATCTCTTGTTCCATTTCTGCAACCAACTCCGGTGCCGTTTGACCGTCTGCTAAGCCCTTTCAGTTGCATGCTGGCGCCTCAACTCTCAAAACACAGATTACTGCGTATTATCATCACTTCGACGAAAATGAGCAAAAGCAACAGTATCTCATGCCGACCGCAGCGAGTGTCATCAGCACTAAAAAGGTCAGGTCAGGATCCGATACTCGAATCAAAACAAAAGCCTTTTAATGCCAACTAACGAGTTCTGGGCTCAAAATGACCCAGCTGCCAACCTCCACACCTAATATATATATAAATAAAGAATTGAGCAGAGAGACTGAGAGTGGACTGATAATCACATGTCATTCTTTTCAACAACAAAAAAAAAAGAGTGAAAGAGCAGGAGATAAAGAAAGCGCGAGAGAGAAAGAAAGAAGAGGGAGAGAGAGAGAAGGAGAGGGAGAGAGCAATTTGCTCTTTATTAAACTGATACTTGGTAATGGCCTCATTCTATGCTCTCAAAGACTCCATTTACACCCTGGATTATGGGGGAAAGCATAAAAGGGGACACATGCACACGGGTGACTGTCAGTATCTTAGTGTCTGTGATGTCTCATATGAATACCTGGAGAGACATAAGGGGACAATCTCCTCGTATTCATTTTGAATTATATATTTTCGGTCTTCATCAACACGTGCCTTATTCCTCCTGTTTTCTGATTCTCCACTTCTCCCACCATCATTCCCTTCTTCAAATATCGCCTTTTATTCTAACTCCAAATGGGTTGAGTTTGATCAATAGAGTACTATACTCATTATCACACTCTCTTCCACACACAAAAAATGCACGCGCACGCACACACTCGCAGTGTGTTAAGAAGTCTATTGTGCAGGCTGAATGCAGACGGTGCAATTCCCTGGATGAAGTATAAAGAGTGATGAGGGTCCATTAGCCGGCCAGATACATTTAAAGTGATACCTTGACAATATGTATTTTCGCCCAGAGTCATTGAGAAGATGAAATGGTGTGCCATGTGAGTGGGTGCTAATTAGCACAAAATACTTTTTCCATGTGACATTTTTGTGTCATTTGCATTCAACAGGCATGTGGTTTGTTCTACAGGAGACCAAAGAAAATTCTAAAAGGCTTCAACACACGTTTTTGCAGCCACCTGAAAAACAGCCTCTTCAACTTCTTAGACATTAATGTGTAATTTCCCTATTAGTAGTCTTAGTTAAAGGAGTTTAAAGGTACTATGTGAAACTTTCTAAAAGGTTCCTGGTTTGGCATCACAGACACAAAGTCAAGAGCAGACGCAAACGACCAAACATAACCAATCAGTTTACATTATTTATATTTTTGCATTAATGTTTAAAAAAAAAAAAAAAAAAAGAAAAAGTGTGGCTTCTAGCGTAAGCACGTCTGCGTCTGGTCTCACCTCTTCTCCCAGGAGTTGAGCCCCAGTATGTTGATCAGCAGTCTGCAGTAGTAGAAGGCCGACTGTGGCGTCTCAGTCTCTGGTTCAGTCTGCTGCACGGCCCTCATGTTCAGCTCCTCACCTCTCTGCAACGTTCCACGATTGCAAAAATAAATAAATCAAAATATCAGGCAAACTAAGGAAGAAGCGACAAGGTGTGAGAGCCATGACTGATGCAATGACAAGGCAAGTTTCTTGCGATCCCACTACCATGAAACACATTTTGTCAAATCGAATTATGATCTAAATAGAGAAACACACATCAGAAAGATGTTTCTTGTTAAGATTTACAAAAATATCACAACCTTGAACTGAGACCTTTGTCTTGATAATAGCTTTGGATTTAGTGTAGTATCTGTCAAACTATACTGTGGCTAGAGCTCCACCTCTATTTGAGGATCCACCTCATGCTCTGCTGCTACGAAATCAGAGATTCAAAAGGCAAAAAACAAACTTTATTCGTGTCAATGTGGACAGGACGTACTTGGAGGACAAACTCTCTTTCGGCAGCGCACTGCTTCAGGATGGCATTGATCACATCGTTCTCCTGCTTTTCAGAAACGCACGCCGGGGGAGGGGCCGGGATGTTGAGCGGCATGCCTGAGGGAACCAATCGGGAGACACACTTAGCAGCGGTGGTGTCAGAATTCCTGTTTCGTTCCCTTCAGAGCTCCGGAACGTTGAACAGGACCGTGTTTTATAAACGGCACCGTAGACTGAATGACCACAGTGACAATTCAGGACACAAGTCCAATACCTGCTCTCTGTAGACACTCGGGACTCGAGTATCCGAGGTACTGCAGCATTTCATCCAGCGAGTCGTCTCCCTCTCTCAGTGAATCCCACGCCGGTACCGCCTCCCGACACACGCGCTTAGCCAATGGCGGAGCCAGAAGCTGCTCCAAGCCCGACTCCCCTTGATCCCTCTCTCCATTCACCCTCTCCTCCCCCAGCTCCTGCTCTTCTCCTTCACCCCCTCGTCGCTCTCCGGCTCCCTCCTCTTTGGCCGCCCTCTCCTCCTCTCCCTCTTCCCCTTCCTCCTCCTCTCCCTGAGACCCGTGCCTTCCGCTCTCCGTCCCTCTCCCCGCGTCCTCTGCCTCATTCTCCTCCTGCCGCTCCCCTTCGTTGTCTCCCCTCTTCACTCCCCCCTCCATCCTTTTCAGTGGATCTGTTGGCGGCGTGCGCGAGTGAAGGCCCCCGCCGTAAAGCGAATGTGCGTGCGACGTGAACGTGTTTGTCGGGCTGCTCGGGGAACACGGCGGAGGACCGTAGAGGACGGCAGAGTCCCATGAGTGCTTTCCGGCGACGTCTCGGATGATGACGCGAACGCAAGCGGGAGCCGAGGACAGACCAGCAGTCATTCCGCCTCCTGGTACGCCAGACTCAGATCGGATCTGGGGAATAGAGGACAAAGGACAGCGCTTAAACACTCAATGTACCAAATATCATTCTGATGCCGAGTAGCCACACTATCAAAAACTATTGGGTTGTGTTTTACCTAAGATGTACTGAATGACCACATTAACATACTTAGTTATTTACATGTCAGGTTACTAGTAATTTGGAAGCTTTATTTCTAGAGCACCTTTAAAAAGTGGTGCACATAGAATACTTAACCATGCAATCAAATAAGACTGCTCAGACATAAACAAAAAAAACAAAGACTCAAGTTAGAAAACTTTAGGCCGACAAAGGTGGAGTTTCAAAGGCTTTGTTTCCTGCTTCTATTGTTTTTCAGAAGCTTTGCTGTTGAATTCTGTACCGGTTGTAGACGGGCAGTTGCTCCGTCACATCGTTATTAGAGGTGTCCGACAGCATTATGGAAAGGTGAACCCTATGGAGAAACACAACGTTGTTCTCACTTGCGCTCGATACGGTTAATTTGTGTCTCACCAAGTCTCGCGAGGTGCAACATGTTGCCGGAGGATAAACGGTGGAAACTTGAGTGAGAGACAAAGTTTGTGTTTGTGTCGGAGAAAAGAAAAGTGTGGCCTGGTGTAACTTTCAATGTCGTGGCTGAAGGTTTGGCAGATTCAGACAACGTGGATGAGGCCCGATGACATTTCGGAACGAGACTTCTTCTTGTACGAGACTTGGTTTGATACAAAAAACAAACAGAAAGCGAAAGGTGAAAACAAAACAAAACCTTTGAGGGTTCTTTCCATAATGTTGTCAGACCCCTTTGATGACACGTGGCAATAATAAGCACTTTGACCAGGATACAAAGTTAACCTTTAAAATCAACAAGAAACTAGATCCTTTCAGGTTAATCATGATTATACACATCATAAACTGGGCAAAAAGAAAAGTAATGTTGTGTGACAGCGATAGGAGTTTGAAAAAACAAACATACAAAGCGTTAAATATTGTCAGGGCTAATTTTCTTTCAACTGAGGTTACCTGATACACGGAGAGCAGTGTGGAGCCGTTCAGGACCAGAAACTGGAGGTTTGGTGAATGGAAAAGCTCCGGTCCGAGATCTGCACTCTCACAGAAGGGATTGTCTTGGTTTTCACACACCTGAAAACACACAGGCAAAACTGTTGCTCCGGCCAAAACGTAAAAATCTAAATAAAAAGTAGTGAAAGCTATTTTGTATTCCCCTTTAAGACAATCAAGTGATCATCACCAAATACAGTGCAGCGCATACTGCCAATATTACCACCAGAACACCCAGTGAGAGTACCTGACTCGACAGAGTGGCAGGCCCTCCAGACATCGGATAGTGTCCGAGATGGTTGACCAGGTGTGTGATCACGGTTCTGGCTGCAATGGAAACCAGGCCATGCTGAATTCTACTATGGACTGAAGAGAGAGAGAGACGGAGCACACATTACTCACAAGGTGATCGTGAAGAAGAACACGTTCAGGGGGATGAGGGTATCGAGATATTACAAGTTCACAGTCCATTCCTAAACGCTTAGTTTAAAAGGGCTCAATGTTTAGGTTCCAAGTTGTAACAAAACTTCAGCAAAAGCCAAAGAGAGGTCCAAACACACACGTTCCGCTTGCACATAGTTTGCCCCATGCTGAGCAGAAGCCAATGCCATCACACACTGTGCTGCCAGCAGATCCCGGCTAATCAACATCATTACACACACACTGTGACACACACACACTTCTTCTAAGAGCTCCTTATTGACGGGGCTGTGTGTAGAGTACAGATATGTATCGACCAGACATTCTCGACAACTCACGAAACCTCAGGAGAGCTCAGAAGGAGGGAAGGGAATACAATAAAAATAAAAAAAGGCCAGAGAATGACACGAGAAAAGAAATTTATATATATATGTATATATATATTTAAAAAAAAAAACATATATATATGTCTACAAAAATAGAAGTGAACAAAATATTAGCAGAGAATAATGTTAAAAGTGTAATAGATGAACGGAAATGAAGCAGCGAAGACAAGAAGATCCAAATAACGAGAGGAGGGAAAAGAGAAAAGAGGAGCATGGTCTATCGCAGTGCTCCAGTCATTAGACTAGACACAGTGTCCTGGTGGGCCACAGCAGGGGACGATACACACTCCCACACGGATGGAGTCAGGTGCACTCACATACACGCACTGGCCCACCCACCCCCCCCACACACAGACACCCACAGCCCCACACACACTTCCCATCTCTAGTGGTGGCAGTAGGCGGCTCTGTGTCACCACGTGTCCGTCGGTGCGCCACTTTAAAATTCATAGAAGAATTACGGATCAGATATAGATATGTACTGGAGGTGTCCTTTTATGACTGCGATACGTTCCTGACCACGTGAATATCAAAATTACATATACACACGCTCAGACTCGTCCCTTAAAGATCCATCAAAGAGACCCTATTGTCACAAAGACGGGCCTCGAAGCGACAGGCAGCGTGTGCCTGCTGTTTGGATAAATTACCTTCTGTGACCGGCTGCAGTTTGCTGGAGCGCTCGGAGTCCGGGCTGTGCAGCGGCTCTGGCTCTCGGAGGCTCTCCAACGGCAGGAACGGGTCGTAGTCGGGACTCAGCAGGTCCGACAGCTGCAGCGGGTAATACTTAGGACTGTTGAAAGACTGCGCCCCATACACGCAACCGTGTAACACCTGGGCAATTAAAAAGGAAAAGGGGATTACAAACAGAATTCCATCGCGCTTCCTAATACCGCCATGGGCAGCTGAACTGGACTCATGCTTGAACTTCATATGGTAAAAACCTTTTTTTATTTGATTATAAATTTGTTTTGGGCAAAAGGTAAAGTTTGAATTAGATTTTTGTTGGGATTGTATGAGGTAAGAATTCATAGTTGGAGTACAGTGGATGGAATAACAGGAGCAAAGCAATGGTTAATCCTTTGACACAAACTTTAATTTTAACTTGCAGCACACAGTTGCTTGTGTGCCTCTGCCTTGGGATGGTTAGTTAATCAGTGACTTTAGTGAATCCAAACTAACCTTTTAAAACACTAAAGTCACACAATAACATAAACTATCTAATCGTCCAAGGCAGCAGTAGACCAGCAATGCCTGTGTACTGTGAGGTAAAATTTGAGTTTTGTGCCATTGAAGAGACCCTCGATGGACATAACAGCTTCAGTTCCCGTAAGTAAAGCAGAAAACATTATCTAAATAAAGCGTAAACTTCAACTGATAAAGTTTTTTTTAAAGATTTATTGTCGATCGCCATCTACTGCAGGTAATACACCGACTATCAAGAGGCGCCTCACTCAACTCCACTTCAAAAAAAGCCAAATGATTCTGACCGGCCCCTGCCGAGTAAAACCATACTTATGTCAACACAAGTGACTGTGTGTGTGTGTGTGTGTGTGTGTGTATGTGTGTGTGTGTGTGTGTGTGTGTTTGTTAAGGGCCGTGTCATAAAGCCACCAACACACATGCACACCTTATAAATACAGCTGAGCAGAGTCTTGGTAGGGTGATCTTTCTCCGGAGGGCTTTGTGTTTGAACGGGTTGAAGAAGAGTCTTTGGAGGCAGCGCCATCACCCAGTCCAACAGGCACAGCAGGAGGGACACCACCAGCTGCAACACACACGCACGTGCATGCACACACATGTATGAAGTTACTTTTAAATCAAAATATGTAACGTCGTGATTGTTCAAGAGAATTTGAGAGTGTGTGTGTGTTACCCTTTTATCCAGTTCATGAGGAGAAGACTCGGTATTAGGCAGCAAGTGTGTGATGGTGGCGATCAAGATCTAGGAAGAATACAAATCAGACAAAAATGTTGTCTATGTTAAAACTGTTGCTATTAGAGCAAATACTACTGTTACTATTTTTTAAAAACAAAAACTAGAGATATAAAATGACAGCCAATTAGAAGAAATAAGAGCATTTTGAAACCTTTCAATGAATATTTTTCTCAATGATTTGGTGTTTTTAAATGAATGCCATAGCTTTGCAAAATATAATATAAATATAAAGAATATAACTTATTTGGAAATGTTCCAATAATTGTCTGGATGTCTCACCTCTACGATCTTCTTTGGAGTGTCGGGAGGGAACTTCTGAAGATGATCCACCTGACTGATCAGGAGGTGAAGGATGTCCGACGCCACCAGTGCTACATTCTTATTGGGGTACTGAAACACAATGAAGGGTTTGTGTCATTTCATAAGTTCTGTCAGTACACTGATTTGTAGCCAACATTGTTTTTTTAAATAAAATATAGACAGTTTCAGTTATTCAAACAGATATTTTAGTGTTAAATAGAGCCATCTCTTTTAATCTTAAATGAGGAAATGTGACCCGCTAGGGAAAGGATTATACCTGTGAGTTCTTGCATATGACCAGGATACATTTCAGTAAATATGTAATACTCCAATGACTGATAATTAATGTCTGTAAAAGAAATTGTCGTTCTATATTAAATCTCTATTAAAGTGCATTGGTGGTGGGGGTGGGGTGTCTCTCTGCCTGGAAATATGAACCGCTTCTTGCATGTGTGTGTGAGAATATTACAGGGGCCCATGTCGGAGGATACTGGCTGCTGGTATGAAGGCAAGAGATGCAAGTGGACAAGATGTGTATGTGTGTGTATGTGTGAGTGTGTGTGTGAGTGTGTGTGCGTGCGTGTGTGTGCCACAGCTTGCAGCATTCCCCCTGGATTAGTCTCCTATCTGAAGGAGAACCAAACATATTGACTGTCCAGGGTTTGCTCCCAGGAGTAAGAGTGTGTGTGTTGCTGTAATGTGTTAGCAGGCCATTGGCTGCCGATACACAAGCTAGGGATTCCAAGGTGGAAAAGTATGTGTGTGTGTGTGTGTTCATCTAGAGCTGCTTGGCCATAGATGAGACAGTGAATGTTGGACAGTAATTTTTCGGATCCACAGGCCTCCCAGTCTAGTGGCCTGAAACAGACAATACCCACTGAGGCAATTTCCCCAACACTAACAATCGTCTCCAACAATGTTTTTCCATCACACTTTGGCTCCGTGCTGCCCCGCCATGTTAGGGAAACGGCCCAACACCAAACAAATTCAGTTCTCATTGTGTGATATTAAACTCCATATGAATATGCTAAATAGGATTGGGGATTACATTTAAAATTACATTTAAATAAATGTTGCTGTGACAATGTCCAAATGGAAACATACTACTCTAAACATACTTATGTATTTAACTTAACATATTAAACTATAGGTAACTAAGTATTTCCCTTATAGGGTTAAAGCATTCTTGTCAGGCCTCATTAAATAGCCAGACAGATGAGATGCTTACACACTGCAGTGTTGCGTAGATCAATGTAACAGCAATCAAAACCGCACAGAGGCGTCACTGACCTTCAGAGTGACACAGACAACGTTGAGCGCGTCCTTAATCTGTGGATGTTGAGTCCCATGGGCCAGCTCCTCGCACATCCAGATACCCAGACTACACAGAGCCACGCACCTGACGGAACAAATTCAGTGTGAGCAGCTGTGACGCACAAATAGATACACAAGCCGCCGTGAGGCTTCAGTATGTTGGACAGGCACACACACGTGTATTCATTAACTCACCGACCAACCTGGAAAACAAAACCACGTTGGCAAGCAGTTAAAACAAATAGGTGCACCCAGATGTTCGATAACATAATTTACAGGTAATTCCCTAAATTACTACAAGTATACAATTAATACACTTAAATTCATTCATAATATAATGTATTTATTTTTGCTTGCTTTCTAAACTGTCTGCACTCTCAAAACATTCCCCACACGACCTAGTTCCCTAAGAAGTCAAGAAAAAAAGTTGTAAAGTTGTGACAATTAGGTTTTTGATCTTACGAAAATAAAGTCACAGCATGTTTTTTTCCTTCTTTCATCTATCTCAAAAGTGGGATAGCTTACCTGGCAGGAGCAGAAGGTTCGTCCTTGGCAGAGGTCAGGATGGTTTTAATAATATGCTCCTAAAAAACAAAGCATCCAGAGAAACACGGTTAATAAGCCTGACACAGTACACAGCATTAGTTCTCCACATTCTTGTTCAGGTCTTGCACACAACCATAACCTTTTCCTCCAGGTGTCTCTGTCAAAGATGCTGACTGAGTTCTCACACACACACACACACACGCACACACACACACACACACACACACACACACACACACACACACACACACACACACACACACACACACACACACACACACACACACACACACACACACACACACACACACACACACACAGTTTTGTCCAGATAATGGGAAAAAATAAAATAGGTGATCCATGGAATTACATGAGGTGTTCTCACTCACACGCACACACACATACAGGTCCCGTCCCTCCGGTCACTGTTAATGACCGCTTAGTGATTCGAAACAAGTTTCTGTCTTGTGAACAACCAGTGAGAGGACCCGAGGTGCTGCCACGCATGGCATTAACGCTTTACACGGCGGCAACAACAACAACAACAACATTACTCCCATTTTAGCTCTGGACTGTTCCAAGAATGGCTAATGAGACATTAACCTATTAGTTTGGTTCTGAGAGTATACCGACATGTTTAGAGTCAGCAGGAGTAGTGTGTCTGTGACGGAGAGGACATTAGGAGCTATAACAGGAAAATTAAAGTCATGACCATGTCGTCAGCCGTCCCCCTGAATACGGGGAAATATGCGTGTTCCTCTCTTCTCCCTATTCTACTGTCATAGAAGAATAGTGGCGTGAATCCCAAACCCCTATTGCTTCCATCTACCTTGATGTCGGGGAACTTGGTGAGCACCACTTCGGCTGTGGTGGGATGGAGAGCTGGAAGCTCCTCATACAAGTTGGGAAAACACACCAGAGACCCCAGCAGGATCTGGGCCTCCACTCTTGGCGCCTACGATAGTAATGGGGGAGGAGGGTGAGAGAAAGAGAAGGGAAAAGGACAGAGGAAATTCAAATGAGACTTTTTGTATGCGACAGCTTGTGCCCTCCATGTCACAGTGATCGCAACACAACACTGCTCACGAGCACGCTGATGCTTACGTTGAGTGATGAGCAGGCGGTGACTCTAGTAGCCGCTATGATGAAATCCAGGATCAACATGGTGGCTCCAGGAAGACCGATACTGAAGAACCTGGGACTGCAGTGTTTTATGATGGTGTTCACAATGTCCTGCAGAAAACCACAAACACACAACCATAACTAGAGCAGTCAAACAGGCTGAGCACATTTCCGAAAAAGCACCACGTTTCGTCCTTCAATCTGGAGCAATTTATTAAAAATGATTCAACGTTAAATGTTTTTCGCCTACAAAGACGTGCACGTGCGCACACTCTACCTGGTCTTGGTGCAGCAGCCCTTGGTGCATGATGTTGTAGAAGTGTGTGAGAAAGTCGGAGTTTGGGGAGACGTCTTGACGTCTCTTCATGATCCTGCAGATGAGCTTGTAGGCGTGAAGCTTCCCCTGCTTGTAACGCTCTGTCAGCATGGTGGCCTGGAGGAAAACACACACACACACAAATGAGAGCAGGTGGAGGAGGCATTAGCTGGCCCATTAGCAGAAAAAAACAAATATCACGCACATAGCTAGGGATGTCTCTGTGCGTGATATTCGTTTTTGGCATTTTGATTTTCCTTTATTAAAGGGGATCGATCAAAGCATGGCAATAGCTACAGAAAGTTCTTATTCTCATGTGTTACTACATCTCAATGTCATGAAAATCAACAGGTGGTGGAGGGTTCCCTCAGTCACGCCTACCTTAAAGAGCCAGGGGGTGAGGATTCTCAGAGGTGGGATCAGGACAGGGGGCGGGGGAGACGACTGGTTGTCCAAAGAAATGCCCAAATTATCTCTTATCTGGAAAGAAAAAGTGTTGTTTTTACACTAAACCCCGAAAATCTTCATTGAAAGTGTCATCTCATCATTTGTAGATGTAATCACTGCACGTGTCAGCACACACACACACACACACCTTGGCCAGGTTTTGCCAAAGTTCACACAGATAGTCGAAGACCTGCGCGTGGATCTCCGGGTCTTTGATGCTATTCACGTCGCCCAGAATGCCCAGCATCCTCCGCCACATTACCGTGGCAACGTCAGAGTGCCATCCGGTCAGAGAGCCACCGGCCATGACACTGCAGTCCTCGCTGGGGAACTCGCTGGTTTCTGGAATCAAGCAATGAGCCAATCCGTTACTCTTGCCTTGTACGACGCACAAGTGAGTGCATGTTTGAGTGTGCGCGAGTGTTACCCAGGTCATCCGGAGTCTGCAGGACGGAGTTGTGGAGCTTCTGGTCCAGCTGTAGGTGCGAGTGTGCGTGGTCAGCGTGGTCTGCCGTCAGTGTGGCGGGGGAGGGCGTCTGGGAGCGAGAGCCCCCAAGGGAATGCATGGGAGACGCACTTTCAGAACCTGGGCATGAGATGTGCACAACACTTTTTCACTGAGGGGTCCAGGAGCCCGAATTCTTCGGACAAAATGTAAAGCTGGTGTTAAACTAACATTACGTAGTTTGGCACTAACCAGGAAAAAGAGTTCAAAAGCCTATCCACCCAATCAGATTATTTCTGAGACGTATGAGTGATGTACAGTACACCTTCAAGGAGGCTGATTACAACGGCCTAATAGCACCGGATCATTATGAAAATGTGGTATTTATTTCATTGCTAAATCCGATTGCAAAGGATGATTTGATTAGGTCATCCACTGCAGGCTAAATTTTGGGATATTGGGCTGTACAAATACAATTTAAATTAAATAATACGTCTGTTGTGCGATGGCGATGATCCAACCTTAAAAAGAGAGCTTCCTGACGCCCGCCCCGCCTCTTCAAAAAATATTGTTTAACCCAAAATGTCCTAAAATAAGCTGTTATAGCTGATAATGAAACAGGAAATAAAATAACGACATGACAAATTAACATTCCAAATTATACAGCTGCGCAGAAAAACAGACATGATTATTATGCAACTATCTACAGTAAGTTGTGTCGTGTGTAATATTTAGGCTGTTTGGATATTTAAATCGGCTGAAATGGCGCGTGACTGTGTGCATACCGGTGACGGTGACGGTGTGGCTGAGGCTGCTGGTCTCTGAGTCGATGTGAAGTGTTGTCAAACTGGCTACATCGTGTTCGTCACAGGCCACGCCCCCTCCCAGGCTGTCCTGGTCCAGTGAGCTGCCTCGACCCCCGCCCCCGGATCCAGCAGCTCTTTCACAAGCTTCTGAAATGAAAGTAAAGTCTATAGAAAAGAAGAAGAAAAATCCTGACCATTATACATTTTTCACGGTCAGAGGTTTCTGGATCGAGACAAATCCCAGTCATCTATTCAAATCAGTAACTTCTAAAGGGTCGTTTCTTTTCATTTTGGCCGTCTAAAACATGTACAGCAAACTAAAACAACAGTGTTCTTTGTGTCAAACTATATGTGTCACAAGCTGTGGAGCAGTGCCTCAGTTTTTTTACTTACTCTCGAACTTGCAAGCGGAGTACTGGAAGGCATTGAAGGAGTCCGACTGGCTGTCTGAGCTGATGATGTCCGAACCGCTGGCGCTGGCAGGGGACGTCCATTCAGAGGGAACCCCCGGATCATCAATAGGACGGAGGTCATCTGAGGGCCGCGATCCAGGACTCTGACCAGCCTCCAGGAGCTCCGGCAGGTCCCTGGGAATCTCCAGACTGCCAGGGCTGCTGCCACGACGGCCCTGTGTATAGAGAAGTCTGCTTCTTTAGCAATTTCTTACCCCACGTTCAATCGGCAGTCGTGATTGTCCACCGAGCTGTCGCTCTTTTTCCGACACAGAAGCGTTGATCTTTAAATCTGTGTTTGTGTGTGTAGTCGTTCTCACCGCTGTCCCTTTGGCCCTCAGTCTCTCCTGAATAAACTCATCCATGAGGTCAGAGAAGTTTGGGTTGGTGCTTCCTACGTCACTTGAGACCGGACGGGCCTTCTGGATCACCTCCTCTTTGTTGGCTACAGGGCAGATACATGATGATAGTCAGAGACGAAGAGTACCCACATTTAAAAAACACACACACATATAGAAAAAGGGATGATGACTCACAGATGGACACGCAGACAGGTACAATGAATAAACGCACAATGACAGACAGTGGCAGATCAGCACACCAACAAACCGCTCAAAGACACAAAACTGAGAAATTATGTTTTGGAGTCTGTAAGATATATAATCAAGACTGGCTTGCTGACTAGAAGTCTATGTGTACGAAGCCCTCTATTGAGGGGTGTAATGACATCATTGCTCTGGCTTGTCTCACTTTCTAACAGTCAGAGAAACTCCCGTTAAGCTATGGCTCCTACAATACAAGTGTTTGGATATTTATGATAAAACTATATACACGCAACAAAGTGGAGCTTCTCTGGCTGCGAGGGCCGTCCCTGATATGTGTGTGTGTGTGTACTGTCGGCCTTGAAGTTAGCAAAAGACTGATTGTTAAACAAAAGCCACGACACAGCAGGCAAACCCACCGGAGAAGCAATGCAGGAGTTAATTCACACCATGCACGGAGAGCGGGCGAGCGAGAGAGAGTATCGCCCGTTAGGTCCAAACAGGCAGCATGTCAGAGGCCTAGAATTGGTGAAGTTGTGTTACTGTGAGTTATGTTGCGGTTGGCTTGGCGGCGGCGGCGACGTCGGCTGGTGTGAGTTTGTGATCCCTGAACTGATGGAGCCGACAGAGTCTCATCCAGACCCAACACCAGGACATTAGTCAATGAAGCTTCAGAGTTATTAGACACAGAATGAACATCTCGCCTTTGCTGCCACCTACTGGATGAAAATCTCACCACGCTGCACTTTTCTTTTGCATTTAAGACCCAAACACTCCGCTAACAGCTTGGCCACTTACATGGAGGCACCTGAAGTATTTACCAACTGAACTGACACGGCCCAAAAATGTAATGCCATTCCAAAGACTCTTCTTAAGCTAATTAATATAGTAACATAATACCATTACTGAATAACCCCTGCTTACAATGTGCATGTTATTCAGATAAGCCCTCTAGCCTGGACTGTTACATACCATGAAAATAACTTTGACGACCAATTCACAGTTCCACCAACATGGTTTTTTGAAATGATGTAAACAAGAAAAAGACAATAGATTATATTGGCCTGAAAAATGTAATTCCCAATAAATCTCTCCGTCCCATTATTGTATCAATAAAAAAAACAAATAAATACTTAGCCCTACGTGTACAATGTATTTCCACAAGAGCATAAACAGGTTCAAATTTAAAAAGGTAGCACTGTAAAATTGCTGCGCTCAGATGTTAGCTGACATTAGTTGCATTTCCCTACATGTCTTTTTGGAATTGATGACGGGTCGGTGCATTGAATATGTGCATGTTCTGGATGTGCTCCGCCTATCAGGATGCGAAACACGCACCTTTTTTTTTGTACTACAATCTGTGAAGTTGAGCAGTTAGGCTTATGATTATGATAGAGGACTCCACCTGTATTTGTAGTACAAGGATTAGGCCGGATTGTCTACAATCCAACGAGTATCAGTAGTTCAACACACAGCTGGACAGACAACCAGACAGACATGGCACGTAGCACCTGGTTTGAGGCTGATTGGGGTTGTCTTAATTCACTGGAACTCTAAACTAGTAAAAGTGTTGTGGATCCAAGGAAGGATATTTTGTTTCATATGAACTGCAGTGACATAAAGGCCTGTAACTCTGGCCTGTAAAACTGTAGTACCATGGTACATTTCACACATCTGTCACAAAAGAGGACAAACCCAACTTGCACCTAAACGGTTAGATCGGCACGAGTTGGCAGGCAACACAGCTGAAATAAAAAAAGAAGGAAGGGGGAAACGTGGCTGCGCATCAGCAATGCCATCACTCACAAAAGATATAAACCATCTGATCCCCAAGATGAAATAATTGAAACCCAGAATGAACAGAAGAAGCTGTCCCATTGATTCAAATATGCAGTTCTCATGTTCGATGTCGCCTCGTGGCAGAGTACAAGGCAAATAACCTTTCAAGATTGTTGGGTTTGAAAGTGCACACACTTTTACATACCCTTTTAAATCCCATGTGTCCACCACTATTATGGCTTTTCTCAATTAAGGGCTCATGCTGCATTCTGGTGGCCTGAGAATGAACTACAGGAACGTGTTTGCGCTACACATACACTCGTAGTAATGGTCAACTGTGTTGATTTACCTTTATAAACTAAAGTTTTATATCTACACATGTAAAAAAAAAAAAAAAGGCCTCCGAGACCCGCTGAGTTAGGCCTGCGAGCAATTGCAGAGTCCAGGTTAAGGCCTGGTGGTCCAGCGCTTGTTGTACTGGCTCCTCAGCTCTGGAACGGTCTTCCACCGAGTATCCGATTGGCTGATACTGATTTCACGCTTTAAAATCCAGTCTTCACTGACTTGCATTTTCGCGTGACAATACATTTTATGTATTTATTTTATGATTCATCTGTAAATGTATTTTATACTGTTTTTTTTAATTGTTTGCTTTTTATTTTCTTGATATTTCGTATTGTTGTGCCGTCTATGGAAAGCACTTTAAGCTCCCAGCTTGAAAAGTGCTATACAAATACAATAATAATAATAATAATATTTATTATTATTATCTTTTCAACAGGCAGTTGTGTTTTTTCTGTCGACTGTGGTTCTCCTCCAGTGCAGCTGAAGAGGGGTCGGAGTCCGGGGAGGAGGCGAGGGAGGCACGAGGAGGCCGCATGCAACATCGAGGAGGGGGAGGAGGAGGTGGGGAAGATGAGGGGGAAGAAGAGGAGGTTAAGATCCCAAAGCTCAAAGAAGGAAGAGGAGAGGAGGAGGTAGGGGGCTTTCGAGGTGGGAAGGTATGAGGCAAGGGGAGGAGGGGTCCTGACAGGAGGCAGGCTGGAGGAGGAGGGGCTACGATCAAGAGGAAACACATCAACAGAGGGTTTGAATTTCAGTCCAGCAGCAAGATGATGAGTGTCAGCCCAAAAAAAAAAAATTCATTCCATCATAACAAACCAGTTAAAAACAGCCAAAAAGGAAAAGAGAGTTGTTGGTGTTTGTGTGTTGATGAGAATTTCTTTCCAGAGTTGTGTCCTTTGTGAGCGCTTCGTTTCAGTCGTTCCCATCCTCACCTGGCGTTGTCGTCTTTCGCCCAAAGTAGCCCAGGACATGGGAGTAGAGGTCTCTGAGCGACGCGTCGCCCATGGCGGCACGGCCCTGTCGCTGTGGCGACGAGCCCTGGGATGACCCCTGACCTCGGGGCCGGGGCTTGGAAGACAGAGCGTGAACAACCGTCTTGTAGACGCCGCCGAGGAGAGCCCCCTGGTGGTGTCGCGTGGCGGTGCTGCCAGGCTCCTGGGACCGGGAGCGGGAGGCTCGTGATCGCAAGGCGGAACGTCCCAGGCGGCCGCGCACGCCCGACGACGACCCGGAGGAACTTGAGCTGCCCGACGACGTTTCCGGGTGAGCCTCAGCGCCCAGGTTGGGTCCGATACAGGACCCGGGATACTGCTTGTCTTTGTCCCCTCCAGTCCCGGCCTTGCTTTCGTCGGTCGCTGCGTTTCCTGCCCCGCCGCTATCCGAAACACTCCCTAATTTCTCATGCGGCCCCGCTCTATGGCTGATCCCCGCCGCAGAGCTAAACTTACCTGCGCCTCCTCCTCCCGGCTTCGGCCCTGACCCTGTTCCTGCTCCGGCTCCCGGCCTCTCGCCGGCTGAGTGGCTGTGCGTGTGGAAGTGACTCAGGCGCCGCAGCCTGGCTTTCCAGTGTGCCTCCTTACTCTCGAGGGGATTGTGAAACTGCACGGACTCGGTCGAGGGCCGGAAGCTGACATGAACGCCCCCGGAGTGGTGCCTCTTGGTGCTGCTACGGGACGCCTTGGCTTTGTTTAGTTCAGATGTTTGGGGAATTTGATTTGATTCAGTGCTACATTCTACTGTGTTATTGTCTTGTCTGATTGAAATGGACCTCTCACTTGCAGCGGCCTCTTTGCCACCCTGCTTCTCCTCTCCCGTTTCCCTCCACGTATCGCATTTCCCTTCCCATCCTTCTGCCTTTCCTCCTCCCCTTTTTTCCCCAGCGTGTCTCTCTAAGCTAGCGCTCCTAGCATTGGGTGACGGCCATTGGCACTGCAGCTCCAGGCACTCGTAGATGCTGCGCTGCTCTGCCTCATTCTCCTCCGTTGAATCCACACTGCTGTGTCTCACGGATTCACTTACCTGCCTGTACTCCCTCAGCACCTGTCTTGCCTCTCCTACTTGCCCCGGGTATTCCATCTGTGTTCTCGCGATCCCAGTTTGCACGGGTACGGTTACGATGGTGTTTTCTACCACACGACCGGGACAATCTTTCTCTCCTACCTCCTCCTTCCTCTCACCTCCCTTGTTGGTGAGGTAGTCCCTAATGGAGGAGAATAAATCGTCCTCCTCTGGCCCAGCCTTAATCTCGCCCTCCTCTACATCAATTTCCTTTTCAGATGCAACGGCGAAGGCGGAATCCCAGTCGCTTACCCAATCCGAACTAGAGGCCCGGCTCCGAGAGCCAATCTGGTGCCATAACGGGTCGTGAACACTACCATCATCTTGTCTCTCTGAGGACGAGGAAACGACACCATTGGAGAAGGTTAAAGGGGTGGGAGAGGGGGAGGTGAGGGGGTGTGGGAGAGGCTGAGCTGCGTGGCTGTCGGCTGCGTGTAAGGAGGGAGTGGTGGAGTGGTGGTGGGCGGGGTTCGGGGTCAAAGCGGGACCCCCCCGCAGGTCTTCACCTTTGACCCGCTCGGCGATGAAGGGCTCCATGACGTCAGAGGCGCTGCTGCTCCTCGCGAGGGAGGAAGGGGCGGGCCCCTCCAGGTCGCAAGCCCCTCCCTGAAAGACCTCAGAGCAGGATGTGGGTGGGGCCTCTTCGCTCTGGGAGGAGTGACGCATTCGAGAGATGCGGGATGTCAGTGTGATGGGCGGGTCCTCGAGGTCTGGTTATTGGGGGGGGGGAGACGAAGGAAGGGAAGTGAGGTTAGTGAAGGGGTTCACAAGAGTGGACACATATACAGACTTACACACACTTTTAAATGAACAAAGACCCCCACACACCACACACTCCAAAGAAAGATTCTGCATTTAGTGACCTGGAATCATCAGAAAAACACACACCAGAAGCAAACGCCCAAGTAAACAAGTAAAACCAAAACACTGGTAAAGAAAAAAATACTAGAGATGTGAAAAAGGGAAATCATCACCATTGCCTACAGAAAAGAGAAGGAGTCAAATTAAATACCATCCCAAGAAGACAGGGCATTGAATGAAACACACAGCAGCGGTGAAGGGGAGTTCAAGAAGAAGGGCATCGAAACAACAAGTGCTCGTAACAGGCAGAAAATAGAGTAAAAGAAAGGCCAAGAGGGGCATGCGCACAAAGGTAGGCAGATAAGAACTAGATGCAGGTTAGTTAGTTAGCAGGCAGACAACTGGAAGGTCACGTTTCATGCAGAAGTGTCTATACAAACAGACACAAGAGCCGTCTTGAGCTGCCTGTCAAAAATGTGTCTAATTTCCAGCATTGACATTTCATTCTCTTACTGGGCAAAATCCAAAACGCCACCAAATGTAAAAAAAAACAAAAACATGAGCCAATGTGCAATATTTCATGCAAAGACACTACGTCGAGAGTATGACCTATCTTCGATATGTTGGAGCATTTCACAGACATCACTGGTCATCCCAGTGGCATGAAAAAGGAAGGCTTGAATTGCATGCAAACTGTTGCTTCAGATATGACAAAAGATAGATGAAGACGGGAGTGCAGGGACACGGTTTCAGTTCCTAACGGACGGAGAGACAAGTCAAGTTTTCCAGAGGGCAAGCATGACAGGCAAGTGCAAAGACTGTGTACCTGCCAGCTGGTCGGCAAGGGGGGGTAGTAAAGGGTGGTGGTGGTGGAGAAGGACAGGAAGAGGCGGAGCCAGAGCAGGAGCACTCTTAGCACTGCGGATAAAGGCTGAGGACAGCAGAGAGTCCCCCGTAGAGCAGCTACGCAGGGCTGAAGAGGTGGGAAGAGCAGACAGGAAAGAGACAGAAGAAGGTGGGGGAAGAGTGTGAGACAGAACAAGGAAGGAAATAAGAAAATGAAGGGAGCATGAGGTTGTAAAAGAAGGTAACATTGAAAGGAGCAGAGGAAACGTGATGTATGGGCCGAGGACGGAGAAATGAAGGGAAACAATGTCAAAAGAGAGACACAAAGTTAGACATTAAGGAGAATTATTCATGGAGTGGAGACGAAGCACAGAGGACAGGAGAAAAGGAGGAATGTTAAATGGGCGGACGCAGAGGGAGGGAGACAAGGAAGGTGGAGGAGCAGTGAGGCGGCGGGGTTAGCAGTTCTCGAGGCCGACGGATCCACAGGAGCACTACATTCAGCCACCGGATCCACTAGGTCACTCACAGCCACAACAAAACTAAGTTGTCTGCGAGTTTGACCCTGTCTGTGAACTTTTAAAAATACGTTGCGGTCAACTGAGCAGTTGAAGAACATGCAACGAACACAACCGCATACCTGCAAGAATGTTTGTTAGCATGCGAGGGCTCATTTCTCACAGGAAAAGTTTTACATCTTAGAACGTGTACAAGTGGTGCGAACACCACTGAACAATGAAGCTGCTCATCTCAATTCAAGGCTATTAAATATATTATGTGGTCGTCTTTAGGTTTTTCTAAGTCTTACGGAAATCAGCATTTGTTTTATGAAGTTGCTTCTTAAGAGTCCACTAAAGTAGCCACAAACCATTAAACCTAATTTTAAACCCCATTAAACTTTATTTTAGTTGTGTGTATAAGAACCTTGTTGTCACATGCTTATTATGCAGTTTAAGAAAATGCACGCGCATGAGTAGCTATCATCTTGCTCTGAGCTAGCTCTAAACTGGGATCTCACTGTGTTGCTACGGCCGTTTCTTTCACACCGGTGGCCGCAGGTGAAAGGCTTGCATAAACAAGACTCTACAGAGGAAGAGGAGGAGGAGTGACTGTGAGCACACACACCGTGACTTCCTGTCAGGCAGGGTGGGTGGCATAGAGGTGGAAGATGTCAAAACAAATAAAAGCGACTTAGAGGAAGAAAAACCTGGGGAAAGAAAGTACTCTAGCCTTTTCCGACACACACAGACACGCACAAGCACACGCACACGCACACACACAAGCACACACACACACACACACACACACACACACACACACACACACACACACAGGAGGAGGGATACTGACCTACAGTCTTCTGGCGGACAATACTCCTGGCCTTTTCGATGCCCGGGGAGCCAGCGGTGGTGGCACTTCGCTGCCTCATGGCTGCCGCTTGGCCCGGTTGGTCTCTGCTCCAGCCTTTGGAGAAGGAGCGATCCACAATCTGCCTCTGGCCCTCCGAACCGATACCTGGCGTGGGTGGCGTGATTTCTCAAACAGTACTAATGTTCCCTTCCAACAGAAACTTCTCTTTATGTGTAAAGAAAATACATATTCTCTTTCATATCATAAATATAATATTATAATATAAATATCCTAGCTCTTCATAAGCTTTATTTCATATTTTTTGTGTGAACATTTTTATAATGTTCAACTTACTTGATGTGGGAACATGAAGTCAAAATTATTTTTGAAAGGCTACCAACCTTTTCCTTTATGCTTCTTCTGTTTTTGTTCACTAAGTTTGTCCAGAGGCAGCTCATTCAGATCAACACTGTACAGGTTCCTGGCCAACACCTGAGGCACAACAAGACCAACACACTGCTTTAACACATATATGTTTATGTTAATGCAGTGGAACGATTAAGATGGAAGCAAGAGAACTGGTCAACTCGTACAGAAGGCAAAGATGATTTATGTGAAAACATTAAATGAACTTGACTCATTCACATCCATACACAGTGTGGCCATAAAGCACCTGGAGGATAATGATACAAAAGAATTCCAGTACCTTGGTGAGGGTCTCCATGGTGAGGGACCACTCTGTGACTAGCTCGTCCCAGCAGGTGAGAGAGGAGAGGACGGCGAGGAGGTCGTCCCACAGTTCCCTGCTGATGTAGACGTTTAAATTCCCCTTAATCCAGGCCACTATCAGCGTCTGTGCAGACGAAGGGGAACGAGAAGACACACAGCCGTGTCAGAAGCTCTCCACTCATGTGAGCTGGGCCACACTTAGATACTGTTAAACTTCCTTAAGGCTTAAATAGTAATAAATCACAAGCGTAAAAGCAAGTATGCTCGATATTAAGAAAGAGAAAAGATGAAGGCCACTGGATGCTTGAGAACCAGAGACCAATATTGTATAAAAAACCACAACGTCATTAGATGATTACAACATCAGCATGAATAGACTGTGGGCTTTATGTTCTTGTTCTTGTTAAGTACTGTTGAGAGATTGATTGTTATTTCTTCCGGGATCACTGTTATAATAGTCAAAGGAGTAACCACCGTGTTAGGCTAAGAGGTCTTGCCTTCCTACTCTCCCCCCTCCTTCTCTCCTCTTCCCCCGGCAAGATCTCCGATCACGCTACAGTACTTAGAGCGGCACGGGCCAGTCCGTCTTCCAGAAGCTGTGCGGTAAACATTTGCACCGTCCAGTTCGATATGGTGATACTAATGTACCTGAAAGATAGGTCCAGCCAGCCTGCCAGACAGCGTGTAGTTCTTCTTGCCGTGCGGCATGATGGACGGAGGTCTTTTCATCACTGACTCGGTCACCCTCAGCAGAACTAGTAAGACCTGCTCCCTGTGAACAAATACATGTATTTGGGTAGCCTTTAACAACATGACTCTCCTGAAATGTATTGAGATTGTGCCTCACCCAGTCTATAGTAACAAATGTGATTTATTGAGTATTTCTGGTGTTTTTTACCATGTTTTCTGGTCCATGGTCTCATGCATGACGAGGCTCCGGTAGATGTTCAGGACTCGCTTGCACATGTCAACATGCTCCTCCAAAAGGATCTTGACGTCGTTGGCCGGCTCCAACAGGAAAACATTGGAGGAGTGGGTGATAAATACCTGAAAGGGGAGCCGACAAGCGATCGGGACGCAACATTATTCCACAAACTATTTATTCTATGAGATGAAGTAACAACAGAAAGAAGACAACTGCAGCAATGAGACTTGTGGGGAAGGATCAAATGGACAAAGGGTTATGTGAGGACTGTACCTGCAGAGTCGTCTGAACCCCGGCATGAACACTGTACTCCAGCAATTCACTGTCCACTGCATTATTCATTCCCTGAAGGAGGAAACAAAGCACACACAATTAAAGTGAGAACACACAGCCAGTAGCCAGTTCAAACATTGTCTGTCCGGGTTACCTCCGTCTTAAACGTTACAGAGTTATATAACTGACTTCAGGTTATTCCTCACCTCATCCTCCTTGTCCCCGAGCTGCGAGCCTGAATCCAGGCTGCTGGTTGTGGGATAGGGGCCCTCCTCTGGCTCCTTCATGAACACCGGCCTGTCCTCCATGGCGATCCACTCTTGGTAAACACGCACCACTTTACGCATCGCTGCAGCCTCGCACATCGGAAGGAGAAAAGCCTATAGGTAGATTAAAAAAGACAAAAGATTGATAGTCGTAAAAGATCATGTGACCACTACTAGACGTATTGTATCAAGGACAGAATACCAGTTAACCTTATGATACTGCGAATAAAATCTGATATGAAAAATACCACCTCATTACATTAAAACCTCACATTGAAATGGGGTTGCAGGACGTATTTATTCAAAGTAAGTGTAGAAAAGTCAATGGCAGTTTAAGTGGACACTATATTTAGTATTTTAACTGCTTTACCTTGAAATCAGACAGCCCATGTCACACTATGTTATTACACTCATATTGTTTGTCCGTTTAACTTAATCAATTTACTATTATGTTTATTGTCTTATACTAATGCGCTGTGTTCATTGTCGCGCACCAATCACCAAATCAAATTCTTTGACGATGCAAACATACTTGGCAATAAACCGTCTGTTGACAAAAACAGGAATTTTACATCACAGAACAGAGAGAGTTGCTGGTCTGCAGCAGCCTCGATCAGTTAATGCGTTTGCTTATTTTGAGACGTTGGTGAATCCGAACTAACCCAACAACACACCAAAGTAAAGCGCAATAATAAACAAACTAACCAACCGATCGAAGCCGCGGTGGACCAGCAATTGTGGTGAGAAGTAAAATGGCTGATTTTGTCATTGGAGTCCGGTGATTTGGAAGAAAGTATAGATTGATGTAGCAGCTTCAGTTCCCTTTAAAAAGGACTGTCCGACGATGGTGAAAATACTCTAAATATAGCGCACATGTAAACTGACATGGATGTTTTTGCTGTTGCCCATGTCCACAGCAGTACATTGCTCCCTTTAAATCCTTTTAAAGTCAGTTACATAATGTCCCCACTAATCGAATAGGGCATTGCTCCTTCACCTGTCTAAAGATCTCCGTGATGAAGTTGGCGTTGGTTCTGGAGCTGGTCAGCACTCTCCTCACCACCTCCATGTCCGTGAGCTGCTCTTCATCCATGGAGCAGAGTGAGGAGGAGCTGGGCTCCCTCTCCGTCAGCGTGGACGTGTTGGAGTGGCTCTGCTCAGGCTCCAACCCGGCCCCGGGGCCCCCAGACAGCCCCATGCTGCCTCCGCCTGATCCGGACGAGCAGCCGCTGCCTTCGAGGAGGCCGTCAGAGCGAATGCCACCGCCGCCGCTGTCGTCGGAGCTGCCGACGGAGCGAGCCGCCAGTCCGGCTGCCGCTCGCTGGAGAGGAAAATTAAGATAAATCAGAAAATAATGTTCTGCATGTTATTTTGCTGTACTTAAGTACAGAGGACTTTTCCGGTGGAGTGAACCACCTGTCCATGAGCAAAATATGCACGCGCTGACCTGTATGTTTTTGGGGACGTTCTCGCCCTCCATTCCCGGGATGTGTGCGTGCGTGTTGGGCCGTGGCTCGAGCCAGAAGGAAACCAGCCAGCGGATGAAGATGACTCGGGCTTGGAGGAAGCTCTCCTTGGTACAGTACACGGTTTCCCCGCCGTCTTGCTCCCTGCGCACCACGCTGTAGTAGGGCTTGGGACGCATCGGGGGCACGTCTGCAGGGGGAGGGGGAAACTCTTAATCTGTGTGGTTGGTTTGTGTGGACAATATTGCTGCTTAATTGCTTAATGCGAACCAACCGGCTACAGGATTTTCAGTCGCCAGGAGCTCTTTGGGTACAAGTGTAACTGACCTAGTATCGGGCTGTAGAGGCTGGTCTCTGTGGCGAAGTTGGGAAAGATATGAGGAAGGTAAAACTTCCTGAAGTGAGCAAAGAGGAAGCTGAAGCCACGTTCGTGGTTCTCTTTACAACGCCACTCGAGAGACTTGGCCTGGTGGATAAACACACACGCACACACACACAACGAGACAAACAGGCTTGTGTTATAAAGAGAGCACACACAAAAAGGGTCAAGCGGAGAAGAGCACCATTGTTTTAAGGAAGAATGTTAACAGTGTGTGTATAACTGCATGTGTATATGTGTGTGTGTGTGTGTGTGCGTGATAGCAGCAAGAAGAGGAAATACAAGGTCTGTTTGTGTCAATAAAGGCTGACATTTGCATTCCAGTTAGTGATACCAGTAAGTGATTAGACGAATACTTCATCTACCATCAAGTTCTTATATATGTTCTCTTTTGTAAGTTTATATATACATATATATAAATATACATATATATATATACACATATATATATATACACATATACACATATATATATATATATATATATATATATATATATATACATACATAAACATATATACATATATATATATATATATATATATATACATATACATATATATATATATATATATATATATATATATATATATATATATATATATATATATATATGTATATATATATATATATACATATATATATACACACACATATATAGACATATATACATATATATATATATACACACACACACGTTCTTATGTCCATATATGTATTGTTCACACTGTTCACATATATTGTTCACATATATTGTTCACACAGTAAACCTCTCATACCTGGTTTCTCCCATATGCTTGTTCACGTATTAGTTGCGTTAGTGAGGCAGCACAACATTTGGAAAAGTGTTAGTAAGGAAGGATTAGAATACCTGGTTTACCATGTATTTGAGCAGTGCTTCTAAAAAGTAAGCGGTGAGGTCTTCCTGGTTCTTGTCACCTGACTGCGGAGGAACCAATGGCGTGATCTCTTCTGGGGTAACTTGAGCTGTAGGGTAGGAGGAAGAACATTTTGTATTTATATTGATGAACAATAATGATATATTTTGAATGACTGATGCTAAATATGTTGTCATAAGTCTACCCTATGTATTCATAGTAGTGCTCGCTGAATGTTGAGCCCACGTATTAGTCTAACCCCACTGTGTGTGTGTGTGTGTATGTGTGTGTGTGTTTTCTCTACTAACTCTCTGTTAAACTCAGCGGAGGGTTGATCAGAGTGTCCAAGGTGCGAGGGGTCCCGTGGCAGAGCGGAGCCGGGAAGCCGGGGATCAAACAGGCGAACATGCAGAGCTGCTCGCGCTCTGCATTGCTCTGCAATGCCTGCATCCACAGCAGGAACAGGCGCACGCCTTCCCGACGGATCTACGGCACATGCGAGGGATGGACAAAAGGTGTGAAGAGAATCCAAAATAGGACATTCTTTAATAGATTTGATTAGATTTACACGAAGACCAAATCAGAGCGGTACCTTTAGAGAATTCCCGGTGTGTAGCAGCTTTTTGAGAATCAGCCCTGGAAGAGAAACACATGTCAGTCAAGTCAAACTAAAAGTGCTCAGAATGTAACGTTTGGTCAGGAAGCTCCACTACTTCTATGTTGATACTTTTTATATTTTTTGCCAAATTACAGTAAAACATCTCAGTGGAGCGAAACAGCTTGAAAACCCCGGCACTAATAAGTGAATCATATTCAGGATAGAGAGGACATCAGCAGCACTGCATTCCCCTGCTTATGGAGGCTTGCCGCTGGTTGATCTTTTGATATAAATGCAAAAAGATAATCATTGGGAGCGGCCGCGCTGACCAAAACTAGCTAAACTTGATTCAACACACAGTTTGTTGGGATGATCTGATCCGCTGCACCCATGTGTGAGAAGAATGGGGACTTGGGAACTGAGTGTGTTGTTGTTGTTGTTGTTGTTGTTACTGTGCGAGTTACCGATGCTGTGGAACTGCCATCGGCTCTGGATTCTCTCTGGCAGAAGCTGGAGGATTTTCTGTAGAGAGAGAAGAAAAAAAAGATACATTATTGAAGACAATTTTTGTTATGATTGGGTTTTAAAGAAGTCGAGGGGGGGGGGGGGTCCTGCCCAGAGGAATTCTTTGCTCAAGTTTATTGTCCATCTTTACTCTAACGAGCACCTCTCATGGAAGTCCTATATTAAGCACAGTCTTTATTCCAAGTACTCGCTGGACATGGTTTGAATGTAAAGTGTGCGGGGCCAAACGGAGGTCAGTAAACACGCGCATACCGACTGCTATCTTATCCTCGCTGCTCCAAACACCTCCCAGTTTGAGTACTGCTAAATGCCAATGATCTTAGTCTGAGGTCAATGCTTGCTTAGTGCTGTGGTGCCAACCAAGAAAGACCCCCCCGCAGAAAGTTAAGAGCTTGAGGAGTCACAAATGCTTAGGTTGTTGGGTTGTATCAAGCTTTTAGCGAGAGCTTCTCCGGATTTAAACATTTTTTTCTTACCTCAAAGATGAAGAGAATAGAGTCCAGCTCCTCCCTCTGAGACTTGTGACCTGGAACAAACAGAGGAGTTGGAACAAAAAGCACAAAGACACGGCCAAAACAGAATTGCTTTGATTTGGCGCTATGAAAGCTGTGACCTATCAGGACTCATCCAAAGTGTTTGCATAACGGTTTGAGGAAAACTCACCTTTTTGCTTGAGGCTGACCTCGATGGTGACAAAGTTCTCGAAGAAGACATAGTAGATATGAGAGTAGTTCACGTCGAAGAACTGTTTTAGCTCCGACTGCTCTGCGTTTTCTGGGAAAAGGAGAGGGGGACACAAAAAAGCTTAAAATGAATCGAATCCTTCAGGAGATAGAAACTTCCTGGGTGATGAAAACAGCGTTGGGCACTCGATTCAGTTTCCATGACCGTCCTCAAGAGCATTCCTCACGTCATACGTTCCTTCATCATCTGCCCACTACACACACAAAACATGTGTCTCTCACACTCTTCACTCTGTACGCAGTCAGATAATAACATTAATAAAATGATAGCGATAAAAACACACTGATAATGTGGTTTTGAAATGAACATATATATTCATTTGAACAATGTAACCTTGCGATCAGCATCTAGGCTCTCTAAACATGTAATTTGTCAACTTGCACTAAAACAAACTCCAAGCCCAGTCTGGGTCCTAGCTGAAAGACGGGAACTTCTTATGCTTCATCCCACCCTCATAGACACTTGTCATTAGTAGGAAGAAGCAGAGATAAAACACACGCTTGCATTGACAATGCAGCCGCCACTGATGTTCAGGGTCAACAGTGAAAGGAAACACACTTTCATGGAGGACATTAGGCTTTAAAATGACACGCATGTTCGCACTCGGAGGAGCTTCTGGTGATTGTAATCTCTGGGTTTGTTTATATGAAGCCCGAAAGCTGAACTGCATTCATGCATACACACACACACACGACATGTGCTCTATGCCATAGTGGTTGCCCTAGTGCGGTCTTAGTAGCCTTTCTGAGTGGTTTTCTATCCGTACCTCTAGGGAAACCAACATTTTTAACACAACATTTCTCACTACCTGATTGCACATGGCACCTTGAATGGCTGACGTAAAGGAGCTATCTATTTGACCCGCTATTTTTAAGCCATTCTTCAAGTGTGAAGCAGCAACCTATAAAATCCCCTGCTTCACTAGAGCTATACTCGGAAAAGGAAAAGGCCCATAAGACAGTATTTTAAAATGCTGAGAAAAGAAAGTTGAAAGAAAGACAAGAAAAGAGAAAGTTGGACTTCTAATAATTAAAAGGCGATTCTGAGCTTTTAATGTGATAGAAATAGCTCATTTACAATACTTTTTTAGAGGATGGCTAGATTAGGAACCTCGACATGAATGTAGTCACGATTTAGAGTCAGTATCCTCAATCTTACTGTGGGCCCAGCTATAAGATCCGGGCTCAGAAACAGTTACTTTACTGGAGGACTGCTTCAAAGGGGATTGTGAAGCGATGGAGCAGCTTCTTGTTGAGAAAGAAAGTATACGACATTCTTCATGCTTTCAATCTCTGGTTTCCCAAATTGGGGAAAAGGTAAAAAAAAAAAAAAAAGTCTTTGAGCGGAGGGTCTTGTTTTATGCTAAAGTCAGTTAGTCAGTCAGTTTTATTAAGTGAATACTGCATGAACAACATCTGACAACAACAACAACAACAACAACAACAACAACCACGTGGTTGTTGCTGTGGTGTTGTCATTGGCCCTGCTTGATCGGCACCACGGTTGTCAAAATGGTGTGGTTTGCTATTGTTCTGAGAAGTCCTCCTCAAACAATGTGATGTAAAGTGTGTTTGTGTCTGTGATTTCTATCAAGGTCTTGTACTCCCCACAGAGCACAGAGAAAGGGCCAAAGCCCTTTCCCCTCTCTGACACGCACACACACGCGCGCACACACACACGCACACACGCGCACACACACACACACACACACACACACACACACACACACACACACACACACACTGGATGGAGCTCTTACAATAGAAACAGGAAGTTTAGCTACTGTACTGGAGATAAGACAGGAAACAGTAGAGGCTGTTTCCCTTTCCAGTCAGTGTTTGACGCAGAAAATACACTCACTCACACACACACACACACACACACACACACACACACACACACACACACACACACACACGCACACACACACACTGGATGGAGCTCTTACAATAGAAACAAGAAGTTTAGTTACTGTACTGGAGATAAGACAGGAAACAGTAGAGGCTGTTTCCCTTTCCAGTCAGTGTTTGACGCAGAAAATACACTCTCACACACACGCACACACACACACACACCCCTTATTAATACCCATTGCCTCACCAACCCTTTTCCTATTCTACAAACACATTTAAAACACTGCAATTGGCATGAAGTTAAACACATCTTAACACAAGTTCAAAAACAATAACAACACACAGCATGTGTCGCATCCCAGGTCTTTTATAAAGCATTCAGGCACACCCCTGCAGAAATCACAACAGCCTGACTAACAACGTTATTACATGGTAATAAAAGCCTTACATCCGATTAGCCAAACCTCCATTTAAACCTGACAACGTAAATCAAACTGCCACCTTTGAAGCAAAGCTTTAACGCCTTGTCCTCCGCGATAGAGGATACAACAAACATCATTATATACATTTAGACTTTTAGCACAAACAACAAGGCTCATTACTCGTTAAGTTTGTGATAAAAAAATATCTGTTGACATACAAGGCGACTTTGAAAGTCGTGACGTTTGAGATGGGTTTGGTGTGGCATCCCCCTGTACCCACAGGCACGTAAACGCCTAATAGTGACTTCAAACTTACCGATGACTATTCTGAGATGCTTCAGCCTCGTCAACACGTCCTTCTTCGGGTCCAACACTTTCTGCGTGGACTTCTTAACGTCCCCGTGAGGCTTTTTGGAGAACATTCCCGAGGCTGGAGACGCAAGAGCTCGACGGCAGACGAGCAGGGAGGCGCTAGCTGGGTAGCCACTCGATCAGTCTTAGCTAGCTTTAATCTTCAAAGTGTAACGGAATAACGGGCGCTGCTCCCGGGTCAGTTATTAGCAGCCCCCCGCAATATCGCGGAGCATTTCAGTGCGTGAATGCGGTTGTCGCATTATGTTTGAAACTAAAACGAAATGGGGAAAACGCAGCGGGGAAAAGCATCCATCCATCGCACCCGACTGCTCCTCCCTTCCACCACAGTCCGCAGCCTGGAGGCTAAAGCAGCTAGTTAGCTAGCTAGCTGTTCACTTAGAAAACATCATGGCGGTGAAGGGAAGGGGCGAACCAAAATAATGGATGCCAGAGAAATCCGACGTCAACACGGTCCAACAACAAGCAAACTCTGCTTATGTCATATATAACATAATGTCATATAATAATGTTACAGAATCATAATATATTTCTGACTCCACAGGGTTTTCCATTTTACCGGCACTAAAGTTTGAAACTAATTTCGATAGTTCGTTCTCGCTCAAGTGACGGGGTTGATGGGTAATGTAGTTTTCAGCTTGTCGTTAATCCTGAGGCGGCGAGAACATTGGTGACACATCAAAACTACAACTCCCGACACAAATAAAAAGCGCCCTTCTGAGATTTGTTTTTAGCTTAGCTGTGTACGAGTGTGTACGAGTGAAATTGTAACCTAGGGAAAAAAAGAGAAAAGTTAAAGCTTCTTTTTCTTTTTTTTAAACAATCTCGCACACATCTTGCACCTCCCCATCTCGTGAGTTACGGTTTAGTTTGTAGCTTCCTTGTTGATACATTGTTATGACAAGTCGTGCTAATGTTTCTTGCTATCTAACGCTAACTATACTGGAGAGCTAACATGCTAACGCTAACTTGACGTGTTGTTGTTTGTTATTGTTTATTTATCTCGTACGAGGATGAAAAGAAAAAGAAAAACACGTAGATGTCCTAGTCAATTAAAATCGCTTTGCTTGATGAACATTGAACAGCTAATCTCAAGCAATCACGTTATATTAAAACCACCTACCATGAGTGGTTCATTCTCAATACAGACTCATGAAGAAAGAAATGTGTATAATACTTAAATTGGAATAGCATTTCGGTGGCTTCCCCACATCACCACCCGCATTTGGCAAATGGCAATGGGGATATTAGCATAGGTTGGGTATAAGATATTATAAATGGATCAGAAAAAAAAACAGAAAATGTGTCAATATTTGGGTAATCAGCGAATCTCGATGATTAACTCATACTTGCTTTAAGAGTCACTTACATATTTACTCTTGAGAGGGTTTTTCTGACATTCTCGAATCATAGCCGGGGAAACAAACTCTATCTTTGTGTTTAGCAAGTGATTTCTGATTACTATTTCTAGTGTCTGTTTGTGTGTAAAAAAAAAAGAAAGAAAAGAAAGAGCCTGACAATGTTTCTCTGTCCCACACTACCAGTCAGCCATTGTCTCGCTGCTATGCCAGTGCACCGTGACCGGGAGAAGAAGGAGAGCACAGCGGAGGAGATGGAGGTGGAGGAGCACGAGCAAGATGCATCCAGCTCAGAGGAGGAGGATTCTGACACCACCTCTGTCTCCGAGGATGGGGACAGCTCTGGTATTATTTATTTTTTTACAGTAGAAAATTAGCATAACGTTCTTATTCGAATTATCTTAAGGATTGCCATCGAAAGTAACATTATTTCAGTGTGAGATTCTGAATTAAAGTAGTTCCTAGGACTGGATGTCCCCACGCTATGAGTCGTCCATCATCCAGACATAACCGTAGAAACATGTCTTTCATCACAATTCATAACTTGTAACTCATCACTTATAATAATTAACCTCGAGGTGTGTGTGGCTTCATCGTGTTCCAGAAATGGACGAGGAGGACTGTGAGCGGAGGAGGACGGAGTGTCTTGATGAGATGTCCAACCTGGAGAAACAGTTCACGGATCTCAAAGACCAGTGAGACAGAAATAGATTGTTTTTCTGGGAAGGTCATCTCATGGTCAATGATAGGATTTCGTTGGAGTCACACCCGTGTGTGTGTGTGTGTGTGTGTGTGTGTGTGTGTGTGTGTGTGTGTGTGTGTGTGTGTGTGTGCGTGCGCAGGTTGTATCACGAGCGTCTCAGTCAGGTGAACAGCAAGCTAGGAGAGGTGGAGGCCGGCCGGGCGGCAGAATATCTGGAGCCTTTGGCCGTGCTGCTGGAGAACATGCAGGTCCGCACCAAGGTGGCAGGTAAACTCGAACACGCAGACACACCCGGGAACCCTGACGCACTCCAGCCTCCTTTAGTCACGCCGTCATTCCCTCCGCTGTTATCAGGCATCTACAGAGAGCTGTGTTTGGAGTCTGTGAAGAACAAGTATGAGTGTGAGATCCAGGCGGCATGCCAGCACTGGGAGGTTAGACACACACACACACACACACACACACATACACACACACACACAAACAAACACACAAACACACGTATGCTTATGTGTGTTAGATATTTTTGCTCATTATGTCTCTGCTTTTGTTTGTGTGTGTGTGTGTGTGCGTGTGCGCAGAGCGAGAAGCTGCTGCTGTTCGACACGGTACAGAGTGAACTGGAGGAGAAAATCCGAAGACTGGAGGAAGACCGACACAGCATAGACATCACATCAGGTGACACACAGTCGTAAAAAAAACAAATACAGTCTGAATCGCGGTGGCAGGAACGCGCCACGCACATTCTTTGCACAGCGCGCATCGTGTTTGACACGTGCACAAACGTTTGAATCCGCCTGTCTGTCTTTCTCTCTCTTCTCAGAGTTGTGGAACGACGAGTTATCGGGGAGGAAGAAGAGGAGGGACGCTCTCAGTCCGGACAAGAAGAGGAGGCGGCCTTCGGTGGTGTCTGATATCCTTCCGCTGTTAATGCCCTTCGTCATCATTCGTTAACACCACTTTGCATTTGTGCTGCTCCGATGGATCCACAATGCTGGTGTCTGGATGTGTCCTTGTATTCAGCTCCGTGTGGCGCCGCCCTTAACTCTGCTCACGCCCATATATCGTCTACATGCTGCCCGACTTGGACATCTTGGAGGACTGGACGGCCGTCAGAAAGGTGACTTTGGCGTTGCAGTGCGTGTGTGGGTGGGCATCTACTAACAACAACAATAATGTGTGTGTGTTTGTCGTCTTCCAGGCCGTGGCTACGCTTGGTCCCCACAGAGGGAAGGCTGACTCCGACATTCCCGTTTTCCCGTTCAGACAAGACAGAAGCAGGCCCATTCTCAACTGCTGAGGAGCACACACACACGCATATATACACACATGCTTACACACACTCTCTCTCTCTCTCTCTCTCTCTCTCTCTCTCTCTCTCTCTCTCTCTCTCTTTCTCTTTCTCTTTCTTTCTCGCCGCAATCACAAATGTGCACACGACACGCCGAAGCAGGATTCACTTCTTCAAGCTGCACATTTTCAACTCGAGTCGTTCCCACAATCCATTGCACCCATCAGCTGAACACCAGTCGGTCAGTTGCCTCTCCGTGCCGACATGCACTCGCCATCGGGACTCACGGGTTTGAATCCCTTTTAACAGGACAACGAGAGCAACGTTTCCACTGCCGCGGTAGTTGCCGGTGACTAGCTGAAGCCGCTGAGACTCATTCCAGTGTTCATTTCATTTCATCTTACAGATGAGTTTGAGACGTTGTGGCGAGGCTCCAGATCGGTGTTGTTTTCAAGGTGTAAAAATCACTGGATGCAATAACAGCGAAACAAATCACACGTAATTGTCACATTTTGAATTGGAAATGTTTGATATGATCGCCTCCCGGAATCTGGTGTTTGGTAAGAGGCCCGACTACCCTCATAAGAGGGTAGTCGGGCCTCATAAGAGGGTAGTCTTCGCGCATTAAGGCCCAGTATTGTCCAAACTTGAATTTATTTGGCGCGTTAAAACTAAATTGAGTGGGAACATGACTTGGTAAACGATGTCATTTGACATTTGACTGCTCTTTTTATATATATATAATGCATTTTACAACTAGCGAGCTCTGGTATCTGACATGGACAACATGTAACAAACATAAAAAGCAGTCACATGGAGGTTTTTTTTAAAGAATTGTTAGCAGCACTGTATTCAACAGCTGTCCAAGTTTTATTTGAGAAAAACTCGAGTATTCAAACCAGGAAGTTACACACTCAGTGACGAGCTCCAGCAGAAGCTCTGGTTTAACTGGCTCCTCCTTTTAATGTCTGTAATTATAAGCATTGAGATTTTAAAATCTCAAATCTAGGTTATTTACAAATCTTCCGTTGACGCAAGGATTATTTCCTCATGGTTTGTATATGTATATATGAACCGTGTGACTGATTTAACATTTTTGTACTTTTTTTATTTTTTAAATGTGTATCCGTTCAAATCTTGTATGTGACTAATAATTACTTTTACGTTGAGGTGTTTTAAATAGTTAGCTGGCAATCATGTGCGAGTTGTTTTCAGAGAGCCTCCCAGCACTCTGCAGTTCCCATGTCCGTTAAATTCATTGTGGTTAGTTGTTTACAATGAGTCGTTCATTTCTTTTGAAGAGTTACAGCGTGGCTGCAGGAATTTAATATTTAAATTTAAATGCAACTTATGATCATAATTCCAGGAGGTATTGTATTCCTACTGGACACTGATGGTTAGGGCGTGACCTCGTCCTCCTCAAACCGCCGGTGGACTTCCGTTCATCACCAGTGAGCGGTGATGAGAGCCAACCAGACCATATTATTTTCAGGCAGACGCTCTTTAATTACAGCAATATCACTGCACAATGGGGACAGCGATGCAACCAGTTGTGCTTACCACATGAACAAAATAATTTTCTATAAAAAATAAATAAAAAAGGTAGTTGAAATTCCAAGGAATTAAAGCAAGTATCACTGATCCACTCTCATCTTACACATCTACCTCCTCTTTTCTCCATCTGTCTGCTCACTCTTTAAAGAACAATTCTCGTTTGCACGATTGCTCGTGAACGTGAAAATGCTCACATCTTCACGACCATCCTGACGAGAGCTGAACCGGTGTGCCCCGCCTGTCGCACCCCGCCATTAAATCTCCGCAGACTTGTTGTTAAATGCTGCGTCAGCCACATTTGTGTCTTTCTTGTTGTCGACGTGGGTGGGTTTTTACAATGAATAAACAACGTTGTTTTATAAGCACTTTGTGGCGTCTCTGTTCAGTGTTGTTTAGTGTGGGATGAGCGCTTTGATGGATGTTAGTCAGAGAGCTGTCGGTGCAATTGCGGGTCTGTAAATAGTTTAGTAAGAGGCTCCCTAATCTCGGGAATCCCCCAGAATGAGCTTGAACATGTTGCGGGTGAGAGGGAAGCAGAGGTCGGCCTGCCGGGCCTGCTGCCACCGCGACCCGACCCCGGATAAGCGGTGGAAAATGGATGAACGGCGCCCTAATAGAATGAAATATTTAGCAGTTTTCTACAACAATAAGTAGCTGATGAGGTCAGTAGTGCCCGCTCAACCTGTGAATGGAAAGCATGGACACGAGAATATCGTGGTATATAACAAAGTATAAGTTGTCTCGTTTACACCTCGTGAGAGAGAAGGGGTCCAGTTTGAAATCATGAACTCGACAGTTTAGTACAGTTAACATTGTGTTTCCAAAAGAATTAAAGCATACTTTGTTACATCTTAACATTAACTCATGTTACACATCTCGCTGTGCTGCATCACCTTTGTTGTTTTCATGCCTTAAGTCAAATTAACTGGCTTTTAAAAAGGTGTTCGTGTATATTTTGTTAGCCTGTGACAGCTTTTTGTTTAGTTGGGCACCCATTGAAATACTTTGAGGGAAATTGCACAATGAATAGTTAAAAGCCTACGAGGCCCCGCCCCTAAAAAACAAGATGTGCTGCTTCCAATTAGTCCCATAATTAGTTAAATAAAGAACACCTGTGTGCAATCTATGGCGTGTAATCACTGCTCTTTTGACTGCTCTCAATCTATGGCGTGTAATGACTGCTCTTTTCCAGTAAGTGCTTCACTGAGGCAGAATACAAGCACCCAGGAACTGGCTCGCCTCAGTAAAGGAGTCATCATTATTGTAATTAGTCCTACGTATGGTTTCTCCTTCTCAGTAATGTCGAACTCAGCATGGGACCTGGACTACATGGCAATTACAATCAATGCTTCTGCACGTTACACACAGCTTTATAGAAAACTAATCACACTCCGATGCTCCAATGTTCTCGGACCACAAACACATCAGTAAAAGACGAGGTGTTGTCAATTTGACAGTCTTTATTTATCTGTTAATAATTATTTATTTTTTTACAAAATTCACATGTATGTCATCTTTCCGGCTCTCTTCCAGTCCGTCCCTCTCCTGCTCGACTGCCAACATGAGTCACAGGATACTGCGGCAAACGACTACTATGAGCCGCTTCTTCTTTCTTTCTTTTTTTCAAGTTGAGGCCACACGCAAGTCCCTGTAACATAATCAAGAGCACTGTTTTTGAGTTGCTGCCGTTTGAAACGACGGCTTTGTTGATGGAGGCGAAGTCCTTCGAATGCCACAGGGGCAGCCGGGCAAGTTCAGTGACGCAGTTTATTCCTACTTTCTCATTTGACCTCTGAGGAATATTTAGAGTTCAAGATCACGTCAGTTCAGTCACAGACGAAGCAAGATCTCAAGGGAACGGATTAAGATGGCGCCCAATCTTGGTCAAAACCCACGCAGATGCTAAATGGCTAGTTTGTCTTTTTTTTTTTTAAATGACAGAAGCAGAAGACATTTCTCTTGGGCCGTCGGGATGAAATGATCACTGATGCAACGCGTGAAAGGATCGATTCTTTGCCACATACAGCATTTCAACCTTTGACTGACATTAAAAACAATTCTGGCATTCCACACACAGACACACAAACGTACAGATTAAGCTGCCGTGATCCTGCTGCTGACAGCTACAAGAACTACTTCACAGGGAAGTTAGCTGGACATTGAGAGGGCAGATAGAGAGAGAGAGAGCAGAAGCAGACGGACAGCAACAAAGTGGGCTAATGAAGGCTGATGGTTTTCCCCGGCTGTAACGCCTCTTCATTAGATAACCCCCCTCCCCGGCTAACACGTAGACGTTACAGAAAACAGAGCGATGGGAAACAGCCACCTGCCCAACCGTCCCATGTACTGCCGAGTTCAACTTCGACCGTCAGCTCGCAGCTTGAGCCAAAGACCCTGTTAAGGCTCAAATGGCGTCCTCGGGCGAGGGCGTGTGCTCCTCTGGAGACTGGCTGTGCGGCGGGGAGGGGCCGGACTGCCGAGGAGGGAAAGGGCCCATGGAGGGGTTTTGGGGGCCGTCGTGCAGAGGGGGGCGCATCAGGGGAGCGTAGTGAGGGCGAGGGCCGAGAGGCCCGCCGGGTGGGAAACGAGGAGGGAGCATCATCCCTGGAGGTGGAGGGGCCCACACTGGAGAAAATGGAGGAAACGGGGAGAGAGAGAGGATCAGATTAACCAATGTCGTGAGGAGACAACGTGGCGCCAACATGGTCTGCGAAGAGAAGACTGCTTACTCGGCATCATGGGAGGGCCCGGGGGTCCCCTGGGTGGGTAGAAATCATGAGGTGGCAGTCCATAGGGGGCTCTACGAGGAAAGGGGCCGACCATGGGGCCCATCGGGCCCATCGGGGGGCCGGGAGGGGGACCCCCGATCCTTGGATCCGCTTCAGGCGGAGTCCTTCGATCCCCAGGACCAAACTGCTGACACAGATATAAAAAAATGTAAAAAAGGTGATAGTACAGAGGCCCAACTGTTGATCCAACACACACACACACACACACACACACACACACACACACACACACACACACACACACACACACACACACACACACACACACACACACACACACACACACACACACACACACACACACACACACACACACACACACACACACGCACGCACGCTACACAAAAGCACAAAAAAAAACCAACACGTACCTCTCTGTGGTCCAGTTCACCAGGCCCGTGGCTGTTTTCTCTGTAGGAGCCATCTGCATTGTCATGAACACAGGAAATGGGCAATAATGCACAAGCTGTTTCCTGTGTGTGGTCTAGATATTCATTTGTATTCAGTCAAAAAGAGTGAAATACAGCAGGACAGTGCAATGAGGCAACAACGTGCCGCTTACGCAGGTTTCGACTTACCCGCCATGTCTGCAGGGTGAGGGGGACCCGGGGGGAGACCCCTGGGATGGAGAGGGCCGAAAGGAGGCAAAGGGCCCAGAGGTCCTGGGGGAGGTCTCCTGTACATTGGTCCTGGTTCTGGGAACATATAGCCTATGAGACAGACACACGTTGAGATAGAAAGAACATGCTAAGATTTGATCAGTGTTTTTATCAATTTTTATCAATGTTTTATTGGCAAGTCAGGATAAACGAACACAGAGCTTTACAGACAATTGCAGCTTCTCGTGTCCAAAACCTCAAAAAAAGCATCAAACGACCCGCATGCAGCGCCGGCATGCGACTCAGACGCGGATGCACATCATCCGACGTTGACTGTCAACTTGCCAAAACACAGACGCAACAACTGACCTCAGCGCTGGCTGCAGTCCAATTTAGCTGATGTCATGAGCTACACCCATGTGACTGCTGCTGCACTCAAAATGTCAGCGATGGGTTCAGGTTCCTGGAACAATGCGCCTTCAGCACGTGACATATTGTGTCAGAACGACACCAACGTGTATATGGTGTGAAATTACGTTTTTTAAAGTAATGTCAATATGACTAATATGAATGGTGTGTGACAAAAGATTTTTCCCACATACAGTAAAATAAATCTTAATCCTCGATCCGTCTATAGGCAGATCAGGTTGCGTGAGCGTCACCAGATCCGTCTTATTTTAGAAGCCGACAACCCACCAGATGTCCCTGATTCACGCTGTGTCTTTCTCTTTGTCTCACACATGCACACACAAAAACACACCTGGATGTCCTAGGGGCCCGGGCGGGCCAGGGGGTCCTGGTGGGGGGCCCCTGCGGTCTCTCTCCCACGTCGGAGAAATCGAGCCGCTGTCTGAATGAGGACCGCCGCTCCGCTCCAGCTCTCCTTGGCTACCTGGGGGCTCCACTGGACCACGAGTCACTGCGGAGAAAAGGGACAGAACAAGGAGAAGAAGAGAGGGAGGTAAAGAGGTAAAGAGGGAAGGGAAGAAGTGGAACCAATGGGCCAAAGACAAAATATCAGACAATGATGCCAGACTGAGTGCGATTGCAAGAGGGACACAAAGAGAAACTGTCGAGTCAATCTGAATAAACCGATGCTATTATAAGACATCATCACGTGGCACTATACCTCCTCTTTTACTTGCCAGAGCGCCGACAGCATGCCGGCGTACAGACCATGCTGCTGCAAACGGTTAAGAGTCAGTTGATCATGCTACCGCCGGCCGGTCTTCTCCAACGTGCGGCAAGCGTTTACTGGCGGTCTAATCTGGTTCAGTGTGCAGCCGCAGCCGGGTCTATGTGGATTGTGACTGTGTGTGTGTGTGTGTGTGTGTGTGTGTACCTCTAGGAGAAAGTCGAGCAGGTGGGCCGTCCAATAATGTCGGAGGAGACAGAAAAGGTCTGGTTTCAGATGCAGGTCGACCCAGAGGAGACGGACCGTACGGGGACCTTTCAGCTGAAAGTTCAGCGAGAGAAAAGTTAAGGAAATCTGCAGCCTACTGCTTCCAGGACGGGGTCCGGCGATCATGTTGAGTTCAATAATGCATCATTTAGTTTATAGCGCTCTAACCTCTGAAGGGCAGCGGCCGAGCCAAGCTGTCCAAGGCGTAGGGATCTTTGTCGAGGGCGTCGAGTTTAAACTGTGTGTCAGTCAGCCTGTGAGCAAACACGACGAATGTCAACAAATTAAAAAAATTTCTAGACCCCGATGTATAGTGCTATGTACACAGTATATACAAAACAGATGAAAACACGGCAAACACTTCTACAAAGTGTGTTTTTGTTTTTTTGGGGTCATGAGACACAAACATGAATGTGTTAGAGGAGAACAGAACAAGGTAACGCTGCGAAAACATTCTAAATAAAGCGTACACTTCAACTAATATTTCTTCTTTTTTTAAGTATCTAAAATAAGTTGTGCTGCTGCCCTCATCCACAGCTGAACACTGCCTTCCTCCTGTGTGACGTTAGCCCGTTTGTTCCTCTACTGTAGATGACTATGGAACATACAACCCCAACTTCAAAGCATCTGTACTATCTGTTCAACCTTTTTCATTTATTTATTTAAATTTCAGTTCAGGGGTCTGTTACTATCTACTTACTTCTGTCTAAAGAGGGCGTTCTCTCTCCTGATGTCTGTGAGGTCTCGGTCTGCTGCTCGGGCTGCCAGCTGGAAAAAACAAAAGTCAAGCCAAGACCAGAAACACAACATGACATGAGTACATGTATGCAGATGCAGTCAAGTGCAAAACATTGAGATATGTCATTTGACTGGAGGAATGATAATATAAGAGACCCCTGATCCTATGTCAGAGTAGTACGTGTGTGTGTATGTATATGCGTGTATTTGTTGCAGTAACAAAAAAATAATAGAAAGACAATAACAGTCACAACATCACCACACCACATTACCACAACATCATCAGCTGAATCTGTTGGGATATATATATATATATATATATATATATATAGATATATATATATAGATATATATATATATCTATATATATATATATATATATATATATAGATATATATATATAGATATATCTATAGATCTATATATCTATAGATCTATATATATATATATCTATAGATCTATATATATATATATATATATCTATATATATATATATATATATATATATATAGATATATATATATAGATATATCTATAGATCTATATATCTATAGATCTATATATATATATATCTATAGATCTATATATATATATATATCTATATATATATATATAGATATATATATATATATATATCTATATATATATATCTATAGATCTATATATATATATATATATATATATATATATATATATATATATATATATATATATATATATATATCTATATATATATATATCTATAGATCTATATATATCTATAGATCTATATATATATATATATATCTATATATATATATATATATCTATAGATCTATATATATATATATATATATATATATATAAAATTAGTACTCTTTTATATTTTTATTAATTTTACTAACCCAGTTATTGTGAGCCTTCTTCTCGTGTGCTGATATTTGAGTCTGGTAAGACTGTTTGGTTTTCTCCAGTTCCTCCTCCATCTCTCCCGCTCGCTGTCTGAAGGACAAAAAAAAGGCGACGTTACGGGAGAGACTCTACTGGTGTTCCCTTTGTGCAAGAGGAGGCTCACAAACGCCCTTCACCCCACTCCCTGCACATCGTCAATGTGTTTGGGGAACACCTTTTGCGGGAAAGGCTACCTGTAGTTACTGAGCTCCTCCATGGCCAACGCAATGTTTTTGTCGGCTTTATTCAATTTCTCCTCTTTCTGCGTGCGCTCCTTCTCCTCCACCGTCAGCAGCCTGCCAATGCACACGTTCATCAACATCTCGTACACATGCTATAACTTCTCCATGCAATGATAATGTAGCCCCACCACGCGGGTCCCTACCTGTGCAGCTTGAGCTCATTTTCTTGGTACATTTCTGTCATGATCTGGAGTTTTTGTTGTAACCTTTGGACCTGTGAGGAAATAAACCCGAAAGCAAATAAGCGTGGAACAACAATATAATGAATAGAATATCACACAAAGGCTTGGTTGAGGGCGGCTACCTGGTCTTGGTACTGCTCAGACTCCGACTGCAGAGATAACTTCTCATTGTCCAGCTCCTTGATGCTAACTAGAGAGGAAAACAAACAAACATTACATCAGTGACATGTCAGGTCTCTACGCTGGTATCATGGAGTGTGTTCTGTATCAGAAGACTAAATGAAATCACCTTGCAGGTCTTCTTTTGCTTTGACTTCATCGTTCAGCTTGGCAAACAGTCTGTCCTTGTCTTCGTCTACCGATTTGAGGTCTGCGTTCAGCTACAAGAAAACACACGCTCAACATATCAGCAGGCGTTCCACATACAAGTGGACAGTGATTGTAAATAATATGAAGGAGTCTGGCTGCTGGCTTCATTAAATTAAAATACCTTTGCAGCGTAGATGAGTTTCTGGACTTTCTGGAGGTGGCCCTGTGCGTCCAAGACGTTTCCTTTTCTGTTCGCTCTGCCGTTGGACGTCTCCTTCTCTCCTCCTTCCTCACAGCCCTCCTCCTCCAGGTCCGAGTCCCATGCTTTCATCCCCAGCAGCCGATCTGTCAACGACTGGAAGCGCACACACATTTGGCGTCAAGCTCATTTCTGACAACAAAAAGCGATGCAACCAAAGCCCCTCCATCAATTGCATCTGTTTCCTGCCTTCCTTACGTGGTATTTCCCCGAGAGTCCCATTATTTGAAAGCATTTAGCAGAAATCTCAAGGTAATATCACACAGCAGTGAGCCACAACACACTGTAATGAATGCCGGAACCAAACGTACCGTGATGCGCTCATCCTTGTTGGCCACATCCTGCAGCATCGTACTATGGGTCACTTCGCATCTGCTCATCTCCGCTTCCAACTCACTTACTCTCTCTGCCCATCCCTCCACCTGCTGCCTCAACTGAGGAAAGAGGTAAAGGGGCGGATGAAGATGTAAAGAGTAAAGAACCATGACTCTAGTAAAGTATGTGACTGAGTGGAACAGACAGGCAAAGCAGCACTTTCAATTCCACCACGCGCTTTATGTGCAGAGCATCCTACCTGAGCGTTGCTCTCCTGCAGCAGGGCGTTCTCCTCTCCAGCAGTTTCCAGATTCTTCTGGAGTCTGTCACTGTTCATGCTGTACACCTTCAGAGTGGTTTGTGCCTGGAGACAAAACGGGCAGCGATTTAAAACACGGTGAGACAGTGCAGAGGAGGGTTAGAGGAAGCAGCCGGGGGAGAGGTACAGTGAACAAGGGTTAGGTAACGCTACCTGCTCTTCTTGTGACTGGAGGTCTCTGGTTTCTTCTTCAGTGGTTTTCATGCTGTCTTCAAGCAAAGCTAACTGGAAGGACCAAAAATAGATAAATAATTATATATCCATCTCAATATGACACTAATGCAATGGATTTCAATTCCTATCCAACCATCATTCTTGATAAAGAATTGAAGATGTTACAGCTGGTATCGTTAGCCGTAGTGTGTGTGTGTGTGTGTGTGTGTGTGTGTGTGTGTGTGTGTGCGTTCGTACCCTTCTTTCCTGCTCTAGCCTAAATTCCTTCTGCTGGTCCAGTTGATCCTTCAGCTGTTCCAGATCCCCATCCATCTGCCTTTTAGCATGTTCTAACTGTCTGGCTTTGACCTGGAGGAGCAAGAAATCAAAGTTCAAGAGAGAGCAAAAGAGCGGTACAATGTGGAGATAACACGAAAGTCGGGTCACAGTGTCAAAATGTGATAGATCACTCATTGAAATTTGGAGAGGCAGAAACATAACTCAAACTGAATAAGAATGCTGCTTCATAAAGGCGGGATGTGTAAACAAGCAACTGTTTGCTAACAAGTTCATACAAGGTATCAACTTGATAGATGATGTGTCAATGTCGTGATTACAGGTGGTTTCTGCTGCCCCAAGTGGCCAAAATAAATCTGTATATAAATCAGTTATTGCAGGTTTCACTTAAGACAGAAGCGCAAACAATAAAATACAGGAAAAACCTATTTTCATCAAAAGAGTACCAACTGACTAAGGTTACATCTTATGAACAACAATAGACACTGTGCCAACGTTTTTCCTCTCTCTTTCTCTCTCTGCTTCACCTCCAGATCATCCGACTTTTGAGTTTGGGCCAAAACACCAGTGTCCCTCAGCGTGCTCTCCAGGTCATCATACTGCAAATGAAACACAATGAGGAAATAAATCTTAGAAGCAACACTCATGACAGCCATGACAAAAATAGTGCCTTTGAGCAGGATTTAAATGTATGTTTATAACTTTTTTTCATATCTTTGCAATGGGAGAGGTTCTACTGTTTGATCCCCACATTTCAGACAACATGCGCAAGACTCTGCATCTTGGAAATCTGATGCCATGGAAATTAAAACATATGATATGAATTTGGCTTCAGTTGGAAACACCCCGTGTTGTATCAGACTATGCCACCAGTCAGTGAGCCAGTCAGGCATCAGTACCAACCTCTTGTTGACATTTGCTGAGAGTCTCAAGGACTTTACACTTCTCGTCCAGCAGCTCCGCCACCTGCTCAGCCATCCTTCGCTCTTTACCTAAAAAAGGGAATACAATGATGTAATCAAATTAGTTTCTAACATATTTCTGCTAAATAAAAATACGAGTCATACAAATGTGAAACTAAGGAATACGTGGCAAGAACTTACTTCGATACATTCTGCTTTTGACCTGTAAAGAAAGAAAAAGAAAACAACAATGATCACATACAGTAATCAGTTTGTAGATTTGCAGACTGCATATGGAACAAGTGGTGACTTTCTGTCTTTGTTTAAACCCACACCACCTTAAGAAATGAACATGCTGCATACAAGATCTTTGTGTGTACTTACAGAGCTATAACATCTGCAGGTGAAAAGCAGCATCGTCACCAGCCCCACCAGGCTGGAGAAGATGACTGGTTCCCATGGCACCCCGTACAGGTCCGGCCCGGGTCTGATGTCATCAGGCAGTGAAGACACAACCTGAACAAAGGGGAGAGGTCTGTTTGTTTTGGAAACTGGTTTCAGCCAACACGATGCATGTTCCTTTGTTTCGCTCTATTTAACCATGTGAATTAACACAGTGGAATAGTTACTGTGGATATAAGCATCGTCTTTCTCAGTGCTGACCGCCCTGCTAACAAGTTCTGATCAAATACGGTGAATGAAATGCAAACATTACAGATGGGTCAAGCAGCCTGGCAGTCAGAGACCCACAACAAAGCTGTTGCTTCAGTAGGTAGGGCTTCTTGTGTGTAGCAAACGAACCAAACAACCGGCTTATTTCATTTTTAAGTAGTCTCAACAGTCTTACAGTTGTCCAACGTATGTACATTTAGATCGTATTAGTATCTATTGCAAGTTGTAGCCTTGAATACTCAGCTTTCCTCTTTCCTCCACACCTATTAATGAGGTGTAATATAGATAGTACATTACCAGGAATAAATATATATATATATATATATATATATATATATATATATATATATATATATATATATATATATATATATATACACACACACACACACACATATATACACACACACAAATGTTAAAAATCCTTCCATATTTTCGCAGGAAGACAAAAAGCAGGAAAGCTCAACACCTGATCAGCTCTCCTAATACTACCACCAATTAACAAGCTAACGCTAGCTAACCATTACTAGCTAACTCTGTGGACAATTACAAACACGTCTGAAATAAAAACGACTCTGAATCCCAACGTAGTCTTGACAGCTGGTTAACAGCAGTGGCCCGACACACGTGCAATCTAACACAAACTGTACAAACTCAGATGGTGTACTCGGCAATAACACTGAGCTGTTATCGACACAATCCGTTACGTTATGTCAGCTGTGTCGGCTATGCTAACAAAACCTGCCACATAACGTACATCCTTCACTTTCTCCACGGCGATACTGTAGTAAGCCTCCGCCGTCTCCTGAAAGTCGACCGCTTTGCTGGCCGAGAGGTCCCTCGCTTCCGCCATTTCCGAATTATCTCATTTGCTTCTTGTTTCGATGATAGCTGTCATTTAATAAATACAAATAAACTCAACATTAGGGACACAAATTGAAGCCGTCAACCGGGCTGGCGGCGATTTCACATCCTTTTCACAACACCGACGCTCCAGACTGGACCAAGTCACGTTGCACGTCGTAGGGGTGGCAAGATAGTGCATTTGCTCTAGAAAACTCCTCGTCTAGATTTCACTAAACTAGTTTTCCTTCATAACATAATAATACACGTGTTATAATATATATAAAATAATTAATTCATAACTATACATTGATTTAAACACTAACTGGGTCATGTAGATATCTTTACACCCCCGCTAGTGTCGTAAATGGTTCACTTGCAACGTCACCAATTGTAAAATGCCACACTGGCATATCGGAGCACTTTTAAAGTGACACCAACATAAACAGGTGTTACTACACCCAGGACTCTAACTACATCTAAACGGAAAAGTGTCAATGTCGTTGAGTCTTTGATAATCTCCCAAAATAAAAACATTAGCATTTCAAACTTAGCACGTAATATCTTTCGTACAGATGCCATATTTCTCAAGCAGTTTACGACCGTGTGTTACAGGTTGTAGAGTTGACGGTAATGGTAAGTCACAAGCTGGTCCCAGTAGGACAAAGGTGGGGACTCGACTCAGTCAACCGATGTTTCGAAATTCTACTCACCGACCTGGCCTCATTTTCGTCCATGTGAAACTATCACTAGTCCCGTCAAACCATTTTAAATGGTTTGCCTCGAGAGAAGGTGGGTTGCGAGCTGGATCGACATGTGTAATGGACCCACCAGCACTCAGGAATGTGAGTGATGACAGAGCCAACGCGAACATGAGTCCAGAGGGAAAGTCAGATTGACGTGACACAAGTTCTCTGTCTTAAAGAACCAGACCACACAGTTGGTTGACCCTGAACGATCAGCTCGAAGGACCACGGCTAGATGGTTTGCCAGAGAACCCACAGCCCTGTACACAATGATTAAAACATATGCATGTGCACTTTAAATTAAATGTTAAAACTGGGCCAGGCAACATTTCTGACCAAACAAAATGCACCCTGCTTTGACCCCCAGTCATAATGTCTACTAAAGAATGCTGTGAGGTGGGGAAAAACAGTGAAAACACATTTAATTTCATAAACTAGGCTTGTGTACATTATCTCTGTTAGTATTATTTAATGGTGTTTGGAACAAACCTGAAAGGCGACGTAGATCGAAGAAAAACTACAATGCGGTGTAGCTGTGTAGTTGGGTGTTGCACGACAAACATATTGTGCTTACGTCTTTGAGCGTTTAGTGACAATCAAGCCTCCATCCGGCCTACATGGAGTTCAATCTGCAGATAAATCTTACCTGTACAGTAAGCCATGCGAGGCGCTCCCTCGCTGCATGAACATGAGTGGCTGAGTCTTCGGCGAGCTGATGAGCAAAGTACAGAATCCGCCGCATTACCCCTGAAATCAAATTCACAAGCATGTAATCACAAATAGCATAACATTTCAATACAGTAAAAAGTAATGTTGTGCATGCTTTAGTGTTCCAGGTTTTGTCTCGCAGAAGGATCGAGGTTGCAGCGGCCACATTTCACTCCTTTTTCCTAAAATATCTTAATATCTTTTAATCCGTCTTGATACTTGAGTCATCCATACCTTCCAGTGGCTGTGGTGATGCTGACTCAGGGGGCATACTCTCTCCTTCACTACTTTTTCCCCCCTTCTCTTTCCTTTCCTGATCCTTGGTGGTCCGCTCCTTCGCTGTGCCTCCACTCAGTCGTCCATCTTTCTCTTCACCCACCCCCATCCATTCATCTCTTGCAGTGTTGGTCCTATCCAAGGCCTCAGAGGGATCCTCCTGAGCGGGCGTCTCCTCACCTTCGCCGTGAGTTGAACAGGATTCCCCGACACAGCTGGCCCCGACTGCGTTTGACAGGGAACACACATGCACTCGGAGTGAGATCATTGCAAGTTAAAAACCCATACTATCAAATTAACTTCAAGAATATCTTTGTGGCCATGAAAAACACTTGTGTTGGTTTATGCTGCCGATGTCGGGTTCACCTGTGTTTAAAGTCTTTTTCACTCTGGCCAGCAGCGCTTCCAGCTTCTGAAGTGCGATGAGCGCTCTGGTCTTTTTCTTATCCTCCCGCGGTGCGTCCGCGAGCCTCGCGCTGGGAGCCACCAGAGCTTCCTTGTGATGAGCCAGAAGCCTCTCTATATCCATCAATATCGAGCCATCGTTATCAGGGTCACCGGTCGCTGTTCCCGTGTTCCCCAACACGTAATCCAAAAACTGCAGTTTGTGTCGCCCGAAGAGCTCCAACAGAACGGTCGCCTCATCCGCGCTCATGTGGGCGAGGAGGTTCTTGTAATGTGGGGCGAGGGTTTCAGTCTGGACGGGGCTTTCCGTGGGGTGAGAACGACCCCCCGTTGAGGACGGAGTCTCCACGACAGGAGGAGAAGTGTGCAAATCTTGCGTGTCAACCTGACCCAAAACAGTGGTTGCACCCAGTGCTTGCTCAGGAGGGAGAGCGACGTGTACCGTGGCTGTGTCGCCTGTGTCAGAACCCAAACTCGGGGCAGACTCTTTGGATCCCTCAGTTTCGGTGACGGGCGATCCGAAAAAGCTAAAGGTGCTTTTGAAAAGGCCGAACGCTCCTCTACTTCTAGGCTCTCTTGGCCCTGTACTGTGACCGTCTGACGGAGGGCTTTGTTCAGACATCACAGCCGGGCTTTGAACGAGGTCAGCGGACGACACTGGAACCGCCATCGCTTCGCCTGTCCCGAAATCCTCCTCCCTCTCTTCCCCCTTTGTGTCCTCTAATACTATCTTAGGATCAGAGCGTGCGTGCTCATTTTCCTTCTCAGAGGAAACCCCGTTGCTGATGGTTTCGGGGTCTTCAAGCTCAGCGTTGTAGCCCTCACTGGAATCCAGCTGATCATCGACGAGCTCAGTTGTTTGGCCAAGTGAGAGTGGATCTGTACTCTCACTTAAATGTTGCCAATGGTTGTTTTCCCCCTCATCTCTTTTCTCTTCCTTCACTCCCTCCACCTGTACTCCATCCTTATCCTTCTCCACGCCTTCAACTGGTACAGACTGACTCGCTCTTACCCTGTCTGCTAATATTTGATCATTGTTGGCCACTGGATTTTGCTTCCCTGTCTCTATGGCCCCTTCCTCTATTGCGCTCAACATTCTCGCAGGATCATTTCCATCTCTGTCCTTTACAAATCTGTCTTCGCTAGCCTGAGGACAAAGGTCATTTGGACATTTGAGGGTCCCCTCTTCCTCTTTGTTCCTCATCAAACTCTCCACATTCTCCATCTCCTCCTCTTTCATTTCACCCCTGACCTTTTCTTCCTCTTTCTCCTCTTTTTCCATCGGTGGGTTTTTAGCCCGGCTCTCAGATGTTGAGAACACAGATTCCGAGCTGTTCACACTTTCTGGCTTTGGACTGTCTTTCTTAGAGTGAGGCAAAAAGTGGAGGCTGTTTTCCATCTCTTCCTCAAAATAAGACTCTGCTTGTTTTTCTTCATCCTTTTTAGTATCTTCTTCCTTCACTCCTTCTACCACCTTTAACTCTGCCTTTTCCTCCGCTTCTTTTAATTCTTCCTCGTCCTCCTGCTTTACCTCTTTGAACTCTTCTATCTCTTGCTGCTTCCACTCTTCCTTTAACTCTTCAACTTCCTTTTGTTTCCTTACTTCCTTTATTTCCTCCGCTTCCTCTGGTTTCCCCTCTTCCTTTATCTCCTTCCCTTTCTCCTGTTCCCCTACTTCCAATATATCTTCCACTTCCTCCTGTTTCCCTACTTCCAATATATCTTCCACTTCCTCCTGTTTCCCCTCTTCTTTTATCTCTTCCACTTTCTCTGGTTTCCCCTCTTCCTCTATCTCCTTCCCTTCCTCCTGTTCCCCTACTTCCTTTATCTCTTTCACTATCTCTGGTTTTCCCTCTTCCTTTATCTCTTCCACTTCCTCCGGTTTTTCTACTTCCAATATGTTTTCCACTTCCTCCTGTTTTTCTACTTCCAATATATCTTCCACTTCCTCCTGTTTCCCCTCTTCTTTTATCTCCTCCACTTTCTCTGGTTTCCCCTCTTCCTCTATCTCCTTCCCTTCCTCCTGTTCCCCTACTTCCTTTATCTCTTTCACTATCTCTGGTTTTCCCTCTTCCTTTATCTCTTCCACTTCCTCCGGTTTTTCTACTTCCAATATGTTTTCCACTTCCTCCTGTTTTTCTACTTCCAATATATCTTCCACTTCCTCCTGTTTCCCCTCTTCTTTTATCTCCTCCACTTTCTCTGGTTTCCCCTCTTCCTCTATCTCCTTTCCTTCCTCCTTTTCCCCTACTTCCTTTATCTCTTTCACTATCTCTGGTTTTCTCTCTTCCTTTCTCTCTTCCACTTCCTCCGGTTTTTCTACTTCCAATATCTTTTCCACTTCCTCCTGTTTTTCTACTTCCGATATATCTTCCACTTCCTCTGGTTTCCGCTCTTCTTTTACCTCCTTCTCTTCCTCCTGTTTCCTCTCTTCGTTTATCCCACCCACTTCCTCCAGTTTCCCTATTTCTTGTAGCTCTTCTACGTTCTCTTGTTTCCCCTCTTCTTTTATCTCTTCCACTTCCTCTTGTTTCCCCTCTTCTTTTACCTCCTTCTCTTCTTCCTGTTTCCCCTCTTCGTTTATCCCACCCACTTCCTCCAGTTTCCCTATTTCTTGTAGCTTTTCTACGTTCTCTTGTTTCCCCTCTTCTTTTATCTCTTCCACTTCCTCTTGTTTCCCCTCTTCCTCTATCTCCTCCACTGCCTCCTGTTTCCCCACTTCCTCTTTCACCCCCCTCACTTCCTCCTGTTTCCCCTCTTCCTTTATCTCCTTCACTTTCTCTACTTCCTTTGCCTCCTTCGCTTCCTGTTTCGCCTGTGTTTTTATTTCTTTCCCATCCCGCTGTTTCACCTCTCCCTCTAACTGTTCTATCTTCTCCTGCTTTTCCGCTTCCTTTGACCTCACTTCCTTAGTCTCAGTCTCTTTTCCAGAGTCTCTAGCTGTCTTGAGACCACTTTTATTCAAAAAGTTTGTCCCAAACTCAATTGTCTTAGTTTGAACTGGCTGGAGGTTGTATTCATCACCATGTCTCTCAGTTTCTTTAACAGTTTCCTTTAGCGCGTGTGCATCACCAACACTTTGAGTGGCCACCTGTTGCATATGTGGAGACGCGGAGTCCTGATCTGCACTGTTTTCTGTCTGTGTTGTGCTCTCACTGGTGGAAAGCGTTCTTCTGTCCTCCTCTGAAGCCTTTTCAGTACGGTCAGTACTTTTATTAGTAGAACGAGATGATCCATTACCAGCCTCTCCCTCCTGTCCTATCTCACCCTGAGGTGTCTCTGTTTCTGTGCTGTCAATCATAGCTAGTGAATCTGAACTATAAGCATTGGCTTCTACACTGTGAGCAGGTAGAGGTTCATCAGACACAAAATTAATGTCAGATTGTGTCAAAAAATCCTGATCCTTGATGCTTACAGTTTCACTCTCGACCCCTCCTGCTTCTCTGTTATTAACCTCAGCCTCGTTTTCTATTGATTTAGGCATCTGATGATATTTACCTTTCATTTCTGTAGATTTCTCTTTCTTGTGATCATCTGAAACATTGTCTTCCTCCATTCCACCTTCAGTCTGGGACGTTTTCTCGAACTCGGTCTGAAGAAAAATGTCTTCTCGGTTGACTTTGGATGCTGCATCTTCAGGTGAGACATGGTCCTCACTCCTGTCTGAAGTACCTATAACATTATAGTTTGGTTCAGCATTGACTTGGATCTCTGGTGGGACATTCTGGTCTTTCGGAGGTTCTTCCACCTTTGATTCATTGGCAGTCTCTGTCTCTACCTCCTCTGCACTTTGAGGTTGACTGGTATCCACATTCTCCGAGCCTGTCGCATGTTCTAAGCTTTTGTCCTCTTCTGTCCCCTTTAAACCACTTCCTGCTCTCTCCTTAACTTTCTTCTCGTCTTTCCTGAAGCCTAAAATGTCCCCAATCCCCATATCCAACCAAGAGCTAGACGCCGGCTGTTCTTCCTCCTCCTGGATTGTCTCCTTGGCCTCTTCTTCCGGCGTTGCCTTGTGCTCTGGCTCCTGATTGGTCTGGCCGAACCCCAACGTGTTTGACAGCCCGCTTCCCAGCCAATCTAATGTCCCCGTCTCTTTCCGCTCCTCTTCGTGTAATTGGCTGCCTTCTAGGTCCAGAGTCATCTTCCTACTCCTGAACCTTTCTGCCGGTTCCTCGCCATCTTCTCTTTCTTCATCTTGCTCTTTTTCTGACGCTTTTTCTGTCCCTCCTCCAAAGCCCAGCCACCCAGTCATGGTTGACGCCAAAGAGTCTGCATTTTCTGTCTCTTGTTCTGTACTTTTCACGTCAGGTTTCCCTTCTCCTCCAAACCCCAGCCATCCTGTCACAGATGAAGCGACAGAAACTTTGGCCTGCGTCTCGGTTATCTCGTTGGCTTCCTCCTCTTTAGCCAGACCTAACCACCCTGTCACAGAAGAACCGAGCCAGGAGGAGGGGGAGGGGTCAGACCCACCTTGTTCCATCCGAGTCGCAGGAGTCTCCAGCGCTCCCTCCTGAGTCCCGGCAGCGACGTCGCCAGCACTTTTGCGTTTGTCCTCTTCTGCCGATGTTTCGTCGGCTACCGGTGCCGCAACTACAGATTCTGCAGGGGGTTCTTCTGGTGTCGAAGGACTTTCAGCACTTGTGTCATCGGGGTGGGGAGTGATGTGGGCAGTTTCTGACTTCTGGTTTTTCTGATCATCGTCAGTATCACCATCCAAATGACTGGAGTCAATGGGGTAACCAAACTCATCCATGCAGAAGAAATCAGATTTCTGAATGGAAAAAAAGGAAAGTCAGGAATAACAGATTTAACATACTACTATAGCAACTACTGATTTGGGGTTAAATACTGTAGCATATCACAATATACAATTACACTCTATTCATTAGCAACCATGTGCTATATAGCCTCTATGAAAGAGAATTATTTGATCTAAGCCTATAATCTGCCTATTCACCTGTGTTTCCAATACTTTCTCCGTGGTGGCGTAAACCTGCTCCTCCTGCACCGCTTCCTTCGGGAAATAGCCAAACTGTTTGTCAATCTGAAAGCAAAAGGAAGCAGAGTTCTGTAAAGGCCACAAAAAACACGGCAGCATTGTGGACGAATGCAGGGAAGGAGCACACGGCAATCAAGAGGAAAGGAAAATGAAAGACTGACGAAAGAGGACGAAGCACATTTTTTATATTTCCTGGAAAATTTCCCACTTCGTTTTAGTCTCTGTGGCTATGATAACGTTTATGGCTGAAGTGATGCAAATGAAGAAGAACAAATGTACTAGTTAACAGCTGTAGTTCCATCAGAAACGAGGCTTTGATTGTGAGCCTGATTAGATCACACAAAGACTTTGTCCAAGAACTCATAGAAATTCAGGTCTTTACTTGCAACTACACAGCATGGCTTGTAGAAAGGGGATTTCATTTCTGTTATTTTTAAATATATATAATCTCATCTCATCCAAAAGCCACTCGATGCCATCTTAATCAATAATGAAATGTCTCTGAAAAGCAGAGCAGTTCTTATACAGTTGATGTGTAAAGTGATTAGCAAAATAAATGGCTCACAGATGGTGATCTTGGGTCAGCACATTATTACATTAGTGTTTACAATCCATTACTCATTCAGCCTGTTTCCATACACAATTACACCATAATATAAATGAACTGGAACGCTCTCACAGACATTTGTGTTTATCAGGGACAGTGTTACCATGACTTAGCCAATCAGTGCATGATTCTGATGATTGCAGCTGATTAATTCCAACCTCTGATGATGAATTTATTCACCTAAACAGCACAAATGTCATAAAAGAGGATCATTAGGATATCTCTCTGTATTATAATCAGGACTAATCTCCTCAATCTAGAACCTTGCACAAGGGAGTGTTTGAATTATGAGTGAGAGATGGAGCTGTCAGACTCACGCTTCCTGCCCAGAGGTCTCCTCTCTTTCCGGCCAATTTGTAGTAAACAAAAATGGTGTCCCCTCGTCTGAAGCTCAGGAAACGGCAGTCCTTGCCATGGTGGTCTCTGATGGCCTGCACTCTGCTCATGAGGCCTGCGCACGCACAAACACACACGTGATTGAATAACACACAAAAAACAACAACACAGATTACAATCATAAAGAAAGTTTCTAAAAAAACAGACATATATTATATATAAAACGGATCTTAAACTACAATATAAGAATTCAAAACTTACTTTGACATTCAGAATCCCCACAGATCTTGTAGTCAGACAGTGATCCCAGACTAAAGTGAGGTAAAATCCAAAATACCATGCCTGTACACCACAGGATTCTGCCTGCGAGTAAAACAGCCATTTATGTTGTTTAAACAGGAGTGTGTCAAGAGGAAATGTCCATACTACGTCTGAAATAACTAGTTGTGCTGGCAAGTGGACATTGGCTCTGAGCTGCTACCGTGAAGAAGACTCAATGGTAAATAAGAGGTCTGAGATTAGATACAAGGCTAGCTTGAGGATAATCATTAACACACAAGAGCTGTTTGCAAAACAGCAATATCTACACCCTCGTCAAAGGTTTTGTTTTTATTTTATTCCAGTTCAATATTACAGAGGAACTTCAATAATGGACTTCTCCCAGTGGAATAAAAATAAAACAAAAACACTTTAAAAAAGTTGGCAGCCGATCTTTATGTTTTCAGGCTACGTCATGGAGGTTTTGGGGACTTTAGCCTTTAGCGACAAATCCGACAACTACGTAGTGTGGGGTTCACGTCACCATAACAACCAACCGCCGCGCACTGAGGCTACGTCATCACTCCGCGTTTCCAATCAAGATGGCTACCTAAGTTCGGAAGCTACTAGTTTTCACACGCTATACCAGCCCACAGGACTCGGCAACAACTTTTGTTTGGTTTATTTACCTCACATGTCTTGATAGAAATTTGCTTTCCATCGGTCAACAATGAAGTCGGATGTGGAGGAGTTAATGCCGAGGCTGCTGCCCGTTGACTTTGGAGCCGGTGCGGAGGACCTGGACCTGAATGGACCGCCAAGAAACCCACGGGAGTACCTCCGACAAGTCCAGTGAGTTCACCTCAAATTATTATTTTTTTTCTTCTTCTTAGACAGTAGATAATAGGGGCGACTGCCGTGTGCTACCCTTATGCTGCCGACTGGAAATAGTGTAACAATGGTGGTTAACAGCGGGCTCGTGGACTAACTAACGTTCGTTAGGTTCACTTACCCAGTGGAAGTCGGACAGTAGAGTTGTGTTGTGACAGTACATATAATTTTACGCTTTCATGTTCATACTTTGCCTAATACTCTACAAAATATATTTATGCTTATGTTTTATGCTAAATGTATACAACATATGCTCTTTGACAGGTTGGAGGCGTCACTGTGCCCAGAGGTGGTGGTTGCTCAGATTGACCCCAAGAAACTGAAGAAGAAACAAACAATTAATGCCTCCGTGAGTAAACGTCATTTACAAAACGAACCAATGCATGCATAGACATACTCTGCAGTACATATCCTAATCCTTCTGTTCGGTCTTCTGTTTTAAGGTGGCAGGCTGCCATGCTGCTCCAGAGGGTTTCTCCCCCAGCCTCGGTTGGCAGCAGCACCAAGTCGGTACCTTCTCAGACGTCAGACAGGTAAAACAAAACATAACCATTTTTTTAAAAAAACATTTTAGTTAATTAAATGCCAAACCTTATATCGCATTGTAAATCTCCAAAACATCTGAGCTGTCTATAACAACTGAACGTATTCTGTTCTAGAAAGGTCTAATCTATGTCCCAGGATGATGAAAGAAATGCGTCTTGGCTCAGTGTTTGCCTGCTTTTAAGTGTGTTGCATGCTGCTCTTTGGCAGGGTTGAATCCAAAACAAAATCATATAATGATGATGATGATTATGATGATAATAATAATACAATTCTGCCTTTTGCATTCAGAGCATCACAAAGAACAGGAGTCACTGGAGCGGCCACACTCTGGACGACAATGTGCTGATGGTGAGATGATGGTGTGGGGTTGCCAAGTTCATTTACATTTGTGGCATCTGTTTGAACTGAATGCTGATCACAACAAAACACTTGCATACGTAATAAGTGTATATACATGCGTGTGTGTGTGTGTGTGTGTGTGTGTGTGTGTGTGTGTGTGTGTCTGTGTCTGTGTCCGACAGCCAAATCTGACAGATGAGGAGGGCTGGAAGAGGTTTTGTTTAGGGGAGACGATCTGTCTGGACACTGCATCCTGCCACACAGATGCTGAAACCAAGCCGACGCTGGATTATAGCAAGGTTGTATGTGTGAGGGGGGAAAAAGATAGAGAATCATTTATTGAACTATCGTTGATTTAATTTGATGGCTGGGTAATGGGCTAAATATATATAGTTTAAAGAATATTCTTCAAAATGAATCTGTGAATTTTTTAATAGAAACGGGTGTCTGTCTTCAGGTTGGCTTCCCTCCCTTCCTCACCATAGTCAGCAGACTGAACCAGGTGAACAGTTTACTCATTTACACTCAGAGCTGGCATTCTGAAACCAGATCCAATTATTCTAAATAGTACCTCTTTGTCTCATTCTCTCTCTGTCTCTCACTCTGTCATCAGTCCACTGTGCTGATGGTGTTGGAAATTCTAGTCTGCTGGTTTGAGGAACATGCCTTTGTTCCACAGCTGGTGGGTTCAGTTCGTTAAGTTCACTCTGCACAATTTGTTAAATAATTGGTTGCCAACTCTCCGTGTGTGACACCGTGTTCTTGTTGCTCTGCGTAGGGACGCTGGTTGTACGCCTTGTTGGCCTGCCTGGAGAAGCCTCTGCTGCCCGAAGCCCACTCCTGCATCAGACAACTGGCCAGGAGAAGTGCTCAGCTCCGCAGCATGGTGGTACGACTCAACCTCCTCGACCAATGTCTTTGTGGCTCCTTTTTCTTCTCCAGTGTATTTTTTAGTGGCAACCTACAAGTTGCTACTTTAAGTTTAATCTATTTTCATCTTCGGTACTAAAACCTCCCTGCTGAAGTGCAGGTGGTAACGTATAGAGCAATATCATTTGTATTTGTATTTCTTTGTGTACTATTCACTGTTCCCTCTTTTTTTTTACTTTTATGATTCCACAGGAGAGTCAGGAGGATGAGACACTGCCTGTCCTCAACCTGCTCATTTGTCTTGTTGCCAGGTATCATCTTCCATTGAGTAGTTCATGAGTCACAAAGAGAGAAAGTTGTCGAGATAGATAGATATATTACATACAGTATGTGTTCTTGTGCGCCATCATGCTCCTTTGCTTTTCTTTCCTGCAGATACTTTGAGCAGAATGACCTGGCAGACCAGCCGGAGTGAACACAGGGTTGAGTAGAAGATCCAGATGTGAAGGAGGAATGTGTTGCATCTCTCCAAACGACAAGTGGGGCAACAGGAAACATATGGACTGAAAAAGTTGACTCTTGAAAAAAACAACAACGGAGAGAAGGTTCCAAGGATGCAGCAGTGCAAACAGTCGCTAAGAGGGCTGTGGCCATTCTGCAAATTGAGGACATAACCAAAAGATCTGGATCTTGAACTCACAACCGGGAATAGTTCAAATTTACCAAGTCATTTGTATCTCTGTTGACGTTACAGGGCAACCAAAGCATGATACATTTGATTCTGTACATTTTTGTTCTGGGGTTTATGGATGTATGGAGTTTTCTATTAAACCATGATTTACTACTTATGTTAACATTGTCATTGTCATAGAGGCTCTTAAAGTAGTTGCCAAAATCAGCAACTATGAAAGTTGATATATTACGGAGATGATTGGTCAGAATCACTGAGGTCACAACAAACTAACCACAGGGAGGTAAAAAAGAAATTGGCAATGAGTCTTGTGGATTTGAAAAGAGCAGAGGTTCAGCTTCCCGTACAAAAGAGCAGTAAGCTGCGAGGTCAACGTGAAAATATTCTAAATATAGCACACACCGTGCTGGTTCTCCTGTTTCTTCAAACTGGGGGCGTGCCGACCATCAACTGTCAGGTATAAACTGACTTTGGCTTAGTAGCTCACGAACCTTCAGGACATCCAAAGTATTTCCATGTGGAGATTATCGGCTTATGTTTTTACAGCACTGTATAGGAATAGTTTGTATTTTAGACTGTTGAAGAGGTCAACGGTCGAATCCAAATCCTCACCCTTACGGATCTGGACTGCACGCGCTCGCTGAGTCTGAGGGTTTAGGGCTGTTCCACTGTCAGTGTTTCAGGGCTCCCTGGCAGACATTTAAAGCCCTCTATGAACCCTTTCTGTAATCCAGCATTAGATGCAGACTTTCTCCAAGGTAACTACCCACAATTCATAGCAATGTGACTTCAAAGACATGAAATTCTAAGTGTGCAATTGTTGGAAAAAAAAAGCTGCCGAGTGGGTGGAGCCACATTTCCTTGGAACACCCATCATTATGATTTTAGTTGTCAACCGAGCCTCCGTTCACTGTATCCATCCTTGGGGCAACCTCACTGTACTTTTGTTTTGTTATTCATTTAGGTATGATTTCAGGACAGGAACAAAATATACTCTGAATTATTTATCAAAGCGTTTTTAAATACAAGTCATAATATCTCCACTTTTCCTCATATGTAGGTGTGTTAGGTCCCACAAGCTACCAGGAGTTGTCACAGGATTGCCACAACTCGTCTGTGGTGCCAGTGTCACAAGGAGCTCAGCCTGGCTGTATATAGATTTCAGTGCGATCTTGTGAGGAAAGAGCCTCGAAACGTTCAAACCAGGGAGTAAAAAGTAAAATAACTGAAATTTTGTATGCTGTCATGGTCATGTGACATGTTGCATTAAAGTGCAGTCTCATTCATATTTACAACATTCAACAAACCAAATCACGCAAAATTAAATAACCTAATCGTGTTGATACTGAAAACATTTGCAGCCGTATTATGATTGGAGAGGAAATAAATACACCACACGTCCACTAAGATCTCACCTTTAATTTGAAGCAGATTTTAGGTCGGTACAAAAGAAATGGAAAAAACATTTGCAAAAACCAGCATTTGAGCGAAATCACACATGTACCCACGTGAGCAAGATACAAGGCCCTCGACATTGATCAAATGGTGGAAATAAGAAGATGAACAGCATGGTCACGCCCACTTTAAAACACTAGTGTACGTTAATGCCTACTGCTACCAGAACACCCTCCTCCCCATTACCCATGGCGTTATGATCAGGATGGAAAAACGTTAACATTCAACACAATCCTTGCATCATAAAGTTGTCTTTTTTAAAAACCAGACGTCAGGACGAAGATAACATGACTAGATTAAGTCTTGAATAAACTCAGGTTTCAAATCAGTTTAGTGAGACGTCCAATTAGAGACGGATGCACCGCTGACCATGAGTCCAGTTTACATTTCTTTTGCCAAGTAAAAAGGTACATTTATAACCAGCCAGCCACTGTTTAATTCCTTTTTGACATCAACTTGTAAATCCCTACTCTGAGAAGAAACTGAATCATGTTAAAACCTCAAAAAGCCTTTGAGACATAAGAGAAAATGCTAGTTTAAAAACTCTTCATGTGTCATTAAGTAAATTGTTGATTTCCCTCAGCGGTTTACTGCTTTTGCCACCAATCAGCGTCTCTTGTCCTTCCTGTCTCTATCTTTATGCTCCCTATCGCTGCGGGACGACCTCCTTCCTTCCTCGCTCCTCTTCTTTTCCTTCTCCTTAGACCCCTTTGAGTCTTTCCCTCCACCGCCGCTCCCTCCTCTCTTGCGGTGACTTTTGTCTTCTCCTTTCTTCCGGTCCCTGGCCCTGTCAGATGGCCTCCTCTTGCGCTTGCCACCGTCTCGACTGCGACTACGGCTGCTGGACGATGAGGAGGAGGAGGACGAGGAGGAAGAGGAGTGGCTGGATCCGGAGGATGAGGAGCTTCCGCTGGAGGAGGAGCCAGAGGAGGAAGAGGAGCTGTTGCTTTTACTGCGGCCCTTCTTTGGCTGTTTTTCCTTCTTCCTCCCTTTCCTGCCCCCACCCTCCTCCTCCTGCTGCTGCTGCTGCTGCTTGGAGGGTGTAGGGGGGATGCTGGCGGCCTCCTGGGAATCAGGCAATTTGTGGGGCGTTTCGTCCACCGGTTTCTCTTCCAGGGCCTGCTTCTCTGTTGCAATGTTCTGGACTTCCAGAACAAGGCTGATGGGGATATCCTGCCCAGGCTCAGTGGAGGTCGTTTGAGGTTCAGGGGTAGGAGGGGATGCCCTGGTCTCAGAGGGCTTCACAGCCGGCTCCCCTGCTGCTTGGCTGAGCTGGGGCTGGTGACCGGCATTTGATGCTTCTTGGCTGGTTGCGGTTGGTTCAGAGGATGGGATGTCCTGGGTCTTCTTAGTTTGGATGTCTGTAAGCCCCTGTTTACTGTCTGTCTCTTTCTCCTCACCCTTACTCCTGTTCACCTGCCCTGGCCCACCCTCCACCTCCATCTCTTCTGACTCTGGACTGGCCTCATTCTCTCCCATCTCCCCCTTGTCCTCTTCTACTTGAACCCCCTCCTCTCCGACAGTCTTCTCCTCACTCTCCTCCTCAATCAACTGCACCATCTCTACCTCAACCTCCACCTCCTTCAACACTTCCTTCTTCCCTTCCTCCCCTTTGTTATCCTTCACTGTCACCTTTCTATCCCCCTGCCCCCCCTCATCTTCCTCTGCCTCCATCTCTGCATCCCCCTTGTTACCTGTCACCTTGACTACCTGTCCTGCTGGCTTACCCTTCGCCGGGTGGTCCATCCCTGTTGCTGCCATGTTGCCATCCTGGTCGCGATTTGGTTGCCGCCGGGGGCGGGATTCCATCTTGCTGAGGTGTTCGGCAAAAGCCTCACGCCTCTCCTCAAACACGCCTGTCCAGAAAACAGAATTTGAAAGCCAACGAAAAGGTTACAAAGTGATAAACACAGACGCACACAAGTTCTCCCCGAGTACAAGAAACGCATGGATAAGATGCTTTCCAAACAAGAACCACACTGACCATTTAGTTTCTTGGTGGACTCATCGAGGAGTTTCTGTGTGGCGGAGCATATTTTTCCAGGTAAGTAGAAGAGATGAGGCTTGGTCTTGGTACGAATGTATTTCACCAGACGATTGTTGTGGCTGGTCCACTCCTCTTGCTGACAATAGAGGAAAGAGAAGCTCAAATACAATTCTGTTCACTTTCTCCATCTCATTTGTTTCTATATGCTATCACAGCAAAAACATTCAATGTCTTTTGTTTCTACTTGTATTTTCTTACCAGCTGAGCCAATTCCACTTTTTGTTCCAGCAGTCTCAGCTCAGTCTGTTTGGATCTCCTCTCTTCAAACAGCTCCCTCTTATCAGTCTCCACCTTCTTTTTCTCAGTCTCAGCCTTAACCTCGAGCTTCTGCTCGATTTCGGTACGACGCTTTTGCTGCGGGGGGCGACGGCAGAGACAGGATGAGTTCAAGAGAAAGACGAACACAGTTGTAGTGCTCGAGCATATTCTGAACTTGAATTTAAAATATCCTTGATATACAGCAATAACATTAAGTGGGTTCCAAAAAACAGACAATACACAAGGACACTATGGCTCTGCTGACATACATTACTTTTTAATTCGGAGCACATAAATTAACCAAATGTTTTTGCAGTGTGGTTTTAGTGACAGATTAGAGCTCAGTCGATAAAAGGAAAATATTTCAGGGGCATCTAGTTGTCTTTGTGCTGTGGATGAAAATAACCTTTATCTCTCACTCACACACACAATTTACTAATAAGAAAGTCGGTTTATTGGCATTGTCAGCCCTCAATAGTCAGCAGTTCACTAGTAAATCGGGCAGGTTTTCCCTCACCTTCTCTGTAGAGACGTGAGACTCTTGCTTGAATTTTTGCAGGGTCCCCATCAGCAGGCCGAACATACGCCGATTCCTGAACAAGAAAGCATAAACCCACCATCACACACACTGCTGCCAACTTGCAGCTGGGCAATGATTACTATTGGCGCTCCCTAATGCCAGTTTGCTGGTGCAATTTAACAAATGGGACCATAAAGATCATGACAGTTGTCAGCAGGCTTGTTGCTCACGCTGGCCTACCTCTGTTTGCCCCTCTCATCCATGGTCTGATCTTGAATGAGGTCTCTGCGTGTTCTCTCCTTGGAGGTAGCTACTACAGACGACTGCAACGCCGGCTGAGAAGGGAAGAAAACATGCAAGTTAGTTAGGTTTGTTTGTCTTTACAAGTCTCAGGCCCGTCCCCGCTTTGAAGCGGCCTTAAGATTTTTTTTTAAAAACGTTTTTAATAAATTACTATCTTCTTGATAATACGTCACAGAGATATGGTTTAAATCTGGCTGGATCAGTAGGCGTTCCATTTCCTTGTCCTATTCTTGCGTCATTGTAGGTGATTCACACAGTGAGATATGAGCATTGTACACACACACACACCACAGTGTCATATTATACATACACAGCTTCGCTCTGTGTGTGTGTGTGTGTGTAGCACGCAGTTTAGCCTGAGCCTAGCCTACGCTATACTGGAGAGCACAGCGTCACAGCCTGAAGGATACGATACCGGCCATAAAGAAGACAATGGCAATAAAAGGGATCCATTGGAAAACGTGCAAGTGTATTTACTGAACTTTGCAATAGCATATTTACGTAGTTACGGGAATTGGAAGCCAACTAGAGCTGCTGCTAACACTGAGCTAATTACGTGCTAGCAAGCTAACCCGACCGGAGCTAGCAGCATTTTTAGCTCGTGACCATAGATGGCTCTGTTAGCTTAGCAACATTAGCAGGTAGCATTCGTTACGTGTTGGTGTGTAATCATTACTCTTCCAAACTTATACTAACTATTAGTGATGTATTTTACAGAGAGGATTCACGGCTGCTAGGGTCCAGAGGACAACATACAGCATCGCTGCAGCAGACTCCAGTCCATCTCTGCAGGCCACATGCAGTCCACGGCTCACCATCCCCAACATATAATAATACATTTGGTTTTAGACATTTATTTACACGTGTCTACCATTTGACTCATATTTCCACTGCTTTTGGTAAAACAATTTCTAGCACCAAAACAGTTTGACCACATGAGTAAAGGTATGTTTTCACAAGAGATATGAAGAATTTCCAAAATAGTGTATGTATTTTTCAGCTTTAGGGCCATAATATCACTTTACACAAGTGCCTTAGGACAATGGTGCCTCATTATATAGATAGCCGAGACTGTTCTGCAATTTTAGATGTAAAACACATACGTATGTATCATATGCAAGTGACTTTAAAAAGAGAATTTAAGAAATTATATTAAATAAAGAAAATGGCCTCAGAGGGTTAACAACACTGGCTGTCTTAGTCAAGATCATTTTTTTCTTTGTACCTTTTTGACATCGTCATCATCCTCGGCATCGCTGTCGTGACGCGAGTCTCTCCTGGCCCGCTGGTCCCCCGCCAGCCTACAGAGACAAAAAAGTAAGAGTTGCGGTTAGTATTACAGTTAGATGCGCATTGCATGTTGAAAAGAAAATGTTTTCATCTCACCTCAGCAGGGCTCCTTCGATGTCCCTTTGCTTGGCAGGGGGGCCGCTGCTTCCCATGTCTGAGAGACTACGCCTGGGGAAGGACAGAGACAGACGGGTCAGACATAAGCGGGGACATTACAACTACTAAGTCGGAGTCAAAGACTTTCAAAGTCAGTACGAACAAATTGACAGTCTGAACGTCAGCAATATTTTCTCATTTCTTTTATTGTTCATTTGTTTCACAAACACAAAAGTGAAATAATAAAAAGGATTCCTGTTAACAGTTAATTGTAAAAATGCAGTGTATGTATATATATATATATTTTATACACACAGTGGCCAATCTATTAGGTAATAGGTACACCTGGCTAAAACCAATGCAGTCTGACAACAGTGCTACTAGACACCCTGCCTTCAATAGGTTTAAGGTTTAAATGTATTATATTAAGGTGTTCAGTTTATCGTCATATATATATTATACACACACATACATACACTTGCATTGTTTTATAAACAAACTGCCACTGAAATATGCTAGTCTTTCATCAATTAAATTGTCAGCTTACTAATAATGCTTGTGTGTGCGCTTGTTTGCATGGGAGTGCGCATGCACGCACACGTATGTTGACAATAGGTATATATTTTATTGTGATATATATATATATTTTTTTAATTTATTTTTTATATATCTGTCATTCCTGTCCTTATTTTATTCTATCTCATTTTCTTTTGTGTGTTTAGTTTATTCCATTTGATGTCGGTAAGTGTGGGACGCTACTATGACAAAAAAATCCCCTTGGGGATTAATAAAGTACATAGCTATCTATCTATAAGCCGAACTCACAAATGTAGCATGGACAGAAATGCGCCTTAACCCGTCTTCTAATTCAAACGTGGTCGCTTACACGCCATCCGAGAACACGAGCCTTTACCTGAGCAGGTTCAGTCCTCTGCCTCTACCTCCACCGGGGCCTGCCATGGGGCCGCCGAGCCGACGGATCTGACCCGGTCTGTAAACACAACAAAAATAAGTCACATTCTCAGTTACGACACAGCTACTTTGTTGGGAGTCGAGACATTTGGCTCAAGTAACAAGACGGGTCCATCTGGATCGACACCCGCACGGCGCCTGCAGGGGCCTTGCATAGTTGGCGCAATTGAGTTGGCTCCACTCCCAAGATTGAGAGCATAGTCGTGGGTTACGTTTTATTAGTCTCGCGTAGCAAACCAATCCGTTTGTACGCAGTTAAAGGCGACGAGTGTGTTGCGTTCAACAAGCACAGCACAATGGAGGGACACAGGAATGTTTGCTAACGAGCTAACCGACTCATGCTAGCAAACATCGCTACTCGTTTTGATGCTAGCACTTTGGTTAGCGTATCACTATAAATACGCCAAAAGCAACACAAAAACATTCGGACTTTTGATTATACCTTGATTCATTAGGGTCACGTCCCGTTAATTTACGAATATTATCGTCCACATTTTTCAGGCTTTCCTTCGCTTTTTCGAGCTGGTCTTGCAAGCTCCGCACTACTACCGCCATCTTGCCAGCCAGTTAATGCGAATCACGTGTTCTTCTTCTTTTACCGTCCTTCGCTCTTCTTCTTCTTTTCATCGAGCTGGGCAGCTGACATGCGCGGTCGTGGCGCACTACCGCCACCTGCTGCTCAGTTTGTTTTGTGCATAATATTAAAAAAACTCTTATTTGGAGGAGAACAGAATAAAGTGTTCAGTCCGGATTTGATGTGACGTGTCGAGTCTTGGCCAATCTGCTTTAAGATGCCTACAGCAGCATTTTCTCAATATGCAATCTTCTCTGTACTTGATGAGAAAACTCACAACTGAAAGTTGACGTTCTCTGAATACTACTGTTGTTAAGTCACAAAATGTAATTTTAGGATGTTTTCAGGTGAGAAGTTAGTTGTTTAAGCATCAAATCTGTCATCAGTTAGTCAAGAATCAGCCGATTTAAGCCTTTTAGTACGGAGCTTGTCGCCATCGACAGAAAAGTAACATGCAAACTGGATGCAAAGCTAATTTGACGTAACTCCTTGAACATTTGTACAATCGAAGTAATTCCAACGGATTCTATAAAATATAATTTTATATAATTCTGATGATTCTATATAATATAAATATATATATATTATATTATATTATATACATATTATAAATTTAAATATACAATTAATTCATTGATAAAGTAGGGTATGCTCCAAGGAGATCAGTTATCGCTTTATCGATTGTTGCATGTTGCACAACATGCAACATGTATTGTATGAATTACAAAGTAGGTGTTGCTTCACGTTGCTGCATAACAAGCTGAGCTCACAGTAGGACACATAACACTTTAATCACTTTGTTTTATTCCGTCTGTATATGTAATATTGCTATTAAATTATTCTTCACTGTTTATTACTGTAGTATTAGAGTTTTTTAATTCACAATGTGTCTCTTGTGTGCACTGCTGCTGTAGTCCTGCAATTTCCCCACTGCGGGACTAATAAATATTCATTTATTTTATCTATATTCTATTTTTGTTGTCACATTTAAATAAAAAATTTTTTTTATCAGATATTCTGTTTAATTTGGTTTGGAAAATTATGTTTATTATTTTATAAAAAATATTATTATTATTAACATCATCAATCATGATCCTTTGTCCAAGCTCTAAAAAGACTCACTGCTAATTTTCCTTTTTCCTTCCCAGATGAAAGAAATATAATACTTGTAATATTTGTAACGTTTCCTCATATGTAAATCCTCCAGTATTGCAGCTCGCGGGTTTCTCTCAATATTTCCTCCAGATTAATGTCCTGAGTCTTTAAGGACCTCTCTTCCTGCTCTCGTGGCTGTGTTGTCATGGCGACAGTGGTTGAATCTCATTAACACGTGTTTTGTGTTTAAAAACCCCTGCAGTGTAGTAGGGATGTGTCACCGCTCCTTTTCCGGAGAGGAGCTCACATTTCTCGTGTTTCTTGCTTCCTTGGGCGGCGTATTCTCTGTGTGTCCAGTGCTGAAAGGTTTTCAGCTGCAGGTAAATAAGACGCTGGGAGCAAAACGACTTTTTAATGCTTTTATTCACTGACTAAAAGAAGAGAAGCATTCATTCAACATTAATTCAAATCAACATTCGGCATATTGACCCCCCCCTCCCTCCCCTTTGTACCCCATCTGTCTGTTAAGAGGTCTCGCATGGAGGATTTCTCCCCAACAGAACCATCATAAAATCTGTCCTCTCAGCCGGAGAGGACTCGTCCCTGCAGACTAAAAAAACTAAACAGCTGCAAAGGTTTCAAATCTGATTGGATTATTTTTTATATTTAGAGCAGTTCACAGGCGTAGATGAAGCCAGGTTCTCGACCGGAAAGTTCTCACGTGCAGACAAACCGAGGGGAGGTTTTCTTTGCCCGGTCGGAAACAAGTCTTGATCCACGGCGCTGCTCGCACTTCGGGACGTTTTTAAAAGTGTGTACGGGTCAGAGTCAACTTATTTTTTTGTGGTTTGTTTTGTTTTTTTAAGAAAAAAACTAACGAACTGCATTTAAAAAGATTCCCCATGCGATTTTGGAAATGGGGTGCAGCTGTGTTTTGGGCTTTTGGTCTGCTTCCGTGCCGACAGAGAGAACCCACTGCTATGTGCTCACTTCAACACGCACAATCACACAGGAACAGAACGCCCAGAATATTCAACATTAAGGATGGTCCAACCATTTTTCGCGAAAAAAAAACAAAAACGCACACGCCGACGTAGCTTTTTCCCGGATCTAAAAAGTCTGCGTGATGTTATTATATACTTCATGTTCTTAAATTGAACCCCCGGACATGTGTTGCATAAGAGTATACCACGGTAATGGATTGTTGATACCTAATACAAATATGCACTGTGTGAGTTTATATATATATCTATATATAGATCTATTTATATTTCTTCCTCTATGGTTTTCTTAAGACGCAGCCAAGGCGCCGTCAGCACTGCTCGTGCCCCTTTGTGGCCACTAGTAAGACTGCTGTTATTGCAAACTGTCCTGATTTTAAACAAATGCACAACATTCGTACCACGATAAAACTGGGGCCGTCTAGTCGGTCTCACAGAGACCAAGAGTGAGCCCCGCCGTCACCGCTGCCGTCGCCGGGCTGGCTGGCTGACCGGAATCACGAAGATCTCAGACAAAAAGAAAAAAAAACACAATAAAAGTTCAGAAATCATCATAAGGCCAAGTATCGTCGTTGCAAGTTCTTAATAGCTCGCGTCTCCATTTCTACTGTGTGACAGTGAGAGAAAAGAACAAACAAATAGAGACGAGTGTGGATTATATGCATTCCTCTTGCATAGTTGTGCGGCTGGACTGGGCAGCAGGCCCGCCTGGCTCATTAGGTTTGGCTCCCCAGACTTGACAAGAACGACTTTGTTTCGCGACCCGGAAGCGTCGCCTCTCTCCTCCCCCCGCGATCTAAACGAAGACAGTTGGCGGACACTGAGCACGGGTGTCTATCGGTGGAGCCGGGGCGCTTCGCGGGCCTCCGAGGGTGCGCGCCGCGCGCCTCGGACGAGAGTTTGGCCGGGTCGTGCGGTCAGTGCCATGTTGTCGTTTCTTCGCTAGATGCACAGTGTGGCAAGTCGCACGGCGATACTCTTTATGTCACCGTTAAGTGGTCATGAAATGCTGGCTGGGAAAAAACAGATGATCAGTTTTTAGTGTCAAGACTGCTGCTGAATTCGCTCCCTATTCGCCGAGACCACATCTGTTACACAGGACTGATTTTTATACAAGTGCAAACGCACATCCAGTGTTTGTTGGCTTCCCCTTAAAGAGTAACGGAAACGTGCCGCTGGTATTCCTCACAGTCCAGCCCCATGTGAGCCTATTCAAAGTCTGGTAGTAGTCTGTGGTCTTAGCATTTAGGCAAAAAACAACAACAAAAACACTAAACTAAACGGGAAGCGTCTGATAATCTCACATTGTGAAGAGGAAACCCCGTTTCTTAATGGCAATCTTTTCAGAAACAAGTCCCGGCGATTTTACAACAACGGGTCGGCCCGTTTAGACTGACGCAGGTCTGACCCAGTCGGCTGCTTTGGTACTAAAACGACACGCATCTCTTCCGTCCGCGTCGATGGTATGAAGGTTTGGCTGTTACGTACGAGCACAGAGGCGTCAAACACAACTCTCGGGGTCGGGACGGATGGACCCAGAACCGTGAATATCTACAGTTTTAGAAGCCGTCCAGGCCAACGGTGTCAGGTGGACTACATTAGAGGCCAGCTCTGTGGATTCAATTACCCAGCAGGCCACAGGGGGCAAAAAAAAAACAAACAACACAAAAGAAACAAGTCCAAAGGGCAGATTGAACTGGCTGCGACCACATCATTGTACAGTAACTGCTGGTAATGGTCTCCTCCTCTTCCTCCTCTACAGCCTTCACATCGGTTGTTTTGAATGGCATGTTTTAAATAAGGCTCCGCTAGCTGTGTGTCAGTCAGTCACACACAAACCCTTGTGTGCATGCGGGGTATAAATAAGTCCAGCCGGGAGTCCAGGTGCCCCTTTGTGTCCACGGGGAATGCGTGCTGCGACTCCTGCGTGCATTTCACGTGTTAAATATGCGGGCTGACGTCCTGTGACTGATGTGAGGTCCTTTGATCTGGCAGGTTCCATTCCATGGGAAAGGAGAAGCTAGTCCTTTTTGCGGTATCGTAGCACACTTCACACTTGTTGACCTTTTGTGTACCGGACACAAAAAAAAAAGGAAAGTAAAAGAACAAACAGTCTTGGGACGCTGAGGCGAAAGCGGAACTTGCCGTCGCAGAAACTCGGGGCCACTTTTTTTCGTTGAATAACCACGTCTAAAAACGGCAACGCACCTCCACTGCGCTCAGACCAGCTGGTGATCCGGTGCGTCCGGTCAGATCTAGAGCCAGATCTTTTCCAAAAAAAAAAAAAAAAGAAAGAAAACAAACACACCACTCGTTCAAAGTTACAAAAAATATAGCATATATTTATATATATATATATTGTCTAATTTTCATGCGGACACTTAACTAGCCATGTAGTGAACGGTTTGCGAAAGTCAGGCGGCCTGAGCGACCCCCCCCCCCCTCCATCTCATTGGTGGAATGTGTCCCGATCCCAGCAGCCAATCACGTCACAGGGACTTAAAAACACTTCCTGTCACATTTGACCTTGGCCTACAGGCTCGCCGATTACCTTCAGGAAGCACTTAGTCACCTGGCGCGTTCCCAGATCGAACCAAACTCCTCGAACCTCCTCCTCGCCATTTCTTAGCGTTTACATTTAACTTTTACGTTGGAGGGGGGCAGGAATACGCTGGCCGGAGCGCTCTATAGAGGAACAGCGCGCTTTTACTCGGCGAGGTGCCGTTCACCGATAGGGAGTTGGCCGTGTTGTGCGACAATGCTGCTTACTCTCATTGAGTAACACGTGCTGGTTAGAAATATCAAACTGCGCTTTCTTTACACACATTCTGTACAGCTGGTGGGAAATCCCGCTGACTTTTTTTTTTGCGCTTTGGTCTCGTTGTTTAACGCCAACCGCCGAGCGGAACTGTTGGCGTTTGGTCTGGTCCAGCACAACGTGGGTGTGTGTGTGTGTGTGTGTGTGTGTCTCTGTGTGTGTACGCAAAGGAAGCAGTCGGAGCTCAGGGGAAGAACCCCCCCCCTCCCTTCCCAAAGTGAGGAAACCGGAAAAGAAAGCAGTAGAAGGAGGTGCGGAGTCGGGAAGAATACTGGACCAGCCTCCCGCCAGCGTGGGTGTAACATGGGCACTTCAGAGAGACTTGTGTCTGGGTTTAGGTCTACTGTGGTCTTTGGCAGCTAAAAAACACATCAAGGGAGGAGACCAGATCCAGTGAGTGAGCTAGAGGCCTGAGCAATGGTAACTTTCCTCTTCCTCCTCCTCCTCCTCTTGAAAACCGATTGTACCCTGAGAACGAACGAGAGTTTTCTGTTTCCTGCTGCAGTAGAAGTGATAAGGACCCCTCCCGCCCCCCCTTCCCGCTTGAATATATACACACACACACCTGCATGCAGAAAACATACGACGGCTACACTGCTGAAAACGTCTTAACACCAGCGTATTCACACATTTTCTACTGGGTACACTTTTGAGAGATCGCATGGAAACGTGCGGAAAGAAATTCAAAACACAAGCACGCTTTACAGAGAGGGATTAAAACGCTCGTTTTGGGACGGACCCCTAGACACGGCGGCCTCCGAATGCTGCCTCTATCAAGAGTGAACCAACGATCACGGCAACAAACAACGGCAAGCGACATAAAGCTATTAACAAGGGGGAGAGCGGTGGGGGAGGACTCTGGAAGCTTTCAGGCACAAGACGGCTCAATGTTCAGCTCTAGACATTGTTGATAAGTCGTTGTTTCCCCCCCCGGCCACATTCGCGAGCGTCAAGACAGAGTTCCCTCAAAAGTTTTTGCCCTTCTGCAAAAACGATAACGTCTTAGAATCCAGGATCCTCCACAGAGGAGGGTACGTCCTCAGTGCATGGGAGGGAAATTCATGATAACACATCGTGTCTGTGCGTTTTTCCTAATTGGGAGCATATCATTTAGGGCAAAGTTGGCCATGTGACTTCTAGTGTCGGAGCCGTTAACAGTTAAGAAGACGAGAAACGGGACGAGGAAGCACACGCGGAGGGGAGGGTGGAGTTAGTAAAATCAGCGGTTTTTAAAAATAACTTCTATTTGTTCAGCTCAGATGACCATTTAGTGTGACATGACATTTTACTGCCCTCTTATCAGGTGATGCCCATGCCCAACACACACAGCTTAAATGTCTCACATTCACTCACATAAAAAAGGAGCTAAGTCGAGCCCTAAAAAGAAAAAGAAAAAATGAGACGAGGCCAAATCAGGAGGCGAGGAAAAAAAGATACGATAAAACAAACCAACAGATTTTGGTCTGAATGTGTCACGTTGGCATTGCCACCCCCCTCTGAGTGTTGGGAGTGCGCAGACGGCCTTTAAAAGAAACTCCTGGTACCAGAATGCATTTTATCCTGAGATATGGACCAAGGACTAGAGAGAGATTTATCATGGCTAAACCATCGAGGTCCCTTAACAGACGAGCAAACATTTGGTAACCGCAGGCCCCTACCACTGGGACCGGTTCATTCTGCCGGCACACTGGAACTCAGGATCCATATCAGTCTATGTATTTAAAAAAAACAACAAAAAAACACATCACTGGTCAACCTTGTAAACTACAGACTTCGATATGGACCTTCACAGTCTGCGATGCCGTTGGCCCGACCCTCTAAAAGCGTCACGGTGTGCAAAACAAGCGAGCCTGTTGGGGAGTGACTTTTCCTAATAAAAAGGCCAGGTGACAGCATTTGCTTTCGGGAAGTTAAGCGCTGGGATTTTCCCCGTTGAAAAAAAAAAACCCCGACTAGGGTGTCACCCCGTGGGAACCGCGGCTGTCATAGCCTTCGCAGCAGTCAGGATCCTGGAGCAGCAGATGTGACCCCTATAAGCTGGCCCGGTTATTCGACTGGTCATACTCGCGATGCCCTTCCCTCTCCCCCACCCCCCCCGTCATGAGCCCCTCCCCAACCCCCGGTCATGGCGTGCTCGTACTTCCGCAGAGCCTTGAATGACAATTCTTTCAAGTCTCGCCTTCGCCCTGGTCAATGGACGCCCGGGTACCGAGCCGGTCGCGTAAGCCACCGCCGCCGCTCACGCCGAAAAATTGACTACATTCACTTCAGTTAATTGGGCCCCGACAGGTCCTCCGTCAACAGCATGGATTCCCTTCATGCTCTCTGCCCCCCCTTCATAGACTGAGATATAAAACATGTGCAACGAGCAGACAGCTTTTGCCATTCTTTAGTCTTTACCAACCTTAATCTTTGAAAACAAATGTATGATTAAGTTTACTGACCCCCTCGCTCTCTCCCAACCAACCAACCGAGGTGGAGCGAGGGGTTTATCAGATGGCATAATGAACAACATTATTAATAATAACAACAACAACAACTGTATCAAGAAATCAAGGGGGCTGTTTCCAAGGCAACTGTGACTCAAGAGGAAATAAAAATATATATATATATATATCTAACGACAATATCTCACACTAACTGATTGTTTCACACACACCCTACTCGACATCATCACCGCCTCTCTCCTGGTCGTAGTGATGTTTAACGCCTTCAGAAATACGCCAAAGGTTTACACCCGAGACCTTGTTGTGCTGTTGGTGCCACGTTTCAAAAAGAAGAAGAAAAAGAAAGCCGGTCTCGGCCGCCGCCGGAACCCACGACGTCCCGACGCATTTATTCTGCCGCCGTGACTGCTGCGGCGAGATATGCGCCTGCCAGATTTCAGAGGCAAGCATCTATCGATATAAGACATAAACCCGACGGGCCGACAGAAAGAGACAGGACGAGAGTTTAGTTACATTCAGTGCATCTTTTTTCTTTAGAGTGAAATGACGGACTCCAAAACAGGAAATCCATCGGGAGAGAAAGGAACCAGTTCCTGCCTACGAGATGGCTGCAAAACATGGGTTTGGTATTCGCCCCCTGATGGACGCTGTGCCTACAGAATACTGGTTTGGTTTGCACCAGTCATTTTAGGAAAGTAGTCCCCGGATATTTCTCTTGAAGGTTGTTTTTAAATCTCAGAGCCCTTCATATTATATCACACTCTTGTTCTTTTCTTCAACATGATGACTTCACATTTTAGTCGCCAGGGCTCTGGAGCCAGTGATAGTCAGAAAGTCTTGACCTCGAAAAGGCAGCTATATTCATCCCGAATATAGAATAAAAAAAAAAGAAAAAAAGATACAACTACGACCTCACCGCAGATTGAAATAGAACCGTGCGTCGCATCGTGACGGGCTGAATTGCGTCGTTCGGCTCCGAGCGTCAGTCGGATGACGAGGCTCCCCGTTTCATCCGCTAGCGAGGTTTTCATGAAAGATCCACAAGTGAGCAGGGAGGGTGGGGGGCGGGGGGGAGAGAGTGCATTGGCTTCCAGCATGTAACAGTATTCTCCATAACACCACCAGCCAGGGGCTCAAACCATTCAAACGGGGACCACAACATCCGGTACATGGTTGTTGCTGGTGAACAGCATGAACACCTGATGAGCGCCCGCCACAGTCAGCCACATCGCACTGGAGATTCCCACCCTGCTGCCAAGTGAGCAAGTGCCCGCGCTTCTCTCTTTCAGGGCAACAAAAGAAGCAGCTATAGTTGCGTTTACCCAGGAAGTGATCGATTGGTTAGTTTACAAACTCTGACGTTCGCTGGAGTGGAGCTGACAGTAAGACCAACGCAGAGCAAAGGTTTTCAAAAAAAGGTAAAAGGAGAAATATGTTCACAACTAAAGCAACCCCCCCCCCCCACCCTCCTTACACACACACCCATCCCCCACTTAAAACCCACCGGACGATTATTCAACCTGCCTGGTTGTCCCATTCTAGCTGTGAGCATAGGATAATAATATATCTGTATTTAAATACACACAAAGCCTATACAGGCAAGGGAACCACCACACAGGAAAAAACAAGGTTATACAGAGCAGGTTGAGATGAGAAACAGTCAAAGGAAATCAAAAAAGGTACATCATACAGAGGCTCTGGAGGTTATTATGGTGAAGGAAAGACATCGAGCTCTGAATACTTGTCACTCAAGACCAGACCAGACCGGGCCGTGCCAGACAAGAGGGCATTTGAAGTGGCGGAGAGACCCATAAAAACATTGGTCGTGACTCATGTCAGGCGCCACAGATTGTCATGAGTTCAAATTGAATTAATGTAGAATTTAAATTAAAATGTCTAATTTGAAAAAGGGATGTTCTTAAATATGGTAAATGTATTGCAAGTCATTGGCCGACTAAATAATCAGGAGGCAAAGCAAAAAAAACAGGGAATCATTTGGAAAATGACTTGATTGTGTGCTAAAACCCCTGTGAAAGAAAAATAAAAGTAAAAATAAAAACAATCAGCTCACATCAGTTCACATAAATGTAATCCATAGATTGCTTTAGGATCCAGTTTAGATTTCTCACTTCGTCTTCGTTTGGCCTGGTTCAGAGGTCCGAGTTGACTTGGACTTTGGTCTGCTCTGGCCTGGTCTGGTCTGGTCTGGTCTGGCCTGGCCTGGTCTGGTCTGGCCTGGCCTGGGAGGCGTTGGACTTGCCATCCCCGCCTACATGCCGACGCTGAAGGCTTGCAGCTCGCGGTGGAAGTGCTGGGTGGGCTCGGACAAAACCAGGCTGGAATCCAGGCAGGGGTGCCAGACGCGGCCGAGGCCCAGAGAAACCTCCTTGACCAGGTTGTGCACCGGGTCGCCCTCAATGCCCACCGACTGGTCCGGATCGAAGTCGATGCTCTCCTCGGAGACGGTCAGGACGCGGAGGCTGGAGCCCCGCAGCCGGGAGATGGCCACCAAATTATGGGACCAAACAGTGTAACCTGTAGAGAGATAGAGAGGCGTGTTCAGGGAGGTCGGACTAATCTCGCGAATGTTTAGGATCAACCGCTGCGCTACCTTAGCTTTACGCTCGTAGTTGCAATTGCTTTTCCTTCCCTCGTCTCACATAGTTGCGGAGAAGGAACTTTGACCTACTTCTAGACAAACACAATGCCAGTAACTGCCGGTTGAAGGCACTGCCTGAACAGGAATAATAACGACGGCTTCTAGAGCGGCTGGTGTGCAGTATTTGAAAACTTGCTCTCGGAAATAAGCAAATCTCTTTGTGTGAGAGATTTATTGTGACGTCAGTGTGAAAGAGTTCTCACATTGACAAACCCACAGATTATAACCACCAAACTCTGCAATCAGCAGGAAGCGGTTTTCAGTGGAAAATGAAGCCAGGTAGCTGTATGCTACCTGCACAACAGCAAACACCAGACGACTAGAGTTGGTGACTAAGTCTAGAACATAGCATTTAGCATACTTAATATTTAGCAGCTAACATGCTACATATTCTTCTCTCGGTTGACAGCAAAATGGAGCTAAAAGGAGGGTGATTATTGGACTTTAATCAATCAGGAGGACAGAAACAGACTATGGAGCTCAAGAGGGGACATGGATGTAAAACTAAAAAAAAAAGTAATAATAAATATGCAAATCTCACAAAAAAGGGAAAAAAAGGGGTCAACCACAACAATGAAGCACGCTCACACCCGTGGAAGTTGTTATTTTGAGATTGGTCTCAATTATAAAGACATTAAATCAGTCAACTTAATACTGCAAACTCTGCAAATGTGCTGCAAAAACGAATTATGAAAATGTACATGATATATTTTAATAACTGTGGTTAAAGCCGGAGGGCCTAAATCAGTCTGCGTTGATCTATTAATGAACGTGTGCGATTCTTTCTGGATCTGCTCTCCACAGCTGCTTTACAGGCTACTGTATGAAACGCTGCGTCGGTTCATCAAGTCACTGCATTTCTTCTTCTTTTTCTTGCTGATACTGCTGTGTAACAATACCTACTAAACTATGTGACTTTTTAAATTATATTCTCGGATCATTACAGGATTAGGAACTAGTCATCATCCGTCTGTCTTTGGGTGCAGATTTGTGGTTTATGCGTGTGTTGAACCATGGGGACATGAGGTAAAGCTTTCTGCTTGCCGAGCTGTCGACGTCTCGCGCAACTGAATGACACCGCTGTTTCAGAGCTACGAGACCAGTGATGTGGCCGGCTAAGTGTATTCAATAATCATCCATCGTATAAGAGTCGACGTCGTCACCATACCTGCTGATCTATAGTCACCTTGTTGCGGTTGGTTTCTATGGTGCCACACTGACCCAGAAGTACATTAACCTTGTCTTTCTACCTGGTATTTCCGCCTTGTGCCCTCATCCCCTATCTTGAGTTGGATTTAAAGTTACAATCGTTTCTCTTGGCTTCCAACCCTCTTGTCAAGTCTAAAGCTGTTCAGATCACTCAATTTATACAATACCTGTAAGCACTACAACCAAATGTCTGCTGTCGCACACTTGACCTGGCCCACATCAGAATCCCCAAAACAACAAGCTGAACTCACCATGTATCACCAGAACAGCTAGCTGAGTACATCTCCATGACAAGAGGACCAGCGGGTCTTCGTTACGATTGACATTGAGGTCGGGGAAGTCGGGGTCGTCCCTCAGGAGCAGGAAGTGAGTCAGCGTTTTGTTGTATTGCTGAGATATGAGCTCCAGTGTGGCGTCGGTCACCAGCGTGCTGTAACTGTCGAGGTGGAGGCGCTCCAGTGGGAGGCTGGGCTTTAGGACCCTGAGGAGCTCCGAGCTGTTGACCTCCAGGGCCATGATGTACACGCGCAGGTTGGCACTCACGCGAATCTGTGGGAGGATCGGTTAAACTTAACAAATGGCGCGAGAGGCTGACCTGGAATCATTTGGTTTCTGCCTCGACGGGCCTACAAGATGGAGAAACAAAAACAAAGATATGCGTTGCATTACCAGTGCTTTCCAATCGTCCTCGGTAGCGGTCCCTTCCAGCGGTTTGAATTCAAGGGCGGCGCCGTTGAGCAGCAGGGAGAGGCGATGCAGCGGCGTTCGGCTAGGAGATGCCAGCAGACGGCAAAGCTCAGATGTCAAATCAGCAAAGTCCACAGCCAAAGAATGAAGATTAGATAGACGATCCAACTCTGACGGCGAGATGAGGGGACCTGAGGGAAATTTGGTAGAGGTTAGTTGTACAAAACAGAACATACCATTGTTCTGGATTCACACCAATCCAATTATCCAATTGTTGTTTTGTTTTCAACTGAAGCTGTAACTGCATTTGAACGGTTACGGACACAGAAGAATCACACCTACACATACCCAGCTGGTGGTCCAGTAAACTGAGGTGCTGCAGGGTCTCCGCTGAAGGATTCGACAGGCTGGCTAAGGAGCAGGGGGTCACCAGACCCAGCATGAAGCTACAGGACAGCCACCTGAGCTGCCTGCCGTTAGACAGCAACTCCATGAACAACTGCTGGATTCTGCAGAGAGCACAGAGGAGGAGAGGGAAAGAGAGCATTAGCTCCAAGTCAATGTTCTAGCATTACGAGCATAACATTTAGGACAACGTGAACGCGGTGTATACCAGTTCAAATCCAAATCCAGGACAAACTCCATCCCAGAAATAAACCGTATATGTGAAAAAGGAAAAAAAACAACTAAAAAAAGCAGAAGATATTTGTTTGTGCTGAGAGAAAGAGATGCAACAGAAAAACACTACGTAAGACTTGTGAAACCTGACAGAACATTTCACCATATTAAACTCTGTGATGAGTAAACACAACAACAGACTATATACTTGGGTAATCTGGCCAATTATATATTTCAACACATTTTATGCGACTAATGAACCTCAAAGTTCACAAAAAACACTCTGACGTCATCCAGACCCGTTCTTCAAAACACAGAGCGTGGAAGGTATGAATCCACGACGCATTTTTATGTGATGCCACCGACCTCAGAAGAACCCACGCTGGTTACCATCAATGAGAAATACTAGGCAATGATCTGGATCAATGTACATTGAAAGTAGTCCTCGCCTTGAGTATTCTGACACACCGACAGGACATTTATACATTATCGTGCACCTTCAAGGAAGTAACATTACTCTTAACAAAGCCCATTATCTCCCCGCTCATGCGGAAATAATCCTGACAACATCAACAAGGTTATTTCCCCAGATTTAGAGAGATTGACCTCAATATAACTTCGGATTTGGCCACACATTGGACTTTTTTTCTAGTTAAGCGAATTGGAGAACCAGATTGTCCGATACATCGGAATTGAGAGCCTCCGATTCCTTTCATCTGCACCGGCGTGCTTTTCTGCGTTGCAAAAACTTTGCGTCTTTACTGCCGCAAACTTTTAACAAGAAAGAGAAGAGCCTCAGCGAAGACAAAGACGGACTTCATTTCACAAAGAAAGACGACAGCAAGGTCACTTGTGATGGCCGTAAAATTATTATTACAAAAATGAAATGATGGAAACACCATCAATGTGTGACACACAACATGGGCTAAAAATACAGGAATTCGCTACGCACCAGTGCCACTGCTGCCCAACCGAGCAGCACATCCCATTACAGAGGAAGAATATCTGACGTTATAAAACCATCAAGCATGATCTGCGCATTTTACTTTTGGACCATGATGACATAAATAAAAAGAAAAAAAAAGTCCATCCGCGTTGTTAATTAGCATGTTGGCACACAGGATTAGTTTTAAATCATCACGTGATCATTTGCCGTTCTCAGTCAGCGAACAAGCCCTCCCTCCTCAGAGACTGTGATCCCCAGTCCGCTGCACCTCTACATTATTCATTCCTCCATCAGCCCAACAGTCGGTCGACAGAGAGCTGGTCACACACAGTGAGTGCGTTTGATGTTGTGTGCTGATGCTGGAGATGTGTGTGCCCGCTGACTGGACAAAGACGAACTGTCTACCCATCTACCTATTTTGGAAAACAAAGCATCCTTCTGAAACACCAAACAACACATGCCGTTTTCAATTCCAAACAAGGCGGGCAACAGAGCCAACTCGTGAATACTACTCTCCCACACGAACATCCACTGAATATTAAAAAAAGACAACAAACGTTCTCTTGTCCATTGGTGTTTAGCGGTCAATCATTTACCAGGATAAAGTATATTGTATTTACAATGCAAGTTAGCACTCTGTGGGCAGGAACATATACTGAATCCAACCCTCTCACTGAACCATATGTTTGCGTGAACTTACTCATTGATCTTTTTGTCCCCCTGGTGAATTTGGTGCAAGTTGGAGCGATCCAAAAGTCCCTCCTGCTGGAGAACACAGGTGTCTCCATACATACTCAGCTTCCGCAGGTTTCTAGAGGATGAGAGAGAGAGAGACAGACAATGTTAGGAAGATTAAAAAGAAAACGACCGCAATAGTGTATTTTGTTTCCACCTTACGAGCTTCAACATACAGTTTATACATCGTTCTCTGGCTTCAGTACCCCAACAAACACACCAAGTGTTCCACGAGTTCCATGATGATGGTTACCACCATCGGAAAGGGACCATGCGTTCCTCAATTTAGCTATTTGAGCTAATATTCTAAAACACATACTCCAGACTAAAAGTGACACCCAACTACAAGGTCCCGTAGTTCAGATTGAAATTAAGGCAAAGTTTGAGGATGGGTGCGGTCTGAGCAAGGGTGCGTGAGCAGGAAGTGAGGACGTGGCCATTGCCCGTGAAGCGATTTGGGTTGAGAGTTAAACGTAATGCTTTCATGGTAACTGTTACTTGTCTATTTAAAATACATTTGGAACAAATGGGTTGTTTTTCTTTTGTGGTTAAATCCCAATCAAACCTGAGAAATAAAGTAAAACCAAGTTCTGCATTCATCATTAGTGGGTTAGTCTTTACCGAGACATCTGTATCATAAAGAAAATTATACACTATTGCATTTTTGTTAGCATTCTGAACAAACTGACTTGACGGAGAACCAAAACCAGTCGCATAATTATCTGAAATGGATGGTTTCATTGTCTGTTTGCTGCGTCAACATTTGTTCAAGTAATTACTGCCATAAGTTGTGTATCTGGTTCAATCACCTGAAGCGCACGAGAGGTGCGTGGGATTTTTTTTTAACAGAAGCAACCGCAGTGAGACTCGAGGGTTAAGTTTAACCATTCCCAATACAAACAACATCAGAAGAGGGGGGGCGGGGTTACCTCGTATCTCAAACTGTAACTATTTTGTGCAGTCTAATCAATCCTTGTCCCGGTCCTGTATATTGCTGGGTCGTCTCCTATCGCAACAGAAATATGGCTGCCTTGCACTTCGCTGCACTGCCGTCTCGAGCCCTTTATATCCTGCTGCCCAAAATAGATTTACAACAATCGAGCAGCAGACTATATGCTAAAACTTGTTGCTTTGAAAAGCAGTCCAAACAGACTGCCTGCATACGTTTTTGACAATAAATGTTCAGAAGATTGACAATGTAGGATGTGAGAAAAGATAACCAATCACATGTGTGCAATGCGGCCACACATGACATGGGCCCACATACTGGGCTCTTTGTGCATTATGTTCGATGAAGCCCACTCCTGCAATTTAACTAAGAGCTAATCTTTAAAATAATGAAACCAAAAGCAGGCTCATGTACAGCTACTTAGTGAAGGAAACCGTTAGTTAAGAAACAACGAGTTATCTATCCCTATTATGTTTTAACGTGTACCAGTACCATTGCAGTTGGACATAGGTTAGCTTAATGAGAAAAAAAAAAACTATTTTTGTCACCTGACAACATGACAGCTGAAGTTAAATATGACAGCCGACATTTGTTTTTACCAGGGGTCAACTGTTTTAAATTGATACAAATAGTACATAGCAATTACAAATGTATGAAAAGTTGAATCTGGGACATTATTATTATGACATACTGCTAAAATTACTCGTTTAATTTATTGCTGGTTTGCTTGAGGCCGTCAGGAAGTAAGAAGACTGCACAGGGCCTGCAGCAATCCCAGTTCCACACAACGTGCTACTATGTACAAAAACGCCAATCTTTCGTCTCTATCAGTGGGTTTTGCTAAATAGAAACAGTCAGACAACAACAGCAATATATATATATATATATATATATATATATATATATATATATATATATATATATATATATATATATATAGTTTCAACCCCCTCAAAAAGAACAAAGACAAGAGTTGCACAGCAGTGGATCGGAGCTATTTTCACCACTACAAAGCACCGTGGAGAATAAAGGAGAATGTGGGAGAAGGTACAACAGAGGGAGAGAAGTTGTGCACTGAAACTGCACAGGAAGCTGAACGTTCAAAGTCACGTTTTATGAGCCAAGTGACTCGCATGTATGTATGCAGCACATAGATGGTCACGTATCACATACCAGAGCTAAATGCATACACACATACACCGAATGTGTGTGTGTCAGTGCTGATATCAGCAAGTCAAGGCCAACAAAGCATCCTGTAGCCGCCGCCACCGCTGCTGCTGCTGCATTGTATCTGCTGGTATGAAGACCCTCAATGTGAACATAGAAAACAGAACTGGCAACAAAAGACGCGCAGACGAGCGTTTAACTCAGTTGTCAAAGGTGCAAACATACGCTGTGTGGTTATTGTAAGTCTGTGGACAAACAGGAAAGCGAAACTGATCTATGAACGACGTTTTCGGAGGTATTTCGATAACGTCGGATGCTGAGCGCGCCTGCAAAGACGAGACCCCATTACGTAACTCCCAAATGTCGTTGTTTGTTGATAGCTAAGTAAGCTAGCTAGCTGCTGCTAGCTAAGTGCGACGCACTAAATACTATGAAACAACAAAAATGGAGAAGGAGGAAGGAAGGGGGTTGGGGGCGTCACGCGAATTCCGGAAAAAAAAATAAATAATAAAAACAAACACTCGGTAGGGTTTTTATTTTTTAAGAGCAAAAGTAACGATACCTGTTGTTGCGGATGCTGGAAAACACACACAGCACCTGTTCCAAGTAGGTGGCCATGGCGTCCCTCCATCGCTCGGAGAGCTGCGGGTCGCTGTCGGGCTGGTCCATCCTGGTGGACGACGGGTCGCTGTTCACGGGGCTCAGGTAGCCCTCCACCGGCGCAAGCTCCAGCTGCAGCTCCCGCACAAAGGAGCCGAACTTGCGCATGAGGAAGTCCAGCTTCGGGGTCTCCTCGGAGCTGGAGCCGCCGCCGTTGCAGCCGCCACCTATCCGCACTTTGAGCTCGGTCCACAGCGCCGGGTAGAAGAGGCACTCCCTCCATCGCGAGCACACGGTCGAGGCCCGGAGCTTGTCTCGGTCGGACAGAAAGGAGAATATGTGGACGATGAGCTCGCTGGGCAAAGCCATGGCTCCGACACCCCCGCACAGAGCCATGGCGAGCAGAGGAAGCTGCTGTCTGAAACGCAACCAGCTATAAAATAAATGTTACAACCGTTTTTAAAATAATGGGTGCTGCAGCAGCGAATTACAGCAGCGCCTCTTCCTCTCGGTGAAAACAAACCGTTTTTTTTTAGCTTTGCCTTCAATACTATCGGACCGTACCATTCTATTTCAATGCACGGAAAATAAAACACTCCTCATAAATCTTACATTAATGCATGTAACGTAACAAGTGTCACGATGTGTGTTTGGTACAATGAAGGATTGTGTTTATTCATGCATTTCAAGGCTTTAGTTGATATTCGCCTTATTTTTTTTGTAACCAGTAATAGCATCGTCTCGTTATCAAGTGAATGGTTTGGTCCTGAAGTTCTGTTATTTTTGCCATACCGCCGTGATCCGCGGGAGGGCGGTGTTTCTCAGCAGCAAAACTCAAGCCGACACGTGATCTTTATTTTGGAATTGATTCCAACCCAGAAACAACGCCTGCAATTCACGCCCCGCTGCAAACACAGATTACAGAGGGCGGACAAAACCACACCACAACATAACGGTAAAGTGACAACAGTATTTACTCAGATGATATGCCTCAATTAAGGAGGAGCCATAGCCTGTACACAACAAGTGTAGTAACGTATGTATTGCTGGAATGCACCGGAAAGTATTCCTGTTATTTTGTCTCACAGCTGCATTCATTAAAGAAACCAACACATTGTTTTATACTGAATTACATCATTTCTGGTTTCAGCCATTTGATTAATAACAATAACTTTAAATGGACAAAAATCTTATAAAATAGAATAAAACAACATCCTCATGTATTAATCCCAAAGCAGGGACATTTGCAGTATTACTGTACAACAAAGGGCATCAGTAAAAAACAATCTGTAGAACAAATAAGTAGTCAGACGGTAAAGATATTAAAGAAGCGTAAAATTATTCAAATTGATCATAATAATATTGCACAGTGGTATACATTGATGTTGATATTGCACATTAATGAATAGTTTGCCTCTTTTTGGTATGTGTGTTCTATTGGGAACAGCATTATTTCATTGTTGTTTATTGTAATGGCATTGCGTAAACTGCTCCAGTGAAGCTGCCAAGTTTAAATTTGGCATGTGACTTTGTTTGCAGGTAACCTTTTTAGACATTCACATCACAGTTTTACATTAATATTTATTTATTTAGACAACATCATTTGTTTTCCTCAAATGCCATTGATCAGAACACAACATTGGCTGTTGTAGATCAAACCTGTGCCACCGTGGTCACGTTTCTGTGCCCTTACCAACAATCTGTGGTGTGGGATGGGGTTGCAGTGACTGAAGGTCCAGTTATTCGGTTGCACTAATCAAAGATGGCAGTACAATGACTTATCACAACGCCACCCAATAAATCGATTCCTTCTTAAAAACTTCGCATCACTGCTGTGCCTCTGTCTTGTCCATTATATTTCTTTCCTGACTGGAGTATTAAAGGAGATGAAGCATAAAAAGAAAAAGTGAAGGAGAATCTGTGTTAATCTAAGTCGTAAACCACTTGCAGGGGATTCTGAAAAAAAAAAGTACCAGCATGTCTGATGTAAAAACCCATCTTCTGAATGTGTTCAGGATATAGGAAGCTTTTTATTTGTGGTGTGTTAGTTTAGGTCAGCAACATTTATGTCACATCAGAATTATTCTCCTCAAAGTGACGATTAAAATGCAGCTTGACAGCCCAATTGCGGATGTTTAGGAAAAGGCTCATTGCACATCGAACCCAAGATCTAGAGGTGCACTTAAAAAATAGAGAAGAGAAAATCATGTGTTGTAAATACAAACATAGCAAGGTCACATACAATACAAATACACAAACTAGATTTTAAAACTAATTCATTCTTAAATCTAGATTCGACAAAATTGCAGGGGGAAAAGCAACGAGAAGAAAGCTTAATACAATACATAAACAACTTTAATTTAATTAAAGTAGAATACTTAATTAAGGTAAAAGTCAAGTGCTTAATCACCATCATTAGCTTTCTCAGTATTTTGAGAGAGTTGAATTCTCTCTTTAGTAATTGCTTTACGAGCACCCCCTCTCACAGTGAGAGAGTCATGAAAAGGTCATTTTCTCACATGACAGACTCATAAAAAAGACATGCAGTTTATGAATACTTTTAATGGCCTAGGATACTAATCAATTGATACAATCTTTTTTTTAATTGTTCTCTTGGATAAATAGTGTGTTTAAAAAAAGAAGAGCAATTCTCTGCTTTGGGTGACATTATTTATGGAACCCAAAAGTAGTTGCTATCAAATAAATAAAATGTGTGGAGTAAATCATGTTTTGCATAATGAAAAACCTCACTCAAAACTAGACAATCATTTATAAAACTCACATTTTCTGATCTGATTCTGTTCAAACCATATTTACACAAGGCTGTGCTCAATCTAAAGCACTTTTAACATTTCTATTTTTGCAATGATAAAGTGTTGGTTAGATATTTCAACTATATTTCTTCGACTGAAGTAACATAATATTTTAACTATAATATCTATTTGTTGGAAGAAAAACTTATTTACTCTTGATTAAGTACTGTTCGACTGTTATATTCAGAATCATGTATTGGTTTCATTCATTATATTTAGTATGTGAAGGCCAGTGACTTTTCATTGAACTCTCTCTCCCATGTTAATATCTACACATTAACTTAACGTGTCTCCTGATAAGTCATGAGACAGCAAGTGTCAATATGTCTCTGTTTTCAGAACATATGGGCGCCTGTTGCCTTGTGATTTAGGCCATTATAGGCATGATTGTCAGGTGACGGGGAAGAGCTCATGATAAAACCATGAAGACATCATGTGGGCCTCTGTGTATTGATAATAATACGTATTTAAAAAGGTAGTGCTTCACTCATTCGGAGAGCAGACTTGGATATGCAATTAATAAAGTAACACGTTGTATCTCTGTCTCTGCTCCTTCTTTGCAACGAATAAATGTACTGATTATTGATTTTACCACCAGGTGTCGAAAACATTTTTCAATCACTATTTCTCTCCACATTGTAAAATACATTAATTCATCAATGCATTTCCAAAGGTTTATATTTTGCACAGAAAATAAGAACAGGGCATATTCTAAGATGAATATAGTACATAAACACGGCAAAATCATTTGTGGTGACAGAAAAGCTGGTTAATACTGTATATTGGATGTTATGAAATTGCGATTATATATATATATATATATATATATATATATATATATATATATATATATATATATATATGTAAATACACACATATATACTTACTTTGATTTTATTGGCATCTGACGACCACAATGAACAAAGTAATGAATGGTTTTCTTGTCTTTTTTTTCAGGCTGACCATGAAAATGTGAAAAATCTTTACAGACCATATTTGCGTACAGAAATCGCATATAAACAACTGAAGATGAGAAAACTCCACATGGAGATCGCGTTACTGGATCGGCAGCTGGACGTAAGAGTCACAATGTAAAGCAAATCTTTGCTTCAAGTATTTGTGAGCTTTGCCATGAATTGAAACTGAACTGAAATTGTATTAATGTATTTCTTTATTTAGGCCGGGAAATAAAATCATTATTGTATAACATGGATCTCTTCAATTATTCTTGAACATGTTCCTTTATTCAGAATGTCAAAGCAAAGAGGGTGGCAAACCATGACCCATTAAACATATAAATAAAACATACAAACATAAAGAGAAAACACATGAATTGTGTCCAACATTACCCCTAACTAAAATGAGCTTGGGCAATTCTGTCCCTTGCAGCAGGTCCGGCCTGCTCATTCATGTGGACTGGCTCTAGGTCATCGTCAGGATGGTCCATAATAAGGGGGACCCTCTCCTTCCTGATTGTGGAGCACTGCACAAGCCACAGTTATGTCACATGACCTGTCTGGTGCCACCCGCAGCCCCCGCAGACGTGTAAATCTGGCCTTCGGTCGGCCGAAGGTCATTTCGGTCCGGGATCTTGTTCGAGCCAGAGCCCCGTTGAAATGGACTTGAGGTCCTGGTGCTGGCTCCGCATATGGGGTCAGGAGGTATGGGTTGCACACATAACCCCAGTCTCAAGTTAGGAATCCATCGTAGCGACTTATAGTATATGAGATGTACAACGTTAGATCACCTTGACAGAAAATAAGCAATTTCTACATTTCTTTTATATATTTTCAGCTTTAGTGCCATAATATTATTTTACACTTGTGCCTTAGGATAATGGTGCCTCGTTATATAGAGAGCTGAGACTGCTCTGCAATTTTAAATGTAAAACACATGGGTATGTATCATATGCAAGGGACTTCAAAAACTACATTTAAGAAATTATATGAAATCGAAAAAATGACCTGAGACCCCTAAGGGCCCCCATTGGCCATATAGCAACCATAGAGAGAGACTGTCTTGTAGTATATTGTGTGTCAGTGCGCCTTCGGAAAGGGTAAATAAACAACAACATTGTTTCGGCTATGTTTTTAATGAGACTGTAAAGTTATTCAGTGAGATTATCTGAAGTGTCCTTGAGTTTAACACTTAGTCCCACTTGCTGGTTGATGCAAAGCCTTAACCAGAGGGCAAAACACACTTTCCCTCCTCCGAATTTAAAAGTACATTCCATTAAGTGAAGCTGAGTACCAATGTTCGGGAGGAACGAGCCAAAACTATCAAACTCCCACGACCCAATTGTGAGATAATCTGTGTTTATTTCCACCTGCAGTGTGATGGCAGTGCACGCAAGCTCTCATGTCGGCACCTTCATGGCTCTCCGCATATTATTCCGCGGTAAAGATAAGTGCCGCCCTGTGATGATGAATTTGTGTTCGCAACAACCAGAACAAAGGAAATGTTGATTGCAACGGAGTATAAGTGAAAATTGAGTGACTGCAAAGACCACAACAAACAAAAAAGAAAACCATGATGCGTGCCAGTGTAGGCATTTCAGCCGGGGGTTCCATCAGAGCTGCCACCGGTCCCCCTCGTCTTTGTTGCAGCCAGCTAATCAATGACATCCTCACTACCTCCATCCCTGTGCTCTGATTGCGCGCAGATTGCTCAACGCTATCACCGGGACTGTTTTCATGCCGCGATGCCAACAAGCCAACGTTCTGCCCATGTATGGGTGTGCGGAGCAATTTGCAAATAGAGCATGAAGAAATCCTGTTGAGCCGCGACGTCTCTGCAGAGACCAGGTAGGTTTTGTGAACCTGGGCCTTGCAGGCAAACAGATCCATTTAGTGCTGAATCACCTGGAGTCACAGCCGGCTGCAGGTCCACTGCGGAGCACAGGGTGGTAGTAGAGCTCTGTGACCAAGTGCTGCTGCCTCAGTGTAGGCTAATAAGATAGAGAAGCAATCCTTAGATAGATAGAGAAAAGACATCCCATGGGTGCTATGTCACTGGGTTAATAACGGGAACCACTATACAGTAATCTGTATATGCACATATTTCAGTATAGGGATGTAAATTCATATTCTAAAAGTAAGATATTAGATGATAATGAAAACACAAGCACTTTAAGTTGTTATTTCGACTGAAATATGCATTGCGTGTAGTATTGATGATACAAAAATGAATGAATATTTAAATGAATGTTTGGCCCTGAGGAGTGCAAGTATGAGCGTATTTAATTGATCAAAGTACACGTTATTGATTTCCGGCTCGCTCTCGTGCACTGTCAGTAAAAAATAGATGTAAAATCTGAACTGCGGGTATGCAGATGACAAAGGTGAGTGAAGGGCGGCATCTCCGGAAGGTCAGGAGGGTGGAGGAGGAGAAGCTGGAGCGAGGGAGTGCGGTGAGGTACAGTAGAGAGGAAGATGGTCATTTTCAAAGAAGAGAGCGGTCCACAAGCGGCTCCTGAAGAGCTGAAGGATGGAGGAGAGGCTTGACGGGCAGCTGGCCAAGTGAGTGGAGCTCCCCCACAGCCACAAAGCAAGGACAACATCTAAGACGCAGTGCTGCTGGTGATTCGACACGAGGAGTGTACAATGAGCCCAGATTTCTGAGCAAAATTGCTGATATCTGAGGATGAATCTGAAACACATTTTTAGTTTTTTTTGCAAGACAAGTAAGACAAGGATGCAGACTGGATGAGCCGCGTAATGAGCCGGCATGTGCTTGTTAGATAGCACCAGCTGAAAGATCCTCATAAGGCATACTTCCTAGGGGAAGACTAAATTATTACTGAAATAAACAACATGCATGAAAAAAAAAGGAAAAATTAAACATCAATACCACTGGATTTGTGTTCAGGAGCAGAGACTGCCGAGAGAAACACACTGGAGGATATTCATTACATATGAGGGGGCGCGTATAGAAAGAATAACACAGATGAAACTGCATTCATTTAGAAGCAGAAACGATTGGAGCACCGACCTCCGAGAAGGTTTCCATAATAGGCCATCCCACCGGGGTTTGAAAAAAACAAACAGAAAATGTTGGAAGTAGGTTCAGAGGCGTTAAACACAGACTCACAAATTCACTTGAGCTGAATCCGACTCGAGTGTGTTGGTTGTTTGTGCGGTTCACGGTGCAGTCGGTTCGGTGTGTCGGCCTTTTCGAGGCGTCAGTGTTGGTCTCTGTATTGTTCACCGCGTGACACACTCCGGGCCCTGTCATGGTCAGATTGAAAGGCAGAAACAAACAATTACAAATCCAAAACATCCCAAAAAGTCGCCAACGAGTACAAGATGAGCCAGAAGGATCATTGTACTCCTTTGCAGAGTCACAGAGCGAATAGATGATGAAAAGAAACATCCTGCAGGCTTCGTAGAGACTTCAAACGTTCTCTCTGCGTTCACCCATTCTGCCCGCTTTAAAAACAGCCCGGGTGGCGAAACGAGTGCAGGGATTGTCATCATATCTGAGGCGTCCACGATCGCATACTCACAATATTTATACTAATTATGACATCAATTTCATATATTATGTGTTCACCTTGGCATGGTATGTAGATTTTGCATACGCGAGAAATGCCCGGATGCACATTGAGACTGCACATTCTCAACTGCCCCACAATGCATTGCATCTGGGTTCTTGGAGCATGCAGCAACCTCCGGTTGTGATGAGTAAAGCCAATCACGGAGGTGCCTTAAGTGTTCATTCTCTCCACTGGCCATCTTGGGGAGAAAATGAGTCTCGTTCTCGGCAGCATATGGTCTCGATCGCTTGTTTCAAGTCTTCTTTCAGACAGCGTGTTCATTTATTAGGCTGTGGTCCCTTTGAGGGTCAAATCTAGACTCAAGCAGGGTATGTTTTAGGACATGCCACTTTGTGATTGACAGGTCGTGTCTGAAATGCCGGCTTCAAAATGGCGGTCCACACACCAATGGGAGACGTAACAACGACTGAATCCACTTCTTAGACAGTCTCCACTTCTTAGACAGTCTCTGTACAGGGAGATTTCAAGCAAGGCTGAAAGATGTTCATATATGTTTCACTTTATGTGAGTTTTAACAAGTTTTCATTTGAGAAAGGAACCGTTTAAATTCTCAATACGTGGTCAGTTCTTACAAATAACACAATAACTGGATATTTACTGCAACACTTTCGGAGATAGTTTAACTACCTATTCACTTGTAGTGGGAGGACCAAACTCACATTCATCCAGTTATTAAAATTCACTGGTAAATTATATCATTTGTATTAATTCAGTTGGTGCTTTCTGTTGACTTCTCACATTGTAGACCTCCTCAGGGTTTATTGGCGGTAGAGCCCCAATAGTCCCAATGTAGTGAGTTCATGCAGGTGAAACACGCTGCTGTCTGTAATCATGTCACTAAACCTGGAGGCTGTCTTGTTACCTGATGTGTGTGGTTACACATCGATGTGTGTGGTTACACATCGATGTGTAGGAGGGTACAAACTCTTGAATCCTGTGTGCTGTATTGTATCCCCTGAAGACAGCTGAGGGTCTTTTACATGCTGCATACTGCAAGAGGAAGCATTGAGCATCCTGGTTTATTCTGAAATATACCGCCTTTCTCTTTGCACACTATTTAATCGCATTTGAAATTTTGGCACTTTTTTTTTACAAGCCTTTACCCTTAAGCTTTTGTAACATTTGTGTACCTCTGGTGCCACCTTCAGGCCAAGCTTCATCACTTTATTTTTGTGGCCTTGTGTTGGCCAAGAATAGCAAAGGTTTTTCCTGAAATGTTTATCAAGTTCTCTGTACATATTCTTCCAATATGTTTTATTAAATATGATACCTTCACCGCCAGCAGGGCTGTAGTTTTATTACATTTAATGTTTGTCTTTCAAACTCAAAGCAATGCTGAATGAAATATTGATTCACTGGTTTGCAGAACACAGTAGCAGAATATGCCTTTGAAAAGACTTTAAATGAATCTGTGTTGATATGTGTGTATATAGGATGTGTGTATATGTGTTTCAGGCCTCGATGCACTTCCTCTCTCCTCTCTGAAGCGTTTACAACCTGTCCAACGTGTTCATCTCCTCAGGACTCATGAATATGTGGCGAGGCTTTAAACCTGGATTGATTTTGAAAAAGATTTGTTCTTTGCTCTCCAAAGTCATCCAGATGACTCTGTGTACGTGTTTGTAGAAGAGGTTTTAGCAGTATTGTAGCCACTGTCGGCATTTTTACGAGACCGCAATGGATTCGCTGTTTTAAAACCCATTCGCCACATTAACTCGACACATAGCTACAATAAATCTCACAATACAAAAGTCCCACTTTAGACGCTTCAGTGTTTTAGTGAAATCAACACCAAAGTTGAGAAAGTTGGGTGACCGTGTGCTCTGTGGGCTTCTGGGATGCTCAGGCTTTCGGCTCTTTCGTGCTTTCTTCCACATCCAATCGGTCGGGCCCTAGGCTTTCCAAAAGGCACAAGCTGCCCGATATCGAAAACAAAAAATAAGGGAGAAGGCAGTTAGTCACATCTCTGAAAACCAAAACCAAAGAACTAGAGAAGCCAGAAGCAGGTGATTACCACTAGAGTTGAGGCAGCCATCTGGCACAGAGTCTCTTCTATTAGAGAAGAGACGGGGGTCGATCTGCTGGAGGCGACGAGTTGACTGCAGGCAGGTGACCAGGAACAAGGAGAGAGAAAGAGACAGAGAGAGAGAGAGAGAGACAAAGACATGAGGAGCACAAGGGAGCGACGATTGTCCACTAAAACACAGAGGAGCATTTCTCTCCTGCTCAAGGTAAGTTAAATTTTCAATTTTGGACTTCTCCGAGTCAGTTAAATCTCTTTTTTTGGCCCATTTTGACTAAGGAAAAGAAGCTGCCTGATTATTATGTACACCTTCATGGACACCATATGAGAATCAGCTTTAATGGCCATGTACATTTTCACATACATGGAATTTGACGCCCGATTCTGCGCTTCTAACTTCTTTTCAATGCAAGAGCAAGCTATAAAATAGATGAATATAAAAGAAAGACCGGAAAAAAAATAAGACATTAAGGAAACAGAAAAACAGTAAACAAGAAACAGTAGTCCAGAAAGTGCAGCTAGTGCAGGTGAAAAGTGTCTGATTAATTGTTAATTGTTCCTCAGCCGGTGAACAAAGTGGGAAGAAGCTGTTCTTGTGTCTGGTGGTTTTGGCTCACAGGGCCCTGTCGCGCCTACCAGAGGGGAGGAGTTGGAACAGCTTGTGTCCAGGAGGTGATGAGTCAGGCCAGTTGAACCGGATACCTACCGTCCGGCAGACAGATCGCCCAACCTGTGAAAATGTATCAGGACTCGTCTCGGGAGTGGCTGAGGAAGAAAACAGGTATTAGAAAAAGTGAAATTCTCCCCTTCCATGAAACTTCCATGGTTGTGCACGAGGTTCATTTAAATTGATCTGAATTGTCACATATAGGCTATATTGTATATAAAATAATATATATATCCCACCAATTTTTTGGTGGGATATATATCCTTGCAACCCAAAGATGTCTGGTGCTTTCATTTTCTTCAAGTAGAGAGCCGGCTTTAAACTAAAACTGTGGCTTCACAGCATACGGCCTCCTTTAAAATAGGAAGATTGTGATAAATGCTGCGAGTGCAAATGGAGTCCATCAGTGTTCAATACAATACCCAGGAGGAGTGATTTGCAAAATTGCTTTAACCACTCGCGGTGGCATAGTATTGCTGTCGTAATGCGATTTGCAATACATGTGGGGATTTACTTCCCAGCATCTGACTAATGTGTTAAATGGGTGTATGTGTGTGTGGGTGGCATAACATGATGTTACTGAGTCTGAGATGCTTTGCTTAGGATGTTGTTTCTTTGAAGAAAGGACACTCCGGAGGAAAGGAACTTGATTCGTCAGCCAGGCCTTCTTCACAAAACCACAACACCTTGTTTATGAGGGCGGCCGTCTGCAGAGCCTCTCCACGAAGCTGCGAGTTCAGCCTGGAAACAGAGAGCCGCAGACGATCAGCTCTCTCTGTCATATGAAGTCAGACTACTCAAGTCGTGGGCCCAAATGTGAATTATAAAGAATAATAGTAAAAGATTTAAGTACAGAAACAGCTGGAAGATGAACGTCGGTTTTTATTGTTTTTAAGAGTCAGCGAAGGACAGGTTTGCATTTCACATTAAAAGCCTCGCGGGAAGGCTTTTAATGTGAAAGAACATTTTTTTTGTGTTGAGTGTAAAAGAGTAGATAAAACTGAATTGTGAGCAGCTGTTGCAGTTCTCTACAGGTATATTCACCTCATTTAATGTGTTTAACTACATGTTATTGGCTACTGGATTTAGAAGATAATTCAAAGCAATATTTTACTTTTAACTCTCACTGCACTTTTTGATTCATCTTTTATCGCAATCGATTGATTGTTTTACTTGTAAAAATAGACAAATTAGTAGGTCTCTGAATCACCCAGAACCTAAAGTGACACCTTACCCAATGTTTTAAAAAAAAATTACTAACATTAGGGAAATTATTCACAATATATTACAATTATTAAGATTACATCTGGAAAGAGCAAATGTTTTTTTACAGGAAAAAAAAATACTTTTGGGATGTTTTGTGTAAAATTCAGAACCTAAAAGTTTCTAACTCTGACAAATAAAAGGACAGAAGTAGAAAGTGGCATTAAAGGAAAATACTACAAGTACTTCAAGTTTGTAGTAAAACACTTGAGTAAATGTTCATTGTGACTCTCCAACATCAGTCGCCTGTTTCATGTTTCAGCCTGAAGAGAGGAATAATATAAACATGGACTGGAGCATCTTAAAGTCAGCCGTGGTTCCTGGTATCAGAGCCCAGGAAACAGAGTTGTGCCAGGTCCTCATGAATAGCTGCTCTGTATTCGGCAGCGTTTTGGGTCCGTTCAGGTCCACTGCATCCTGGATCAGGTCTAGCGGTCCTCGGGCCCCTGATAGATCCAAAGGTTTGGATCAGTGAAGACCTTGTGTTTTAAAACTACACACACCACGCTGCAGCTCCAGGCTTTTAATCCAGGTTGGGTCCGTGATGATGTCACTTCCTGCTGTCTGAGAGGACGCGCCCGCTTAAAGTCTGCAGGGAGGAACAAGAAGCTTCGACTGGGAATCTGGTGTTAGAGAGTGAGATGCGTCTCTATTCTTTGTTTTTTCCCACAAAGGAAAATACGTTCTCAAAAGCATAAAATAAAAAAAAGAAGTCTGCTGAGTAACACTAGTGCTGTGGAAAAACACGAGTGGAAGAGACAAATCAGCCAAGAAAGTTAAGCATTGATAGTCAGTGTTGTTTGGGGAAAAGAAACTGTACATTTAGCTGCCGCTTTTATCAAAAGCAACTTACATTTTTTCTCGATACACTGGAGACACAGCAACAGGAAGCAATTCAGGGTTAGGTGTCTTGCTCAAGGACACATCAACAAGGACTAACAGAGACGGGGCTCGAGCCACTGATCCTCTGATTGAAAGAGGAGCATGCTAACCCTGGGCATGCTAACCACTGAGTCACAGTCCCCCCCTCGTAAAAACGAAAGGATCTTTGGTATTCAGTGCAAGAGCTGGTTTTGGTAAAAACAATGCATGTGTTGCTCTCCCCAGCCGTTCACTACACAGGGCAATTTGGTCCGTGGGCCTGTTTGCCTGTTGCGCTGACAAACACCTGTCCAGATGTGTTCAACGAAGAGCAGTTGCTGGTCGACATGTGCACCAACATAAGGCCTCCTCGACCCACTTCGGGCCAAATTATTGGAAAGAACGGGCCCAGGAAAAAAGAAACCAATTCATTGGTGAATCTGAAAGATTGGCCTAAGTTCAGCATATATTTCGAAATACAAATCTTGTGTTGTGTACACAGAGGCAGTTTGCATGGGAGGAGGGACAGATGGACACTTTGGCCGTCTCAGAAATGTTTGTGCTTCTACGCAACGGAGCTTAGTGAGCCGAGTGTAAAAGCTCAAACTAATTCATTTTAGGAGAACATACAGTTTCCCCGCACACTGTCAACAAAGCAACAGCTGAACAAGCTGCTGAAAGATCGTCACCTCCAGTTGGCTTTTTTCAGTCTGCAGGGAAGAGTGGTCCTCGTACTAATTCATACTTTGCAAACCAGAATGACCAATTTAAAGTGTTTCAAAGTGCACAAAGGCCATTCAAGCAAAAAGAAAAACGCTTTGAAAGATTCTGAAGACTCTAATTTACAGATTTCTGTTTCATTTAGTTAATCTCTTCCAAAGTTTATTTGCTGCTTTTGTTAGGCTTTTGTAAAAGCGTTGAGGCACGTTGTAGCACATTGAAAAGCTTCCCATTCAGCTGTGTTGGTACTGTTTGTCAAGGAAACAACACACAAACACAACCAATCAATGCATCGTGGTTGTGTCTATTTAGCCAGAGAAATTATCGATATTTTCACAGCGGACTTGAGTTCAACAGAATTACAGAAGTGGTTACAGTTGAACAAGTGAACGTGGAAAGTGGTAACTTTAAGCCAAATGCCTCCGTGGTTGCTCACAATAAATGGTTGGCGAAGACAACAAACATTGGTTGAAGGCTTTGACGAGGACACCTACATGAATGCTGACAACCCAATTCGGATTGTCAGCATCTGTCTGAGAGCCACCAGTTAACACGGTCACTCACTAAACCGCAACACTGGCGCCGCCTGTGGCGGCTTTTATGCGCTGACGACCACTGGACTCATCCGAAATGCCTGCGTCTGTTGCGCTCAATTCAAAACTAAATACAGTCAAACCTCTGGGTCTGTCACAGTGTAGGGTGGCTTCCTGTTTCATTTTGTAGTTTGTCCTCTGTGTTCGCGTACTTCCTGCCCCTGTATGCCTTGTCCCTGATTGTGCATGTGTGTCTCCTGATTGTTTGATTTGATCTTGATATCCCTCCATTCGTATATATACTCCCCTGCTTTCCCTTGTCCCCAGCCAGATTGTCTTCGTCTCCAAATGTGTGTGCATCACCCTCAAGCGCTAGGTTTCTAAATACGCTTTGCTCCCTTCGTGTTATCTCGATAAGTAATTATTGATTTTTCTCAACGGGCCTCCTGTTGAGATTCCTCTGCACCTGAGTCTCTGTCCCTCCACACCGGGTCGCGACAGGGTCGGTGTTACGGTGTTTGACGTGTCCACAGATAGCGTCGTTGGAAGTGACTTCCTCGCTGGTGTAACACTGTCCACTAGATCTCTCCACCAAATACATGTGTGTATCTGAACACTAAATATTGTTCCCCTCGCTAATGTATTCTACCCACTCACTCATGGCGCTCAGATCTTGAAATTCAAATTCAAAAGGGTCTATTTAAAGAACGTTTGACCTTCGTTCAAGTAATTTGCATTGCGCCTTCTTCCTGCTGGGTGCCATTGTTGTATCATTGTATTCCACATGTTGTTTGCCTGTACATATATATAATCTGCATAAAAAAAGCTAAAATAAACATCTGCCATGACATCATCAACAAGCTGTAAAACAAAAGCCTATAATACATGCAGCGAATCAGACGGTGTCCAGCCCATGCCAACAATAGGCACAGCAGCCGAGCTGTGACCGGACTGAGAATATACAATGGAACAAGCAGCACATAATCATCCCCCGGCATCTGCGTGGTGAGTAAGCCGCATGAGACGAATCAGCGTGGTCTTGAGCCGGCGGAAGCTCCGACCGGCAGCCCAGATTTCCGCCCTAAAGCGATTTCGTGGTCCGACGATACAAAGAATGACTGACCACGAAGTGGAGGGAGCTGGCAGCAGCAGGACACGCGGCGCTCACACAATGAGTCCACCCCGAAACAAGAAGGGTTGCAGGCGGCTGTCGCGTTTTTCCATGGCAGATATTAACCTCTCGGCATCGGTGGGGTTCTCAGCTGATTGCGGCGCGTACCAGTGCCCTGCCGCTCTAGGACTTCTGATACTGCTGCCTCTTCCAGATGAAATTGTCGCAGTTTAATCCGGCAACTTCTTTTCCCCCAGTTCTTCATCAGCTCGGTGAACTTCTTCTTCTTCTTTTTTTTTTTGAAGGCCACTGTGTTGAGCCTCAGTCTTTGCTCCAGTAATCTCTGGCAGGTCAGGCCCTTTAATAAGGCTGCCAGATGGGGACATGAAGCGATTATTTATGAGAGAGAGATAGAAAGAGAGATTCAAAACAAGCTGCAGATTCCAACACAGTAGAAGGGTATAAAAAAAATGGAAGGTTATACTTTAATGTATTCAGAAGCACATGAATAAAACACCCCACATTTATGTGACATGTATGCTCAATAGCCTCTCATTATCAAATGTGGTATTGACCTTTGTGGTTTATAGGGGACATACATTTTCACGGTCAATAAACGAAAGAGAAAGGGAGTCTGTGTGTGTGTGTGTGTCGGCTGGGATTCATACTTCATGTAGATGTAGCAGGATTGATTTCAGAGGGGGTTAGTCGTAAATTTGCTGTTATCGGTGACGGGCGTAACACAACACTGCCATCGTCCCATATGGCCATTGAGTGTTTGAATGTTCAAACTGTTTCCTCGCTGTCGGAAGGAAGACCTCTGTAAAATTTATTATGACATCGAAGGAAGCTGAGCTTACAGGTAAGCATCTACTCCTATAGTCTCTATTCACTCGTGTCTTTACTTTGTTGTGGAGCGATATTGATGTCACAGCTCCGAATTAATCTAGTTGTGTGTGTGTGTGTGTGTGTGTGTGTGTGTGTGTGTGTTTTTTGCTCTTCTCCCACACAGACCGTTGTCACTCACTGTGGAGACTATTGTCTGGGAGGTTTGTTCACACCCGTATTGAAGCCTTTTGTTGCAATCTGTCTGTGAATTCATTGATAACTTATCAGTTACATTTAATTATATGTATAAAAGAAAGAAGAAAAGATTGTCACTTGAAACACTGGGAACAAATTGCTTGTTGTCCGCTACGAGAACAAGTCCGTTGTTGTTGTTGTTGTGCCATAAAGCAATTATTCTCTGTGCCCCAAATCAATCCAGCAGATGTGTTGCTGGTCAGTTCTTACCAAACTTTACTACATAGGTCTGTTTTTGAGCTGCAATTTGCTGCAATTTTTTGTCTATTTGTAGGCACGTCATCTGCTCTCCAACTTTGTCGGCCAGTGCACAACGGCGAATTGAGGAATAGAAACCAAAACTAGCTCGCTGCTCATGGACTTAAATTCAGCTGTCTGCTCACCGAGGCCTGTTCGAGATTCCCCACCAGCCTGTAAGTTCTGGACAAACAAAACGAGCCCTAAAACAACCGGCCTGCCCTCTCTTGCTGGCTTTAAAGGATATTTTTACAGCGATTTAAGTGGCAGTTCACATCACTTGTTGTTAAGGTACCGAACATCTGACGTCTTAGCAAGACAAATGGTACACAAGCTATTTCATCTACTTGATATTTTTTGCATGGCTGTAGTTTGAGGTTTTTTGCCATTGTTTCTCTTCATTAATATATTAGTGATTCATGGTTTAGACAATGGATATCCGGGTGTTGCTACTCCTGCCGGGCCGTTGTACTTTTGTTGTAACCGTAAACAGGATGTCTATGCAGCGAATCTATCTATCCATCTATCGTCGGGGAGTTTGAAAAGGAACGAACGCGCCCCAGACTTTTTTTTTGGCGTGAGATATTTGTTGTGTGGCGTGTGAGCGTGTGAAAACATAAAAAAGCACGTGTCACACGGCGAAAGCGTGAGAGTTGGTGGCTCTGTGCTAGTCTTGGACTGACGAGGCCCTCCTGATGGTCTTTGAGCCCACCCACACTGTGATTTCTGTCCATTGCTAGAAGGAAGTTGTTCCCACATTAATCAGACAAACATATTCCACTTATTACTTAGTTGTATCCCGCGAAACGGATCACTGGGCGCGACTGTTATGTTCTCAAGTCCAAGTGTAGTAAATGTTTTGGTAGCGTCTGCCATAAAAACAATGTCATTGAAGCCGGCTTTGAGTGAGCTCTATTGATGTGTGTGCAGATCTGCGAGTGCAGCTGTCAAAGACTTGCTAGTCATGCCAGCTGTGCTGTCTGACTGCCATGTCCGACAGTCCCCTGCTGTGCTTCAATGCCTTTTCGGCACCAGTCAGTGCGTCTACGTGCCAAACGTGTGTCTGTAACTGACAGTCTGTGCAGGTCTCTCCAGGCAGTTGAATTCAATTAAAAGCAAAAAAACAACACTTGAACATTGCTCTCAGGAAAGGAAACAAATGAGGACCTTATGTCAAGCAAATCAGATCTTTTAGACGTGTACAAAAAAGGTAATTTCTTTGTATATGATTTTGTTGTTGACATTACTTTGACTTTTACGGGTCTCTGAAAACAAAACCTCTGCTTCATCGTTTTTCTGTTTACATCAATTAAAGGATGCCGCGGATACCCTAATAACTTGGGACACTTCATTGAACAGTTTCAGGTAGCCAACAGGATTCACTATTTATTTTGATGTCATGGAGCAAAATAAAAAACAATGTTAAAGGGCATATGCGAGACTTTTAGCAGAGAATAGAAAATTAGATCCCATTTCTGTAGTTTTAGCAAAAGCCCTTTTTTTAACGGGTTTTAACTTTTTTTTTTTAACGGTTCCTAAAGTAGTTCCTGCAAAACGAGTGGAGAAACTACTTTTGCTAAAAGCACATGAAGTCCTACTTATTCACAGGTAGATTAAGTATACTTTTAAATATACGTAATATACGTATATTTTGACTAGCTTTTTATCTATCTGCCTTTTTATTGAATCTTTAATTATATATTTGTGAACTTACTTATCCCTTGTATTTTATTTCTGTACAATACACTATACAATCAAAGTTATTATTATTATTCGGTTGAATTCCTTTACTTGCTTGATGCCAATAAGCTAATATAACGCTGGAGCCAGTGGACGATTAGCTTACCATAGTTTTGGAAACAGCTAGCTTGTCTTATTCCAAAGAAACGTCACAACTAAAACTAATTAACACGACATATTTTGTTCGTCTCGTCTGTGCACAAATGTAAACGTGAAAATGACAAGTTGTGGCTTCACGAGGAGTTATGTACTTGCAACGGACATTGGAATAAGGTCACTGCGCCTAGCTTAGTTATAGCTCCAGCACATGACTAGCTAACTCTTTCGTGCTACGCTAAGCTAAATGCCTGCTGTCTATAGCTTTGGATTTGATGTACAGACATAAGAGTAACATCTTCTCACTTAACTCACTGCGAGAAAGTGAATAAGCATTTTTCTGAAATTGTTGAATCCTTGGCTAAGCATAGGTAAAACTTTTTTATTAAAGAAGGCACAATAATTTACGTTTTACCGTAAAAACTGGATCTAATTATGGGAAATCATTAACGCCTGAAAACTCTGAACTAACACACACAAAACACTTATTTAATTGGTTTTTAAAAATGATTTTGACTGTGTTTGGCAAGAGCAGTTTTATTTCACCTTTCTCCTGAGCGTTATATAGGCTGCCGTAAAATTTACAGCCCAATAAAATTAATCTATATGTGAAGTGGCAGCGGGGAAAAATTGGCACTAAAATGACAGATGTTTGCACTCAATGTAGAAATTGGATGTGTGTGTGGGGGGTGTCGTTCATAAGGGCAGCTTCTCGTCAGTAAACGTTAACATTTATATAAAATAATTAATGGTGTTGTTGGCCTCCCTTGGTCATGCAATTCATGAGCCATGAGGTCAGGTAACCTTGTGTTGCTATCACAGTACATGTAATGCACATGGCATTGCTACCTGACACGCTGCACAACATACATACATATATATATATATATATATATATATATATATATATATATATATATATATATATATATATATATATATATATATATATATATATATATATATTCTTTCTCATCTGACAAACAGTATATTCAATCCATTCATTTTTCATTACAGCCAATATTGGTCAGTGGTGGAAGACGTGCTTAGACGCTTGACTTAAGTAATACAATTGAAATACAACAATGAAAATTATTCCATAACAAGCAAGTTATGGAAGTCAAAACTTACTGAAGTAAAAGTACAGAAGTTTTAACAGCTAAATGTACTTCAAAGTAAAGTTGGGCAGTACATATCCCTGTTGACCGATATATTATTACACATGACATTATTAGATTAATATGATATTGTATTTCTTTTTTTATCAAATGACACAATGTTTCTTGTTTTAAACCTTAAAAGTAACTAGTAATAAAACCTTCTGCAAATATTTGCTTATAAATTGTTGTGAAGTACCATAAAGTAAACCCTAAAAATGTTACTTACGGTACTTCAGTAAAAGTACTTTCTTTCAACCGGTGACAAAGTGTGTGACATTTTCACTTGTCTTGACTTCCAAGCTCTCTCCTTGCATGTAATTCCATCACCGCTCCTGTCTGCCTCGCTGTTTCAGGATGTCAGCAAAGTGTCATGTGAATCCTTTTTGCAACAGTCATTTGGAAACCTCTGACAAACGATCTTGTCCTCAGAAAATGCTCGTGTGGGTTATAGAAGGCAGCGACGAATGACATATTTTGTCAGTTTGTGTTTGCAGTATTGTTAAGTACATTCTACTAACACAATACAGTTTGGGTCGGCTGTCCGTTCTCAAAGGCACACGGAGTGACGTAAAGTGGACCCTATCAACCATGACACACTGCGTGAAAGCGATAAATAAGCCCTTCGGATGAGCATAACTTGTAAAAAACCCATGCAATAAAGTTATTAAATCTAACATTGCGCCATAACATGTTTCTTTTTCCTCATAAGATCCCCACTATATGTGGATCGTTACATTATTAGTGTTTTTCACCCTCTGTGGCTCCTGTGAACAGGCTGTACTTGTGATATTTCGTGCTACTCCAGATGTAGTGTAATGATGTTGTAAATATCTCAGTGTTGGAGGAGAAAAAACAATACAGTGTGTGTGTGTGTTGAAGAACATGACGAGGTGAATCCCTTTTAATTTCACAGGATGTTTTACAGGATGTTGTCGACGCTATAGGAGCAATGCTTAGTTACATAGTCAGCTTACATGGCAATAAACAATGGCCTGCTTCTCACGAAAAAATAGAAAGGAGAAAAAAAGTTCTCCAGTACTTTCTCCTGTGAGTCGTGTTGCACGTGATCGTCACAACTGAGTGCAAAACAAATGAACCAGTAGGTCCGCAAGGGAACAAAACAGTTCAGCACCACTGCATACAACATCGACACGCATTTTTAAGTAAGCCACCACATTAATGCACTGTTAAAAAACATGCTTGTGAAGTGATCAGTCCAGGGCAGAAACCTAATAAACCATGGACGATGCACTTAACAGAGGCTGGATGACAAAATGACACTTTCACTTACCAATGCTGAAGGTTAGATGAAGAGGAAATAGACAGCTGTTCTTCCTGTGAGCAAACCTTTCAGGAATCTCACTTTTCGGCAGCCCAGCAGTTGCTGAAATCAGCAGTTTTTCGGCGGAGAGCAGGCCCAGTGGATTCATTCAGTGTTGAGGGCCCTAGTTTTGATCCTCTCTAAGGTGGAATTTCTCCGCTGCCACCAATACAGGATTTGTGATGATTTTCAGCAGACTTGTGTGAGTGTCAGCTAAAGTCTTGTCTAAGAGGCTCTTGTGGATGAATGATAACAGGCACCCCGAGGCCCAGAGTGTATAGGCACTGAGCACCCTACTCAGACCTCAACTTTCTCTAGATTCCCCAAAATGACTGTGGTTTGACATCAGAGTCAGAGTCTCACAAAAAGTGAGAAAAGAACATTGCTCTTCTACCTGAGAGATGATGGTGTTGCATCTCTCCTTCATCACCGGCGCTGTGCGGGTGACTCATCTGCTCCGTCATGAGCTGTGGAGTCCAATCTATCGAGTTGCAATCATGCAGTACATTTTCAGCATTGACCTTGGGCAGGACTAAAAGCTACATATAAGAAAGTGAACAAAGTCAGCGTGACGTCCCCTATTGGTTTGTGGACTACTTGCTTTATCGTCTATTTGTATAATTGCGACCATCATTTCCTAAATGAACACATTGAGAGCATCAACTCATGTTTACAATGTTTACTGAGGGAATAAATCAAGTTCATATAATCAGACTCATTTCTTGCAACCATTAGTTAGAATCCAAGTTCAAGGCACTTTCACATTGGTTTACATTTTCAGACCCACAGGTGACGCCTGAACAGGTCGAGCTTGACAAGACTCAACTGGTGGACTCTTCTCATGTCCTCATGTTCTCAAGACTATGGATCAGTGCTCTGGGACGCACACTCACAAACATCTTTTGCTGCTTCTGCAGGGCATGAGCTGTTTTTTTCCCCCTGATTCGTTATTGAATTGTGCCTTTGAATACAATTTCAGCGGTAATATTGGCCCTTTTTGTAAAAGTAGTTTAGAAACATAACACCCAGCCACTGCTTTCCCACGATTTTAACATTTCATTGCACCAATGTTTTTGTGCAGTGTAATATTCCTATTCATGTAGCTACAGAAGTTCATTTTTGACCTTTAATTATTTGATACTCTATCCACAACGTCAATGACCTGTTACGGGGCTTTTGTTTGAGCCACCTCAGCTAATTTGGAAATTATAGATATTCAAATAAAATCTTTTTTGTGCCCTTTTAATTGAAGAAAAGGTGCATGAATCTGGGTGTTTGGGTAAATGTACAAGTAAATAAACCTCATCATACGATAACTGCTGGACTGTGTTGGCTGGTGATAGATTACGATGTACAAATATTTTGTCAAGAGAATATTGACACCCTTGTGAGAGAAATACAAATAAAAAACACAAACATTGATTTGGTTGCCGTTGAACAACTCCTGTCTAAGCTTTCATTTAGCGAATCTGATTTGAATTCAGCACATATCCGTGATCTGGTTCAGCAGTATTTCCCTTGAGCACACTGCAATGAACCAGGAAATGGACTTCTGAATACTCCAGGAGAATAGAAGCTGATTAATTTGTATTTTATTTTTCTAATAACCTAATTTCCCATGTGTTTAATAAATGAATTGGATAAGCATCTGGCTTGACTTTGTGTTACTGCTCCCGGATGCTTCGGCGGTTAGAAAGCTATTGAAATATTTGCAAATTCAAAACAAATCATTAATAGATTAAAAGCCGGGTTGTAGCAAAGCGACACCAGGGAAACTCTTGTTTGCTATGATGACTCTGCGAACCCTTATAACACTATAATAATTCCAGACCATTTACAGCCGTTTCCAGTGTGCTGTGTTAGACACTATGACTTACAATGTCAGTGAGACTAATGAGAGCAAACCTACCTGACTCTCCTTGCTTCACACCAATGAGGTCAAAGTCTATTTCTATATCCAAACCCTCATAAGCCCGCACATTTCAATACAGCTTTTTACGTATTCATGGACACGAGCGAGGTCAGTGGTTTCCAAACACTGTGCAGCGGATGAGTACTAAAGGCAACAGACCATTCGCTATTGGGCTGCAAGAATATAAAGTGAATTCTATAAGCCCTTTAAGCGATTACCTTGTGCAGCAATTAGCTTTAACTTGGTGTTTCTTGCTGTGCTGCAACCGTCCTCGTCCCTCCATGTCAGGCCCACAGAAGACTGATAGCAGGCAGATGAGCTTTTGCATTAGCACGCGGCATCTGGCCTATCTACAGTGTCTGGTGAACGGCAGAAGGTTCATACGGATGTCACTACTATCCAGAATAAGGGGGTTTCAGTCACCAACGAAAGCTACGTGCATGCGTGCATGTGTAATTACCCGTCAGTGCGTTTGGTTAATTATAATGTGAACGGCACGCTGTGACACTGATTCACTCCAACTTTTCTTTTAGCGATCTAAGAGTCCTGATCTGGTCTCAAAAGTGTGATATCCATCCCCGTGTCCTTGCACCCTCCCTCCCCCCACATCCATCTGCCCATCACAGCTATTCCATCAAAAATTGTTTATAAAAATGGGTTTCCCAGCAACTACAACCCCCCTGATGGGGCGTTCCAGCTGGAAGCCCACAGATTCAAGCCTCCCTCTCCAGAGAGCTGTTTCTGTCCTTCCCCTCGCCTCCCTCTCTCTCACCCTCCATCTGTCCCTGGGGTTTTCATCTTTTGTGTTTCTCTCTGCCATTTTCCTTGTTGTGAGGTGGAGCAAAGGTTACAAAATACCTGCAGAATGGTAGGAGAGCAATAATGACCATGTGTGTGTCTCTGTGTGTGTGTTCCTGTTCTCCAGAGACAAACTGTCGAAACCTATTAGGAACAGCTGCGACTGCCCTCTGCTCCCCAAGGATAACACACACACACACACACACACACACACACACACACACACACACACACACACACACACACACACACACACACACACACGCGTTCCCCTTGGGGGGAAAAAATGCCTAACTTTTAATCACCACAACCTTTGATATTGAAAAATGTTTGCAATATTTAATTTGACATTCTTAATCTTATGTGGAACAGGGGTTGTGAAGAAATATGATGCAATAAATCAATTTCTAAAGATCAACGTCTGAGTCCGGTGATATTTCTCAGCTGGAACAAAAGTGAAAACGTGTTCCCAAAGTTTTACTGTTGAGTTAAATTCTATTAAATCTGATCTGAATTCAGCTGATGGAGTTGGGCAGCAATTATGAAAAGGACTCTTAATGTGAATAATCATATATATATATATATATATATATATATATATATATATATATATATATATATATATATATATATATACATTTGTCATACATTATACATTTGTCATCAGTACATTTGTCATATATATATATATATGTATATATATATATATTTATATATATATATAAATATATATATATATATATATATATAAATATATATATATATATTTATATATATATATGTATATATATATATATATATTTATATATATATATAAATATATATATATATATAAATATATATATATATTTATATATATAAATAATATTTATTATTTATTATATTTATATATATATATATATATTTATATATATATATATATATGTATATATATATATATTTATATATATATAAATATATATATATATATATAAATAATATTTATTATTTATATATATATTTGGGGGAGGTATTGATAAAGAGCTGTATGTAGCGGCAGCACGGGAAGTCCACTGCAATTTGGTTGCAACATTTAGCTGCAGGGACCTGCAATGAAAACATATCGATATTGACTCATTTAAGTGCCTCCCGCAGTGACAATTTAACTTTCCACCAAGTACACTCAGTAACCTCTAGTCTCAGAGAGTAGATCAATATACTGTAATCGTCCAGTCAAATACGTCTTGAGGCTCATATCAATTAAAGCCAGAGTGATTCATACATAATTAAGCATCCCATTCGTGAGGTTAGCTAACAACTTTAACGACATAACTGCTAAGAATGATAGCTTCAAAGAGAAAAACACAGCCATGGCACACTTGAGGTTTCTCCTATTCTGTGGAATGAGACACAAGAAACAGGGTCATATAATGTGATTCATTTCTTCATCTCTTTTATACTAATTTAAGCAGCTTTTCTTTTAGTGGAAAAGTCCTTGAACTCAGGGAGACGCACTGTCACATCGGGTGTTGTTTATTAAGGCAACACGGCATTAATATACGACTGTAATAATGTGCTTTGGACCTACAGGGGCAATTTGAGGCGCTTTTAACATTTCATGGTAAAACTTTGTGGTGAATTTCCGGCAACAATACAGGGAACAATGCATTCATTTGGGCTGCTCTGATTCATACAATTTTGATCTGCTTTTCCGCTCACTTTATAAACGTGTCCTTTGTAAGTAGCAGCTTACGGGGAAAAATGATTCAGATTGCGCTGAAAAGAAGAGGAAACAAAAAGAAGGCGTATGATCACCAGCTCTGTCTGTTGCTCTGTCACATTGTTCAATTTGCCCGCCAACACGTAATGCGTAGTTAACAGGTTGGGACTATTTCAAGTGTTTCTGACACACCAGGCTGGTTCCTACGTCCGGACACTCCAGCGCGTCTGTCTGCTCTTTACTGATGAAGCTCGAGCTGTTAAGATGCGTTTCCAGTAGACGCTATCTGACTCTGTTTTTCACAGTGACTCAAAATAAGCACAACATAATGTTAATTTTATACATGACTTTTGACATGACCTCCGACTGTGATGATGTCATTTTTATGAGCAAAGGAGCAGCGTAAGCAACATTCATCACATGTCAGTTCAGGTAATACGTTTATGACTATTGACCTGAGAACAGTGTGGAAAAATAGAACGAGACGGTTAGGAGCTGCTTCAGTGCACGGGGTGAAAATTGATTAATTGCTTGGTGGGTTCAAATCAATAGGGTGAACATAAATGGACCACAGTGATACACTTGTGTACAGCATGCAAAGAAAACCAAAGTCAGCTCAAGCTTCCAACGCTGCCTCAGAAAAAGCTTGAAATGTGTTAATGATCCTGCATTAGTGTGAAAGCCTATCACTGGGCTCTGTAATAGCTTTATATGTGGCTTATTGATTTGTTCCAACCAAGCACTCAATTTTCCCCACTTGCATTGAAGTGATTCTCAACATTTTCATTTGAGAGAAAATAATGAATGAACAAAATCTATGACATGATGCAGATTTTCTGCTCTGTGTTCTGCAGCAAAGAGCACAAAGTAGCTCTTTGATACTTCATCAAACCAGTAATTTGCTCATTAATTCTGGACAAAAGTAAATTATTGTGAGACAAATCCTCTTAAATGGTAACCTGTGGTGTGTTTTACAGTACAAGTAGCACAATGAACAAGACTCCAGCAGTCCATTTATTTCACACAGAACTGAGAGGACAGGAAAACTTTTTTAGGTTTCGAGTTTACTTCGGTTCGCCCTGCAGACTTGAGTTTGTTTCAGCAGCCGTAGTTTCAAAAACTCCGATCCTACATGCTGTGTGCAGCCATCACAGAACCACCCTCGTCCCTACGGCTTTTATTTGAAAGACAAAACACATCGCTGTCTGAAAACAAGGCTCAGAGTAGCGTGTGTTTGTGTCGGCAATGGGCTTGGTTGTGTATGTCTAATCAACTCACACCAAACAATACAAACAATACAAACAAGTACAGTAAAACTACGACTCGCTTGGGTCCAACAACTTTAAGCACACAGTAAGCCAGATTTATAAACTAATTCAATTATAGATAGTCATCACTTTAGTACAAACAAAAACAGGCAGACTGCTCGAACTAAAAACAATGAAGCCAAGAACTGCTGCAAACTAACAATTTCGTGATGCAGACATCATTATCTCGCTGTACTCCACTTGCAAAGCCTGTACCTCTCGCTGAGGCATTGTCTGTAACTTGTGAAGTTTACTTAAATTAGGAAGCAAATGAAAGCTAACACAGCCTCCACACATGGAGGCGTAGCGCATGAGCAGCACGTTAGCAGCAGCATCGGCTTCAGCGCTCAGTCTGAGGCACCGCGGGATGCATTCAGGTACAGTGCTTTGTTTGTCTCACCACATTGCTGGGTGAACTCCGCAATCTGGGATCCGATTAACAGACATTTTCAAGAGGAGGATGACTCCGGTTCATGGTGTGTGTTGCGCTGACACACCCTGCGATGCACTTCTCCATCACTGCAGCAAGAAGAGAGGTTTAGGTCGGCCAGAACAAAGTTTTATTAAATTGCTCCGTATAGTGTCACATCTGTTTACATCTAAGTTGTGTGTTTGCACATATCCCGAAAAATACACGTTTATATATTACCGGCCAAGGTTATGAAACTATCTCACTCAGACGCATGACGGTCAACAATTGTGAAACTTCTTCCAGCGCTTTTTTAACCCACATGGACTCATTTCATGACACGACAACTCGTGCATTAATTGGTCCCTCGTCTTCCTCCTCCCACTTTCCCTCTTGAAAAGGTCACAACAGTTTTCTGCTTCGGCTCAACACTCTCATTAAGAAATCACTGGGTCTCGTTGTAAGACGGGCTGGTTTAACCACCACACAAACACACACGCAACACGCACACACACTGACCTCGCAGAGTGAAGAGTGACTCAGAGGCAGTTATTCACAGAAATTTGGACGTAAAATATTCACACGATTAGTCTCTTAGATGGATTTCACTACAGAGTGACCTCTGCATTGAACAAAGCCGCTCAGTTTGGAGATGAGGATACATTTAGAGCTTCTCCGGAGGTCTGGACTGGATTTGGGCTTTTGGTAATTAATTTAGTCCAAATACAAGAACACCATGAAGACAGTGTGTGTGTGTGTGTGTGTGTGTGTGTGTGTGTGTGTGTGTGTGTGTGTGCGTGTGAGTTCCACAGAATGGAGACTTACAGTTTATCAGTCATGGATTAACTGCCAAATAAGCTAAATTAATTTTCACACACACACACACACACACACACACACACACACACACACGCGCACACACATTTAGGTCGATGCACATAATCCATTTGAATTCTTCCGAGGTGTAAAGCCAGTCATGTGAATATTTAATGGTGCCATTGCTTTTAGAGTCAGCATATCCTCGACTTAGTGGCTCATATGTGCGCGTGTGCACGCATGTGTGTGCACGCTCCCTTTTAGCCCTTAAAATCTTGAGCGCGCAACATGCAGTGCTCGTGGCATTAACAGTCTGGGATCAGGTGCAGACCTGCTGCTCAAAAGCTCAAACTTTACCTCAACTAGCACTCTTCCAATGGTAACCACCTTATTGGGGTTTAAGCTTCACGTCCATTTGAAGTGGATTAAACCAAAAGGTAGAGTCAACGGTGAACCCAGCAGCTGACAGGACTGACATTAATCCCAATACAACCAGACAGAGGGTTCAAAAGGATTGTATTTGTATCCACGCAAGTGTGCTATCTGTCTGTAACAATGTGAGGTAAAAAACGCTGCCTGTTGCCCTCGGAGACTTCATATTCTCCGCCGGTGTCTCTTGTGTGCCGCCGCTGGGGTTCAAACGTGATATCAAACTCCCCTCAGAGGGCAGACGGATGTCTTCATCGGTGTGCTGATGAAACTCATCTCCCGGTGGGTCTCCCGCTTTTATTCTTTCCCTTCACTCCCCCTGCACATGTCCTTTGGGGCTGCTGAGTGCTATTACAAACAGATAATGACGGCTTCATTAGCAGGCAGACTATGGAGGCAGAATATCAACCCGAAAAATAGATGGATAGATAACTACAGTAGGGGTATTTTGTCAGAGAAAACGCAATTATGTGAGTTAGATACAGGGGGCACTGTTGATCTGTACAAAGTCACTTGTGCTGTGTTTCTCTCTCTCTCTCTCTCTCTCTCTCTCACTCTCTCTCTCTCTCTCTCTCTCTCTCTCTTCACACTGGCCAAGCATCCCTTCCTCAGAAATGTAAAATGTCTCCCTCTTCTCACACACGAAAACACACTCTGCCCTCTCTTTCTTTCTGTTGCACTCTCTCTCTCTCTCTCTCTCTCTCTCTCTCTCTCTCTCTCTCTCTCTCTCTCTCTCTCTCTCTCTCTCTCTCTCTCTCTCTCTCCCTCCTCCACACACACACACACACACACACTCACTGAAATGTGAGTGTTCCTGCAGTGACGGCGTCTTTTTTTCCCCTCTCCACCCGGTTGATGAAGCTGTCTGGCGACTGAAGAGCGACGAGCGTGCGCGTTGGGTGTCGTCACCATGGGATTTGTGCCGGCTCTCGTTGGCATCAGTCAAGTTCTTACCGACGTCATAAAGCGTGAACATCATTTTCAAGGTGCACTGTAAAATATGACCCGCTTGCTTCTGCGATCAGGTCCTTTAAATGTCCGACAGAAATGGGAATTCCTTCCCCTAACTACTGTACACAGCGCCCTGACTTGTGTTTGTAAAGGTTAGTTGACATCAGCCTGCTTAATACAGACAATAAATGACTGGAGCACAGCTATTGTTTGCCTCAGCAGTCACATACGCCGGTAGAGCTTCTTCCCATGGTGTGTGTGTGTGCATTGCTGCCAATAAGCTCGATGGACCAGCTCCAACGTCCCCTCCAGGGCCATGAGCATTGAACCCTCACAGACTTTACTCGATCACCTGTGACATCACCGTGAAATGCGCAGGAGGGCTTGGCCGATAAATGGGGCGGCTCTTTGTGACATCACGCTCCCCGGAGAAAAAGATTTCAGCGCACGGGGAGGTTTGAGGCCGTTGTGTCAGATAGTCTGTCGGATGGCAGTAGTTTAAAGACGAGGAGGAACCCATGCGTTAGTCCTGTGATCATGTCTTTTTTTTTATTACCAAGCAGGTCTAGGGTCTATGTGAATACTGTGAAAGTATCAAAACTCTCATGGTAAAATGTATGACGGTTGTTTTTCGAAAATGTACCTTTAAACGAGACGCCAGTACTTCCCTCAGGTTTGTGACGTCACAACTTCTCAGTCATTGACTCTGAAGTTTACATAGTTGAGTATATTCATTGGGTATATTCAGATCGACAGTATTAGAAAAACATTAACTTATGTAAACATGTGCTGGTAGAAACCCCAGGTACAAACCTGAAAATGAACATTGTATGTCCACTTTAATTTTCCATTTTGGTGGAGAAATGAAAGCCTCTTATGTGCTGCGAGATGAATCACTACTGCCAGATAACTTACAAATGACTATCTGTGGAAGTAGCCGATAGTGCTTTTAGGAAACCACTTGAATAGAAGTCTAAAGCTTTCAAGGGCTGATGGTCGAGTTTGGGTGACAGGCCAGTTTTTACAAGATTTTACCAAAAACATAAAACGCCATGTCATCTTTCAGTTCTCCCCCTCTGTCTTACCAGAGAACATGTTCATGTTTCAAGGCTGACACTGACATTTGGGGGATTGAAGTAATGGTAATTAATTTGGCACCCACACTCAGTAGTTTTGAATTGGACTTGAGCGTTCACAGCACACATCGGCCACATTAAGTGGCTGACAAGCTGAATCTCAAATGACTTTTTACCTTCACAAATCCAGTTTTATACGTGCCTTTTATGAATGTAATGCATTTTCCCACTCTGCTCTCAGCAATTACTCACACTACCAGACTTATGCCTTTGAAACAGCACTTGTTAATATTAATTCACCAGCAGTTTGGATATTCCTGGGTACTGCAGGTAGAGCACATTGGAAACGATTGCCTTTCCGCTGTCTTCGTCAGCCGATGCATCAGCGTCTGTGTGGAGGGAAAGACGAGCGTTTGAGAGCATCTGCCAATGTCCGTTTGTTCTTTTGTTCTATTTTGGGCGCCACAGTTATACCTGTGTTAGATACAGTGAGACAGATGGAGCACTTAGTCAAAGCACTTTAGCTCCATAGTCCAGGTCCATTACAGCCCAATGCTTCTGCGCTTTGGAGCACCGGCTTCGAAATAGCCAATCTTTTGTTTTAATAATGATTCAAGCCTTTACTACTCAAGATGATGGTTGGGGCTGATTGGTGTCCCATAGATGTGGGCGAGTGACGGACAGGGACCAAACAGTAGTTGGGAGATTTGTCATTGCAGCTACCGTTTTACAGCAACAGTGGCAATAACTTATTAATTTATACAAATGACTGTATTTCAACATAATTCACTTGCAAGTACAAAATGCACATGTTCATGTTAACTCCTATTGTTGTCTTTATTGCATGGGAATTGTATTTCTTGATCAGAGTTTAACCGTCATGGGAAAAGTGAGAAGATGGCAATTTCATTACAACGTGGAGGCTTTCATTGAGGCTTAAAATGAATAGTTTCATATTTAATGAAGAAGAAACGAAACCCCTAATTATACGCCTTTCATGAGAATATCGACACACCTCTTGGGTCTGAATGATGAGCCAGTTAGCATCATGTTATTTAGCACAAACTGCTAGCAACAATTAGCAAAATGCACTTCTAAATCTTAGTAATAAACGTTTCATGACCTGTTTGTTGAACCCGTGGGTGCAGTAACTTCCTGCAGATTGTCTGGCAAACTCAAACACAACCCCAGACTAACCGGCTGCTGGCGATAGCATCACACTTACCACACAAACACAAGAATGGGTCTAATATTGTCATCTGAATCTTAGCAAGAAAGCTAATAAGCGTATTTCCACAAATTTGGAACTGTACCTGTGAAAACATTTAACTGAGTGTCTCTTGAACAGGAAACTATGATTCTTCCCTTGATTTAAGGTCCAGAATTAACTCAATTTTAAACTCAACATGGATGCGATGTCTTAATAATTGAGTGGATACATAAGTAGCTGTTTTCTACCATCCCTTTCAGACTCACAATCTGCAGGAAAATATACAGACAGTGGCTAATTGCAAATTATTTGGGCGGTAATTTCTTCTAAAATGAGTGTGGTAGGACTCATTAGTCAGTCTCTGAGGAAATGAAGTACCCCAGGGCCCCACAGCAGGAGGAGCAACTGGCCCAGCAGATGCTCGTACCAAGGGAGGTGAAGGCTGGAGGTGGCTGCAACGCGTCTGCATCTTCAGAGGCAAAGAAATGTCTGACACAGTAAAGCGCTGTTCCAGGCCGGATCCGCTGTTTGATGGGCAACACGCACGCCTCCAGGCTCAAAATGTGTCCCGGAACAAAGAGCGACAGCCCCGCTGATTGTGACCCTCCGTGTCCCTGTGGAAGCCATGTGTCATACTCAATCCCAGCCACACAGTGACGGACAGGCAGGAAGTGGGCAGCAGGGAGACAGGAAACAGACCCGAGAGACGCAAACTCAAACCTGGCCTGAGGCCTCCACCGCCCTGTCCTCTGCTGGTTCTCCTTGGTCCCAGTGACAGCAACACACACTCCGACCAAGTGGACGGTGTGGATTTTCTCAGCAGGAGCAAACCAGAGGAATGTGGAGCGACATGGAAAATGACATCAGAGAGAAAAAGAAATCATAATAAAACACAAAAAGACCAAAAAAGAACAGACTTTTGAATAATCCAACACACCACAGATGTCCTCATGAGTTGGGACTCATACATACACCAGTGTTTTGTTGCGTAACCACCAGGACTTGGTGGAAATCATGCATGAATTAAAAGTCAGTTAGCGAGTGCGACTGCTGAGGGGTGGTGCTTTAACACACTGCTAAATGAGCAACACACACACTGACGGGAGAGAAATACAATGTGAAAACAAAACTGGTCTCCTCTGTTTTGCATTTCCCACTTGACACGTTGTTGTAGCTCCTCCATTGTTTTTAGTGATTTATAATTCAAATCTCCAGGATCTTGTGACAGATTCCACAGGACTAAAGCCCATCGCATGGAAGATTCAGTTGCATTGCTGCATGCATAAGTCTCCATTAAAGAGCATGCACATGTACACCAATTCACTTACATGCAAGTATATGCACCACCCAACATATGTGCATATTGAAATTTGGCCATAAATAAAACAAACACAACACATATCATATAATTGGACATGATCTAATTTGATTGCATCTCTCCTCGCCCTGAAAATGTGTAGCCTTCTAATTCTGTTGCCTCAATGATTTATGACTTGGATTGAGATTATTTGAGCTTCAGTAATGACATTTATTAAATTAGAGAGCACAAACATGTCAGTCGATGCACAGCAGATGTTAATGTTAATAGGCCTCCTGTACGGTTTCCATAGAAGACACTGATTTATACACACCCCACACTCAGAGATGCATAATGCCATTTTGCATGTTGATCCTGAAAAATCATTCTTTCAGGAATTATGGATTCAGAAAATCATCCAATGGAGAACACATTTTGTACGCCCGAGGGCTGCTCCCTGAAAGTCGAATTATCAAGAGGAGCCGTTGTTCGTTTGTTATTGTCAGCCAATGTGCATTCGATTATAGTTGAATTACAATGTAAACTAAACCTCATGATGTGGGTTCGTTGCCTGAACCCAACCTAAATTCTGAAATATTTTTCTACGTTGTAAATTAGTCGTGTATGTAGGACGGTCATACTCTGAATCTTCTTCCCCGGGAGCCTTTTTTTAAGTCGCATCCAAACCGATACAGCATTGCAGCAAAGGAAAGTGCCGTCTCTTCATTTAATTAAGGCTCCGGCAAAAAAAAAAAAAAAAAGTGCAGGTGCAGGTTCTGCATAAAAGTTGAGCTTGGCTTCACTGTTGCTGCAGTAAAAATGCACACCGGGAAAGAATACATGTCAGATGTTGTTCTTACCGCTCAATATGAAGGAAAGTGGAACGTTATTGCCAACGATGTTCACCAAAATGTGTCAGGCCAATCCCGGTTTACTCTTTTGTCGCACTGCTGGGCCACACCCAACTGTTCCTTGCTGCAGTGCTGCAGCACCTTGTTGACCTTACTGTCATTTTTCATGCATCCACAATCAGACCGCTAACATTTGTACAGGATTTGATGTAGGTTCATACATGGATGTATGTGCATCTAAGTGTGGTATGTGTTAGTGTGTGTGTGTGCAGGAGGCCTATTTTCCTGAGGCTATCACATCAACTCAATGTACCCATTTGATTTATTCACGCGTAAAACCCGGCAGGGAGCAAACACAGTTTAACCTACATTAAAAAAAAATGTGTGTATTGCGATTCATTGATATCCACGGACACCGTATGCAAGAGCTCCATCGCTCCTCTCACAGATCTGTAGCTCAGCGGTATGTGGCATGACATTTGATTCCCAGTGCACTGAGCCGTTTGTACAGAAAGCATACACTTAGATAGCACAAACTTGCAGCTTATGAATAAGAGGTTTAACAATGTGGGACGGCCAGGAGGACACGTATCGGATCGAGTTGGTTCTCCTGACTGGCAAAATGCAGAACACAAACTTGTCGTCTCTCTCATGGTGCAGTTGCTGTGGCATCCGGGCTGCATTGAGATTCTTGTGTGTGAGATTGGTGTTGACAATGCCTCCAATACTGTCCTCAGCATCAACAACATCAATATCCACAGTGGCACAGTGGGGAGGAGAACAGAGCAACGGAGATAGATGATAACATAGCTGATACAATATTGAGGCGCTCGGCGGAGAACTCTACTTTATTTTTATTGCTGCGGAAAAGTCGAGACACACACGCACACACACACACGCGCACACGTTGAAAGTTTAATACCAGTGTGGCGGAGGCCGGGTACGGCTCTATATTACAGCTATAGCTGTTTGTTGAAGGCACTGCAAGGACAGGAGACATACACAAACTCTATCTTTATGTCTTTCTACCTCTAACCCTCCACGCACCAGCAGAGTCCAGATCAGCTGCGTTCGGGTCATCGGTGTCCACGGACACTAGCATGCAGGCCGCAACCAGGTCGCGATAGATTTATTCTGTTGAGCGCCGCATCAGTTATGCGACCTGGGATTGTCTCTTTCCAGAGGTAAAACTCGGCAGATCAGCCCAGATAGCTCCGGGAATCACCCTGCCAGCAATCTGCTCACGATCTGCAAGACACAACCAACAGCATACAGCAACGTGAAACTGGACTGATCTGCAATCTGCCGGCATGCAGAACCCATGGACCAATACAGTGTGTGTGTGTGTGTGTGTGTGTGTGTGTGTGTGTGTGTGTGTTATCCGGTTTCCCTGGTGCTCAGAGATAAAGAATGGAACACATGGAGATATCAATACCAGGGGTACTGACGTGATTTTAAACACAGCTTAGATCACAGTTTTGGGCATTAATGCGCTCCGTTTGCTCGAAAGCAACCGCCAGTTTTTATGCTGTTGCGAAGATCCGGTGCAAAACATCTGCAGATTATCTGTTGTGTGAGACGTGCAAGATGTTGCGGTTTAGACAATTGTGGTTTGTATTCATTCGATTAAGCATTGCGGCGGTGGTCGTTGCAGATCCACCTGGCAGGGATCTGTTGATCTACTGGGTACGGCTTTCGAGTGTCCTCTCTGTTAAAGTATTCCACCCCCTTATCCAAATATTGGCCGACGTGACTGAGATTGGTTTGACATCTTGACAAGAAATACGTGAACATGGCCTCGTAACTGCGTCTGCCAATTCAATGCTCGCAATAGCACAATGCTGGTTACTTTGTCGTGTGGACGGGGTAATTAAATGCTTTCCAGATTTGTTAAATCCCTCCATACAGTATTATAAAGCATTGTGCAATCAAACTCAGAGAAATATGTATTTTTCCAATTGCGTGCCCCGGATTGTAAAGTATTGACATTAACGGCAGTTAATTGCAGTGCTGGATAGAACTGGCTCGTCCATTTGATCTGCATATCGGGGTAAACACTGGATAATCATCCCAATGGTATCCCATAATGCAGCTGTCATGAACCACACACCACTGTAACTGTCCGGTTAAGCACTCCCTTGACTGGCGTTGTGTTGAGTTGTGTTGAGGACTGATGGACGGAGCCTCTATTTCTGTGCTGCCATTCATTGTCCGGGGAGGAACAGAGTATATATACTGGTCAGTCGTGCAGTTGGCTCGCCACGGTCAGCTCAGCACCAGCACACATCTAAAATATTAACAAGACACACAAGCTTGCTCTCCAAGTGCATTATTCCCTGTTATGTAACCATGCGGCATACCTCCAGTTATGAAAAGCAAAGCCAATGGGCAATTTTCTTAATGTTAGGAGGCAGTTGCAAAAAAAGGTCTGATTGTAAAGAAGTCCATGAGAAAAGGACCTAACAATTGATTTATCACTTAAGTAATCAATTGATAGTTTTAGGTGTTTTTCCCATTCAGAGTAAAGCAGGGTATACTTTCTTGCATGGCTACCTTGTGATTGACGGGTCACCACAACGGCTTTTTCAGGTCTGGGAGTTGTCCGTGTTTTTGTCTTAGAACTAGAAATATTTTATTAAAGTGTTTGGTTGTACTTAGCTCTGCCCTCTGGTGTCATTTTATGGTTGCTAAAAGCCAAGATGGCGACAGACAAAAAACCAAGATGGCGACAGCCATAATTACGAACTTAAGGCCTCAAAGCGGCCTTCCACCAACCAAAGAGTGACGTGACGGTGGCTCTAGGTTCTCTGTATAAATTGGAGTCGATGGCGCTTAGCTGCTGGAAAACAAGACACGGGAAAACACCTTCAGCCTTACATTCACTTGAAATCCTTCGCCGCCAAACAAACTCCTCTGCCAACTCGTTCGCTCAAACACATTCACCGTTGCTCTCTCTCTCTCACTTCACCACTCACTTCCTACGTACACACGCAAACACGCTACCCTTTGCTTTGCTATCCTCCTACGACCTAAGCTAATCTCACAGCGCTGTTCTTCTGTGCTTTGATTACCCGCCATGAAACAACACAACCCTCAGCCGTGTTTTCTCATGCCGAGTCGCACTTCTGAGGTTATTACAGTCAAAGTGAGGGGAAAGAGTAATGTAATCACATATGCATCGCTCTGCCCAACCTATAATAATGTGAAGTAACTGTCAAATGAAAGCAAATAGTCATATGTAACTTATTGCATTTCGAAAGTAGCTTTTCCAAGAAGCAGTTCCTTGTAATTGCACGAGGGATCCGATCCTGTGCACTGTGTTCAGATCGGCCTTATGAGAGAAAGGATTGGCCCCGACCTCGCATGAACCGTCTAAGAAGTTCCCCGTTATCAGACACGCTTCCGTAAACTCCAAGCGGTGCCAAACACCCCCCCACCTCCACCCCCGAAGCAAATTCACCACCAAACCCAAAGCGGCACAGCCCGGCTTGCGTGTCCCTTTCTTTGTGTGTAGCTGTGTTTTTTGTGTGCAGCTCTGTTTCCTCCTCCGTCGTGCTCCCTCTCCTCTCGTCCCCTCTTTCCTCTCCTCCTCTTTCTAACTCACACGCTCTCTCCTCCCCTCCCTTGTCTGGGTCACTAAATCCCTCTCCTGCCACTCCCACCCTCCATCTCTCTCTCTCTCTCTCTCTCTCTCTCTCTCTCTCTCTCTCTCTCTCTCTCTCTCTCTCTCTCTCTCTCTCTCTCTCTCCCCTCTGTCGCTCTCTCCCTCCCTCCGATGAATGCCACTGTAATTCCTATTCTTATCTACTCGTCGGCGCGAGGATAAGAGCTCCTTTACTTATGTGCTCTTGCTCTCCATGGGGAAGAGGAGACAGAGAAAACATTTAAAAAAAATAAAATTACATGCAGGGAAGCAGGACGAAGGGGGGAGGAGGAGGAGGAGGAGGAGGAGAGAAAAACATTTTAGACTAGAGCTGCATGCCAAGCAGAGGAGTGGGAAGAGAGGGAAGAAATCACATTGCAATTATTCTGTATTCTTGTTCACTTCAAGTTGAGCTAATCCTGTCTCGGGCGTGCTGCGTTCTCCTGGCACTGACTTCCTGGTCTCGGTGACAGTTTTAGAAGAAACTGGATGCCCATATAAACACAAACACACACACACACACACACACACACACACACACGTGCGCGCACGCACACACAGGCACACACACACGCACACAGAGTTCGGCGTCGCCCTCCAGAGGGCGCTCATTAAAAGATTTCATTAGGTTTCAATCGGGCCATAAGTAGGCCAGCTTCACTATTACAGAGTGAACATTTGACTGAAACATGACTGCGGGAGACGTGATATAATCAATGAATCAGCGCGCGTCCGAATGATTTAAATGAAATACGGCCGAGAGAGCGAGACGCACAACATTAAATTGAATCACTGGTGAAGTATTTTCTCCCCTCCGCCGAAGGTTTAATGCCGGGTTTGTCCTCGGTGGCACTTTCTCAGCAGCTGCAGAGACAAACATCCGGCCCGCCCACAAAGCTGGACGCGCTGCAGAGGCAATCACGAGATCCGCCAGTGGGGCGAGGAAGATGACGACAAGGAGGTGGCGAACATAGCCACCGGCAAGACGAATAATCCGGAGTGGGAATCGGGCCGCTCGCGGATCTGAAATGGGGAGACGGCGGTAAATGATTGATTTTGATCAAATTTGTTGAAAAGGGAGAAGTCGGATGCTCGTCTGGGGAGGGACGGAGACGCAAATACTTTTTTCTTTGTTTCTTTTGTCATCCTCTCAGGGATACGGAGTCGTTCTTCCACCTTACCCACCCCGCCTTTGGAATCTCTACACTCGTTGCGCACATTGTTGTGTCGTAGATCATTAATATCACGGGTATATTTCAAAAAATGACAGAAACGGCTGTTGGGGCTTGACACTTAATAAACTTAGCTGGGAAACTCCAAGAAGAATATCAATGTCAACGGCAGATATCAATGAATATAAACATTACTTTCTCCACCGAGCAAAATCACAAAGCCCAGCTTTGGAAATGCCAAACCCCGAAAAAGAAACCTATATCATTTTGAGGAGCCATAAGAGAATTGCCATACACACACAAAGTATAACACAAATCGATGAGAAAAAGAGCAGCACTTTATTTCAAACTGTCTCACTTCTCTGGCAACTGGAAACTCTAGACATCTCATTTCTCAGTATTGCCTCCATCGCCAAACTTCTTATGATTTTGGTGTTTCAGCCGTGTTTTGACTGTTTCAGTGCCGAAATAAAACAGCCGTGCCTGCTCTGGTGTTTTAAGATTTAAATTTAGCCATTCAGTCGCCGAGCAGAAGCTACCGGTTTGTTCCTGGAGAAGCAACAAAGATGCTTACAGAAGCAGCTAAAAAAAACGCTTCTTTTTGGCTCAACGCCAGTCCTTGTGCGTTTCTGTAAGCGCGATACGAGGCTGATATGAGACGTATTGATGAAATGTATTTCTGGTTCAGAAACGTCGACATTCAGCGGCGCATCCGCTGGTTTGCAGGAGAGTAAACATGTTTCTGGGTTGGTGATGGTGCACTGCAGAGTGGATCGGGACCTGAAGACGTCCTGTTGAAGCTGGTTACAGGTACAACGGAGCACACTAAACTAAACCAACGCCATGATTGAAGGCTGTGGCTGAAAGTGAAGCAGCATTGTTTGCTCCTTATCCTGGCTGAAATGTGTCTTACAAATTTTCCTTGACTAAAAGCGGGCTGTGTCATGAAGAATATGTCAGCCTAAATAAATCTACTCCTCCAAGTCCTGTCAATATTCACATTCCTGGAGGCACCGGCCGAGCGGGTGGAGTAGCAGCCATCTTTGACTCGAGCTTATTGATAAACCCAAAATTACATTTGAACTCATTTGAATGCTTGGTTCTTAATCTTTCACACCCAACCTGGTCAAACAATACAATTATTTGTTATAGTGTAACGGGCACCAGGTTTTAAAGTAATCATTGTCGGCGATTTTAGCTCAGTTTTTTGGATGTCGATAATGATAGCCTTAGTGCCGCGTTTATCTCATTAGGTTTGATCAGCTTCTTTCAGAAACACACTCACTGTTTCAACCCTGGAGCTTGTTCGATAGGAATGACCCAAAGGTTGATAAATATATATACTTTCCACAGAATCCTCTTTTATCAGGCCATAAAAATAGTTGCTAAATTCCCAGGTATTTTTTTTTTTTTATCAACTCTTGCTCTCCTTGAACTGGATGGTACATTTGGTCTGAAGGACACACGGGACAAGTCGTTTCCTACACAGCTCAATCTTTAATGCTTTTTTATTTGCCAATAGTTGGCTGGTTGGTCCATCGGGTTGAAAACCTTCAAACACAAAAAGCAAAGAGTTGTACAAAAACATGTAAATGCACTTTAAACAATTTCCATCCAACAAATAGCTACAGTACGAGTGGCTTCTTTGTCTGTACCTCGAGTCTCCTCTCTGTCTCAGCTGAAGTGTTTGCTGTGAGACCTTCCATTCACAGGTGTTTTAACTTAAAGTAATCAGCAGCCTGCGCTGGTCTGCTGGTGGTGCATTCTGGGACTTGCAGTCATTATTTGTTTTCTCCTTTTTTTTCTCTTGGCAGGAAAGTAATTTGAACTTAACAATAGTCTTAAAACATATAAAACCATTTAGACCAGACTATTTAATAACTCTTTTGTCATCTGGTTGTTTTAAGCAGTAAAATAAATCTGAGCATGAGATGGAGACATGAGCAAAGCCTGAGGAGACAAGAAATATGTTACAACTCAAAATACATAAACTCTTTCAAACATGGAGCAGGTTTTAACCGAGTCTCCGTCTGTAAAAGAGGAAACAAAGTTCACGTTCACAGCGCTGCTCTTCTGGAGTGAAGCACAGCTTGATAAGCCCCTCCCTCTTCCTCCTGCTCTCCAACACAGCAGCTGCAGCCTATCAGGGTATTTCCTTGTTCCCTCCCCTTCAGATCTACAGCTTCAGAGATGGGTGGAACCAACATGGTGGTGAAGCAACAAGCTGCCAGGCCCCATTTACTGAACCATCACGTGTTGTTCAGATCACAAGTCAGAGCAGAGTCGCTTCTCAGGAAGTGAAACTCAGACAGTCGCTGCTACTGAGAGGTGAAATGGCGCAGAAAGGAGTTCAGCTGGATCAGGAAACCTTCTCTTGTTCCATCTGTCTGGATCTGCTGAAGGATCCGGTGACTACTCCCTGTGGACACAGCTACTGCATGAACTGTATTAAAAGCCACTGGGATGAAGAGGATGGTAAGAAACTCCACAGCTGCCCTCAGTGTAGGCAGACCTTCACACCGAGGCCTGTCCTGCTGACAAACACTATGCTGGCAGTTTTAGTGGAGGAGCTGAAGAAGACTGGACCCCAAGCTGCTGCTGCTGATCACTGCTATGCTGGACCTGAAGATGTGGCCTGTGATGTCTGCACTGGGAGGAGACTGAAAGCCATCAAGTCCTGTCTGGTGTGTCTGGCTTCTTATTGTGAGAAACACCTCCAGCGTCATTATGAAGCGGCTCCGTTAAAGAAGCACAAGCTGGTGGACCCGTCCAACCAGCTCCAGCAGAACATCTGCTCTCGTCACGACGAGGTGATGAAGATGTTCTGCCGTACTGATCAGCAGCGTATCTGTTACCTCTGCTCTGTGGACGAACATAAAGGCCACGACACGGTCTCAGCTGCAGCAGAAAGGACCGAGAGGCAGAGAGAGCTGGAGGGGAGTCGACTCAACATCCAGCAGAGAATCCAGGACAGAGAGAAGGACGTGAAGCTGCTCCATCAGCAGGTGGAGGCCCTCAATCTCTCCGCCGATGAAGCGGTGAAGGACAGCGAGAAGATCTTCACCGAGCTGATCCGCCTCCTGGAGAACAGAAGCTCCGATGTGAAGCAGCAGGTCAGATCCCGGCAGAAAAGGGAAGTGAGTCGAGTCAAAGAGCTTCAGGAGAAGCTGGAGCAGGAGATCGCTGAGCTGAAGAGGAAAGACGCTGAGCTGAAGCTGCTCTCACACACAGAGGATCACCACCACTTTCTACACAACTACCCCTCACTGCCACCACTCGGAGAAGCTACAGACTCCACCGGCATCCACATCCGTCCTCTGAGCTCCTTTGAGGACGTGACGGCGGCTGTGTCAGAAGTCAGAGATCAACTACAGGACGTCCTGAAGGAGAAGTGGACAAACGTCTCACTGGCTGTGACTAAAGTGGACGTTTTACTGTCACATTCACCAGCAGAGCCCACGAGCAGAGCTGGACTCTTAAGGTATTCACGTGAACTCACTCTGGATCCAAACACAGTGAACACAAAACTGTTATTATCTGAGGGGAACAGAAAAGTAACATCTATGAGGAAACAACAGTCTTATTCTAGTCACACAGACAGGTTCATTTATTGGCCTCAGGTCCTGAGTAGAGAGAGTCTGACTGGACGTTGTTACTGGGAGGTGGAGTGGAGAGGGACAGGAGCTGTTGTAGCCGTCTCATACAAGAATATCAGCAGAACAGGGAACAGTGATGAATGTCTGTTTGGATTAAATGATAAATCTTGGGCGTTAGAGTGCAACAAAAAAAGGTATACATTTCGTTACAACAAAGTCGGCGCTCCCGTCTCTGGTCCTCCGTCCTCCAGAGTAGGAGTGTACCTGGATCACAGCGCAGGTATTCTGTCCTTCTACAGCGTCTCTGAAACCATGACTCTCCTCCACAGAGTCCAGACCACATTCACTCAGCCTCTCTATGCTGGACTTTGGATTTATGGCACACATAATGACACTGCTGAGTTCTGTAAACTCAAATAGACAGACGTGATTGAAAGAGCAGAGGGTTAAATTCATGTTTTAATTCTTAAACTCATTTTGTCTCCATCATTGTTGCCCAGAGCTGATTGTTCTTCACCTGTCAATTAAACATTGTGGGCGGTCCTTTGCCACCTTGTCATTATTGTCCTGTAAATGTTTGAGTTTCTTGAGGTGGCGCTCCGTCTGTTTAGCCGTGGAGGCTCTCACTGCTCGTGATGCTCTTTGTTTACCTGAACTCATATTTCTCTGCAGGAAAATGTAAACTTCTCTGATCTCTAAATGTTTGATGAATATTGTTAATGATGTCTTTGTTGCTTGTTCTGTCTCTTCCTCTGCACGGGTCTTAAAGAGTGAAAGCACCAGAGCTTCTTTATCAGAGACATTTTATTCTCACCACTTTCTGTAAAGTATTCTATCTTTACGTTTATGTTCTTCAATTTCAGACTAAATGTTGTTGTTGTTGTTGATTTAACATACAAATGATGTACTATGTTGTATTATAAAATATAGTCTTATAATCATAATAAATGAGGAAATCAATCATTATTCTCTTTTCCATAACTGAGACTCTTTACTGATGGGATGTGAACAAACTGAAGGTTCACATGATGAATGAAGAACTTTCTTCTTCTTTTATTTGCAGGTTATCAAACAAAGCTGATGGTGAAAATGTGAATTATGTTTCTCTCATGATTTAATAAAAGCTTGGAGCACCAAGATAAAATAAGAAGACAATAGAAACTGATGTAAACTTCTCTGAGCTCTACATGTTTGTGTAATATTGTTATTGATGTATTAATAAGTTGTAATGTATTTTCCTCTGCGTGAGTCTGAAAGAGAGAAAGCAGAGCTTCCATAGAAAATACATGTTATTCTCTCTACTTTTGGTGAAGATATCTATAAATACATTTACATTCATTTGTTTGAGACTAAATGTTGTCATTACGGTTGAATCAACATACTTTATAAGAGCAAGTTGTGAAAGTTTGAATCCAGACTTGACTCAAACTTCTTGTGACTCATTTGGTCCAGAGGTTAATCTGTGGACTCACAGTCGTGATGAGGCTTCCTGACGCTGCCATTGATTCATTGCACCATCACATGCAGAGTTACTCCACCTTTTCCAGGACTGAAGTACTTTAGGAACAACGTAACAACCGAGATAATATCCATATGAAATGCTGCGTTCAGTTCAACCAGAATCATCCTCAGAAGGACTCGACGTCTGAAAGCAACAACGTGTTGAGTCTCGTGTGAAGCCTTCCAGACGGCATCGTTCATGGTTGGAGGAGGTTCCTGTTGCTCCTCTTGACTCCGTACAGAACACAGACAACAGTGTCCTCCTCCACCCTTTTGAGGCGGCGGGTGGGATGAGAATCTCCGTCAGCCGATTCCTGCTCACGATCGCGGTCCTCTGAGCCGTGAGCAGAGACAAAGTCCTCCGATGCTCGTCCCGGACCATGTTCTATTGTCCTCAGCTGACTACGGGACGGTGTCCCACGTCCACGTCCCTCTGGACGTCTCCGGTCTTCTCTCTTTATTGTCCTCCGCTGTGCCGCTCCCCCTCCTTCACAGGCTCACACTCAGTCTCAATGCCGCCATTCACACATGACTCACCTTGTGAAACGCTGCCTGCTTACGTTGACACGCGAGGTCAGCGACAAGGCAAGGGCTGTTTTTGGGAGGCTCTGACATACCTGAGACCCACGAAAAAAAGTCTTAAATATATATACATATAGTTTTTTTTATAAATTAAGTGTTGGGGTGGTAAAAAAAAAAAGATTGTAAAGATTTATTTACGTCAAGCATTACTTTATTACAACGTTACAACATGTGCACTGTAGTGTACAACAGGACTTGGTTGAGGGCAGATCATCATTCATCATCATCGGCGTTCAGCTGGAAGTACTGCTGTGGGCTCCAGTCTCCACGGCTTATTTGGGCACCATCATGTGCAATTCTGTATTCTTCCAACACAGGCATGAACCGAAGATAAGTACAAAGCACACTAAACTTTAGTACAATTAATACGTTATATAAATGTTAAAGGCCTCAGAGCATGTTGGGCTTCGCCTACAGAGGACGGGCCACCTCGTTCACCCTCTCATCTCCTCATAGGTCTGAATCTCCTTAATGATTCTACAAAAAAAAAGTGAAATAAACACAAGTCCCGACGTGCGTTACAGTGTACATTAACCACATGGTTGGCGGTTCGATCCCCGGCTCCTGGAGTCAGACACTAAAACCCACGTTGCTACCGGGCGCGTTGCCCTTACGTTTGGGACGGGTAAAATGCAGAGGTCAGAGTTCATGTACGCACATGACAACTATAAGTGTCTGTGAACCTACTCGGTTATATCTGTGCAAAATGAGCAATAGAAAAAAGGCTGCGTCATCGTCATCGTCATCGTCATTGGCGTTCATTGTCGGTGTTTCAGACTTTCTGAGTCTTCACGGTGCGTTGGATCATCTGATATCACGTATAGCTACAAACCGTTGTCTTATCAGAGGTGGGTGACACTGAGTGGGTTGTATGTGTCTGAAATGTCCAGTATCCATCTGCAGGCCCACACATAACTGCATAATGACAGCAGAGAAAATCAACAAGACAAACCCCAAATTGTGTAAAACATAAAGCATTCATAAACACGGGGCCGGAAAGACTATCTGGGAGTGAAGCGGCAGCAACTGCCTACAAGACAGGCTATATTTACTATCGCCTGTTATTTAATTATAAAACGGCCAGAGGGCGCGATGCCAGATGAGCGCCGTCCCAAACAAAGAAAAAAGAGCACAATATCCCACCAATATCTGAAACTCTTGAAAACGCCTCGGGGCGTAAATATTACCGCTGAATGAATTTCTGTTCAATCCCATCACCGAAGGAATAAACAAATACAGATATAGGAGACATTTTAAAAACAATACTCGACCAAATATCTCTGGCACCAAATGCCTGGAGGGCCCGAATATTAAGGCCCGGGCCCTTTGCTTGCTACTCGAGCATGTGGCGGCAGACGAGTGCACATAAATAACCCACAGGGACGCCCGGTGGAGACTCTGAGGCAAATGCGAGGTGACAGTATTTGGGATGGGAAAACACTGGGTAAATGCTGATATGCCGTGAGGAGAGGAGGGGGAGAGGGAGAAAGGATGGGGTAAGGTGCGGCGAGAGGCAGATGATAATTACATGGGGCCGAAAGCGGATGAGCAGGAGGAGAGGATGAAGAAATGAGAAGAGGAGCGAGGAAAGAAGATGAGAGAAAAAAGGAGGCGACCTGACGACTTAATAAGATGATAAAGAAGAAAGCAGGAGTCAGAGATTAAAGGAGATGATATGAGAGATGAAAGGGAAGGACGAGGAGTGAGCAAGAAGAAAAGGGGGGGGGGACAATAACCTTTATATATGAATTATCACCCGCCTGTTCCCGTGGCAACCGTGAGACACCTCTCGTCTCTGCGTGCCATCGCGATGCGGATGGGATGATTGTGTGCGTGCATCGGCGGTAGGAGTTTAATCAGATGTTGAGGCGGAGCTTTTATCAGCCGGATCGGTCCGCAGGTGAACCTGTGTGTGTGTGTGTGTGTGTGTGTGTGTGTGTGTGTGTGTGTGTGTGTGTGTGTGTGCGTGTAAACATGTGGATTAGCAATCTGTGAGACTTTTATCGATGGAAAGGCCGAGAAACGAATCAGAGAGAGATTAGCAGACAGTCCACGAATGCTTCAATACAGGTATGTAAACACACACACACACACACACACACACACACACACACACACACACACACACACACACCCACACATATACATATGTTTAACGTCCCGCGTTCGGTGGCATTTCACTGGCATTTACGGCCACTGTAAGCGGCGGAGGGCCTTCCTACCGGAGGTGACGGCTGCATTCTGATGCGTCACCTCTGAACCGCCGTCTCCGATGTGACAAGAGACATCGCGTCAAACGTCGAAACGCCGCGGTAAAGGCTTGTCAGTCCGATGTCGTCCGAGCAGCTCACAGCTTCTCCGACGTGAAAATAGAAAGCAGACTGCAGGAACCCGGCAGCCCTCGGAGTAAAGGATTGTTCACACTCGCTGACTTTGATCCACGGATCGGAGGCGACGTGGATTCAGCCGCAGCGTCTTCGGGCTGCTTATGAAAGGTCCAACGTGTGGTATTTCAATGTGAAAAATTACCATCATTAACCCTCCGGGGTCTGAGGTCATTTTTTTTCGATTTTACATAATTTCTTGAATTCACTTTTTAAAGTCACTTGCGTGTGATACATAGCCATGTGTTTTTACATCTAATATTGCAGAACAGTCTCACCGCAGGATGAGTTATAGTTTAGCACATTTCATAACACATATAGTTATTAAGAACTGTGTAAAACACAGTGAGGGATGCTTGTAAGAAACGAGTTAACGACTGTTTCCACCAGTTTCATCACTGTCCTTTGTTTGCATTAACTTTGTCATTGGTTAGTTAACTCCATGACGAAGCCGCCGAGAGCAACGTATTTTACAACGCCGGACCAAACTATAATCTTAATAATGTACAAAAAATATAGAGAAGAAATACAAGCAAAAAGCAACTCTGCTGCAGCAGCCAGAAGCCTCAAGGAATCGTGGCAAAAAATCGCCGACCCTGTCAATGCGTGAATTACTGGGATTGCTGGCGGCGTCCTGGCCGATCCCTGCCGCCCTGAACCCTGCAGGTCATCCCCACGGACTCCTGTCCCACTGAGCCCTGTCCCTGTCCCCGAGCTCAGAGCGTCAGATGTCCGCCACCTGGAGCGCGTCTTCCCGCCTGGCGGTCGCCCTTCGTCTCGGACCCCGGAGCCCGTCTTCCTCCTCCTCGGGCCCCTCCTCCAGCCGCCCTGTGGGACTGAGGGATGTCTTTTTATCCCTGTCCCTGTGACTGTCTGCCTCTCACTGATTGTTTCCTCATGTGTCTCATCACCTGCGCCCTCCCAGTGTATTAAAACCCTGTGTCTCCTGCCCCAGTGTCTGTTGTCTGTGTACAATCTCGTGTTTATGGAAGCTTTGTTTCTTTGGATCTCCCCTTTTTGTCTGAAGAATAAAGATGACTTCACACCGATCTTTGGCTTTTGGTTCCAGTCCTTTGCAGCTTCTTGTGACATAGGGGTGTTGTCTGCACATTGTATTCACGCTTCTTTCTCAAGTTTCTGAGAAGAAGGACAGTAACGGAAGGCAAAAGAAGAGTGTAAAGCAGTGAACAGGCATCCTCATTAAAACGTTCTTCAAATTATATTCAAGGTGTCTGCTGGGTTTGCGCCGCCTCCATACACGAACGGGAGAGCAACACACAGGATTTGCTGAAAAGTATTACTTTTTATTTAACATATTTTGCAGAAACATAGGGCGGACCCAAATAGAACTGCATAGTTGTTTATTTTATTGACGTCAATGTAGGCCTACACATACCGATTAATTTGTTTTGCTCTTCTTCATAAGAGTTGGATATTGTTATAACAGGTAACATATATAATACAATGACAATAATATATATATATATATATATATATGTAATGTATATACAAAACTATGTATAAAACTCTATAATCTCTGATATCAAATTGCTTTTGTGGCTCCAGACATATTTTATTTGGTGGGAAATGGTTCTTTGGATTATAAAGGTTGTCGACCTCTGACTAGAATGTAAGATGGGGTCAAATGTGAAAAGCCAGTGGTTGATGGAGTGAAACTGCACAGGTTTATGCAACAGAAATACATAACGGTGTTCAGTGGTCGTGATTAAGTTTAGGCAACAACGACAATAGAACAACAACAATAGAACAACAACAATAGAACGGTCGGGGGTTGGGTTAAGTTGACCAAAATACGTCCACGATCTCAGGATGAAAGTAGATGTCAGAGATCTCACAGAAAGTGTCTTGCTGAGCTCTGCAGTTAAAGAGGGACGGATGGACCGGCTAAGAGGGAACGCAATGCTGAGCAGAGCATGTTGCTGGAAATAGAAAGCATGGACATGTGACATTGAAATAACACTTATACCTTATCATACTTCCACACTTTCCACACAACACAATGAACTACGGGGCATCAGCCTGACTCAGTTAACGGTTTGTTTTTTTATGGCATAAAAAAGCGACATCATCGCTTTCCACCCGCTCAAACGTGGTTGGTCAATACTACTTGGACTACAACCGGACCACTAATGGAAACCAGAAGGCATCCGATACCAAAATGACGTCCCGTTGGCCACATATTCTGAATTCTAATGCAGATCACTCTTTACAGGGACTTTTAGCAATAGTGCTGATTTCTAGGAAGGTCTTGAGAGATGAAGGAATAAGGATGTGCACATTCAAAGTCAACGCTGATGTATTAGGTAGTTCAAATATCATAACCTTATCAGAAGTGCTTATGTCTATATGACAGAGATAGAAGGAAGTGGAATGACTCAGTTACTAAATAAGGCCTTTGTGTGGGAAAATGCAATTATTCTTTTACAAGTCTACTTGTGTACGTTTAGCCACAGGATCCACAATGTCTATGCATCCAATTCATTGTCTAGGTCAGCAGCCGTGCAATGCATTCTGGGAGCTCAGGGTGGCATCCTCAGACACCGACCGCCATGTTGGCCATTCTTCATTGGCATAAAGTGAAGAACTCGGCTGCAGCCTGACTCTGGGAAAAAGGAAAAAAAGGTTTGAACAAACTGTCTATTAACTGCACGGCTTATTTCTCGCCTAAAATGTTTCCAGAAACACATTTCGGTGAACTACTTTTGTAATGTAAGAGAAAAATAGTCTCCAAACAAGCCGCCATGTTCTCAAGTGCTCACCAATCACTCGTCCAATGCTGGGAGGCGGCACAACCCCTCACGCCCTGAGGACGCGAGTCATTTTACTGTGACAGCGCCAGAGAGCAGCGTGAGGATTAGTATTTGCCAAAGTGCTGAAGTCAACCTCAAAGGAATGCAGCAGTAGTTGCTTAAGAGCCATCACATACTTGCGGAGATTTTTTGAGAACGCTCAAATCCTAAATGTCACCAGATTGACTGTAAATGCCAAAAAGGATATACGTGGAACTGTACAGCTCCACAGAATGTCACTAAGTGAGTTATGGGTTCATCAAATGAGTCCGGAGCAGGTTTTTTTTTCTTCTTTTCTTCTTCCTGAGAGGGACAATTGACATTTTGCATTTCACTCTGCTTGATTTCTTCACCGGCTACTTGTCACATCGCTTGGAAAAAATTAAGTTTACCTGAGCATTCCTCACTCAAAAACAATGGGGGCTGATAGCCACATGTTATATGATTAATGAGACGTTCATATGATCATAAAATAACATTCCCCTGAAGGGATGCCTTAGCATTTGGAGTTGATTTCGTTATTTTTCTACTTCACACGCTTCAAGTTGCTGTATTTGTCCTCCACTCACCAACATCTCTGTTTTATCACCCGTGCTATTTGTGAACACTTCTTGACATTTTGGCATATGCTCTTATTTGCTTTCTTGGCAAGAGTGAGCTGAGAAACTCGGCAGCACTCTGGTGTCTCGTGTGGGTAAACAACGGAGCTAAAGCCAGCGGGCGTTTAGCTTAGCTTAGTGTAAAGACTAGAAGCTAGGGAAAGCAGCTAGCTGGCTGCTTCCCAGAGCTCAAGTATCTGCTCACCACCTTGAAGAAATGACGGGGTTCAAGAGCCACTTGTACCAACAGATTGGGTTGTTCGGAGGCTTTACGAGTGTCACACTCATCAACTTTCTGGAATTTTGATTTTTCTCTTAGGTACAAACACTATTTACTTGTTGTAGGAGTCATTTGCTATTGTCTGCTGTCACCCAAGCATATTTCTTTACTCACGGATTGTATTTTTTCACTACCTTGAAGCAAATTTGAGTATCCCAATATACATTTTACAAATTGTGAAAGTAATATTATTCTTATACATCATCAAAGATCAACAGATCTGTTGTTGATGCATTGTTATAATTACACGTAGTGCTATGTATGTATGTAAGTATGTATGTATGTATGTATGTAAGTATGTATGTATGTATGTATGTATGTATGTATGTATGTATGTATGTATGTATGTATGTATGTATGTATGTAAGTATGTATGTATGTATGTATGTATGTATGTATGTATGTATGTATGTATGTATGTATGTATGTATGTATGTATGTATGTATGTAAGTATGTATGTATGTATGTAAGTATGTATGTATGTATGTATGTATGTATGTATGTATGTAAGTATGTATGTATGTATGTATGTATGTATGTATGTATGTATGTATGTTTGTATTCAAGATTCAAGATGTTTTTACTGTCATGTGCACAGATCACAGACAGTTATTCTATTCAATGAAAAGCTTATTTTGCTCCGTCCTCCTAACGAAGAATTACAATAAAAATAATATCGTATTGCACAAAAATATGACAATAGTATTGCTATGATAAATATGATAAAATATAATAGTATTGCTATGATAAATATGATAATGGTATTGCTATGATAATTATGATAATATTATTGTTATGATACATATGATAATAGTATTGCTATGATAAATATGATACAATATGATAATAGTATTGTTATGATAAATATGATAAAATATGATAATAGTATTGCTGTGATAAACATGGTAAACAATGATAATAGTATTGTTATTATAAATATGATAATAATAATAATAGTGTTGTATCTTTGCATTGCTACAACATTGTTACAATGTCCAAGTATGGTCATGACATGAAGTCACAGCAGCTGTTCACGATACACACACTTTTTTGTGCGGTTATATGTGTTTGGTGTATTTACATGTATGTACAACATGTGTAAGTTTATCATGTATATTTTGTATCCATACTTTGTGTGTGAATGTTGCATCAATGCACCATTTCCCGTCCTTTCTACTGTTGCTTTCTTCCATTATTGAATAGGAAAACACACTCAAACAAACACGGGAGGTCGATGAAAGAGTGGAAGTGAATCCATCTCGTCCTGCTCCTCCGTACAGCTTCGGAGGAGGTCCAATCAGCCAAAGTAATTAAAATCACCTGTGTGGGGTTGCCGTGGGTGAGCAGGGCAGGAGAGGTTAAGAGCGGGCATTTATCACAGCCCTTTCTCCAGCCTCATCTTCACTGGTCACGGTTGGAAAAGCACAGGTGGGAATAATAAAATCAATGATGGTTGAACGCCCTGAAAAGGCCTTTTAGGGATTACAGAATCAAGGAAATGAGGATGCTCACAAAGCTACTGTCGTAAATAAGAATGTGACGAGGTCCGTCTGGACTTCTGAAAAAGGCAATGAAAAGAGAACGCGGATACTAATACTTAGCGGCCTCTGCTGATAAATGACGACTTTTCGTCCTGCATCGTGTTCATTATGTCACGGAGACCACAGCGGAGCTGCTCATGTAATCTCATTACTCTCATTAATTTTTCATGGGGCAATTTATCTAATACGGTCGAGCAAGACAGAGGTTTGCAAATGGGCCCGTAATCACGGAAAATATGATTAAGAGCACCTGCTGTTAACATAATGTGCAGCACGCAAGGGGTACATCGGGGATTAGAGTTTAGCCGCGCGCACGCAACACACCAACTCTGTGGATATGCGCGTGCATGCACACGGCTGGGTGGCATTAGTCAGGAGTTCACCTCAGTTGTGGAGGTCAGGGAGGGATTACAGGGCCTCACCTTGCTGGAACGAAACCCACCTGCTCGGGGCCTCGCTCCACACACATCCACAGCGAGAACTTACCTAATTTAGAAAGAGAAATCCTCACGTTGACACTGGACTTTTTTTTTTAAGGGCCACCAAGAAACCTTGAGAAAACGTTTGAAATAGCAGACCACCGCTGTGTTCACTACCACAATAAATCACAACAAATGGAAACAAACGCTTTTTAAATGCCCTTCTCGAGCACCCCCCACAACAAAAAAGAAAAGAAAGTGGAGTGAAAACAAAAGAGTTTGGCAGAAGCTCTTTCAAAACTCCAGAACGTGAGACGCTGCTTTGTTCATCGTTTTAGAAACACCTGAAGAAAAGCGTACTCTTCATCGACTCATCATCTTAAGTGTCTCTTCTTCACTTGTACGCTAACTGATCCGAGCGGCCCGTCCTCGCTTTATCCGCCCCGTGAGATCCCTCCACCCAACATCCATTCATCTGCCCCTTTGTAGCCGCTCCCTCTGTGGATATTCTGACCTTTAGAAAACAGCTGCTCCAACTCAAACACACACACACACACACACACACACACACACACACACACATAAACTTGCTGTGCCTGTGGCTTTGCACCATCTTGCTGGCATTAGAGAAACAGCTTTCAGTGTCTGTGCCCTCATGCCATGCTTTTGACATTTTGAGCTCTGCACGCGCTCACACACACACTGTGTGCATCTCTTTCTCTTTTCCACTCACCAGACACAATGTCACAGGGATGAATTTCAACATTTTGCCCTCATATGTATCCTCACCTTCATTTTACCCAAATCGTAAATCAAGTCTTCACCGTTACATGTTATTAATCATGTTGTGGGGGCATCTTGATCCCAAAAGGAAGGGGAGTCCCCACAGTGTGACAGTTTTGAAAGATGTTCCCCACAACATCTGTAATTGGGCTTTACAATCTGTACACGTGACATCCTCTGACCTTTGACCTTCACATCGATACAGGAAAAACCAAAGGGAGAGCAAAAGAGGAGGAGGCCTCTATCAGGATGGACGGAAGCACAATAGAGTTACAACACATGGATGTGACATAAATGATTCATATAATGAGAGGAGTAGGCATGACGAAAAAAGTCTCGACTACTAATAATAATAGCAGCACTGGCTATAGTAGAATGATGATAATAAAAGCTGTAATGGTATTGGCAATATGAATAAGTGAGCTAATCCAGGAAATGCTGCTGTTCACTGTGATCAACGAGCAGCGTCACCTGAACTCCATTTAACACGCAGCTCTCAAGTTGCAAACACTAATAAGCAGAATAATTTGCGCTCCACACGAACAAAAAGGGTCACGACAAACATTAAGCAGAATCTACAGAGCTACAGGAAGTACATCTCAGAGAAAGAGGAAGCTGTTGACCTAAGGTAGATCCCAGGTCTCTTATTTGTCCTTTCCTTGCTCGAACCAGGAAGTTGCTCAGCTCTTTCTTGACGGCCGTCCCAAAGCTCTTATTTGGGGGCGAGGAGCGAGGGAGGATCTGCGAGGAGCCATGAGCGAGGATCCACACGAGAGCAGCCTTGCTGGAAGTTGTGCATCATGAAAAGCCGGCCGAGGCCTCCAATTCGAACGAGATAGAGAAACATAAGTGCTCGTTATTAAATGGCGTTTTAAGCTTTGCAATATAACGTTACACTAATGCGACATTGCGTTCACGCATATTCCATCCCCGACCTGTAACATTATGTCATCTTAACGAGTAAGTTGTAAAGCACCCGTTGTGTACCGGACCTCGGGTCAGAAAACACGCTCATTACATGTCACGTAATGTCTGTGTGCGCCAGTTCACTGAAAAAAAGGGACATAAAAGCAGAGTAAAGTAAAGATCAGAAAATGACCACCTCTTCGCTGGAAAGAGGCAAACAGCCAAGAATAGCCAGGCGGTAAGACATAAACAGTTTAACATCTGTTTTGACAATGCTGTGAATGGTAAAATATTCTTTTCAAGCCCTCCGACCACTCAAAGCCCTTTAATACTACAATGTAATCATTCGCCCATTCACACGCTGATGGCGGGGGGCTGCCATGCAATGTGCCACCTGCCCATCAAAACCCCAATTAGCATTCCTACCTGTTCACACACCGCAGGCACAGCTTGCGGGAGCAATTTGGGTTTGAGTGTCTCGCCTAAGGACACATTCACATGGACTTGATTGAAGGACGACATGTGATGAACACTGCACCGCTCGTCCGTTCAACATCGTCCACATAGCCACTAAGTGTGTGCTGCAATTATCACGGATGTTCAGATGCGGCTTCTAGCGAGCCGCCACGCTCTCCCCCTCCCTTTGCACGTGAGACTGTCAAATGGTATATGGGGGAAAAACATTGCTCATAGCAAACAGACTTTGAATAACAGTTCTACAGTTTGAATCTGTCGGCCACATTAACAGACGCCCTTTTACTCATGGGACACATCACTGTCACGTGTCTGGGATCATACTCAGTATGCCACGAGTTGACATGTTTTGTTGGGGCATGGCTGCTACCTGGCTCTGGTTTTTTACCTGACGCATGAGCCCATCAAGAGGCGGCCCTCTATTGAGCCCCCGGTCCTGATGGACCCTTGTGCTGCGGGGGAAACCACGAGCCTGTGGCTCGGTGCCCAGCGGTACTGCCTCGTCATCCTATGGCGCTGGGACAGCTACTTGTGTGGAAGAAAGGGATTATGCTCAGACAGAGCAGGATGATGAGCCAGCCACCTCTGCTAAACGGACCGGCCACCAGTGGGTGAAAACGAAGGACGAACGCTTCCAGGCTGCAAAGGCTAACACCTAGCATTTTGAATATTATTCATGTTGTCATTTGGACAGTTTTTTTGCTCAGGCTGTTAATTTGTTGACTACATATTTAAAGATGCCGTATCGAAGGCACACGTCTTATCATGAAGTGTGCTGTCACAGGCCTTCATGTCCCCAGGGTCTACAAACAGGCTCCTGCAACTCCACAGAGTGCACGCGTCACAGCAGCCCTGCCGGCGGTCTAGCCGGTGATGTCTGCCTCGCCGCCAGCCACTGGTGACTGAGGGGATGAAGAGTGTTCAACCTCCAGAGTCCTGAAGAACAGCAATCTCCAGCGAGTCTTCAACATTCCCCTGCAGTGGTTCTCTATACGGGCTGCTGATGGGCCACAACCTTACCCAAAACAAAGTATCCTGTAGAGACTGTGAAACTAATTAATTTGAGTAATTGACGGTTATTGATGATTGATTACCAACTTAATTTAGCCTCACCTGAGGGAGGACACAGACCCTCTGTGTGCGGACATGGCAGCGATCAATGACCACACACCTGGACAACACTGGGCTGTTGGCCAGCTGGGAATATGCGTGGCCAACCTCATCCAGTGCGCCGGCGGCGGGCAATTTGGTGACCTCCCGGCGGAAAAGGGCTGCAAAGACTGCAGACTGTAGCCTTGGGAACTGTAAAGGCCCAGGTCACAACACTGTATGATACGCCCTGTGCCGCCCAGTAAATAGTCATCAATAAATGCACCTCATGTGACCAGCTTTTTTTATGACGGCCTCCATGGACTGTGGCCCCGGCCTGTAGTCAGCCATGAGGTCTTTCTGGCTCATGGGGGATTGAACTGTGCATTTCCTGGCTTTGTGTCCATCTCCATCTACAAAATCAAGGGTATAGTTACTTTCAACACCTCGTGTTTCTAAACTGATACAAGTGATTTCACATTTGATTAATCTCATGGTGCAACCACTCGTACAGCATTACATGTAGTGTGTGTGTGTGTGTGTGTGTGTGTGTGTGTGTGTGTGTGTGTGTGTGAGGCTTACCTCGACTCATGGTGCGTTCACACCGAACGCGTCAAAAAATGTCTGGACACGCGTCGAGAAAAAGTGTGTTGACACCAAAAGCAGCATGACTAATCGCAGCGCCACAAAGAGGGCGTGGCTTAACTCAGCCGCTTCTCTCTGTGAAAAGAGCAATCTTTTCTGTTATAGACTATAGAAGAAATTACCATTAAATCTGCTTTCTACTTGTTGTGGAAGTCACAAAAACGTGTGAACATAAACTCCATGGTGTCCGGGTTCATAATAGTATCCTAGTCCCACAACAGCCTGAATGAAGCCGCTATCAGCTCCTTCCAGGTGACCGGCAGCAGTTTGATTCAGCACCGGCAGCACGGCGGTGACGAGCGGACCATCTCAACGCTGATTGGCTGACGCAACTATGACTCACGCGTTTTGGCTGCCGGAGTTAATATAATGTCACTTTTGTTTCCGAAATCTTGTTTGTTTTTAATTGCTGACGACATTAATTAAACTGCTGTAGGTTTATTCTTTTCTCTGTTGCTGCTAATTAACTCTTCATCTATCGACTCTATTTTGGTCTGCAATACATTGTAAATGTAAACACAAGTAGCTGTGTGGGCAGCAGGTGGTGGGGGATAATGTTTGTGTGTATGTGGCAGTCGGCTATTCAGGTTTCCTGCTCAAAATCTCATAGTACAGTACACTTATACAAAACTTACACAATGCAAACCTACATAGTCAGGTTATGAGAAACACCATGGCTTGAATTGTCAACAAACTGTCGTGTGACGTCATCCGAAGCAAACTTTGCTTCACGTGGCGCTTCAGAGGAAAAGGACGTCTCGTGGAAACGTGGATGCAGTTGAGAGGCTTGGGATGACCCCCCCATGTCTTTCTCACTTACTATTTACCAGTAGGTGCTGCTCTTATACTGAGTAAAGAGAGGAGGAGACAAACCTTCACTTCGCTCGACTGAACCACATGACCTTCGGAGTTGTGTTCAAAATTAGATAAAAGTAGCTGCTTGGTCTATTTTTGTCAAGTCTAATAGAAGCAACTTGAATTGCTTTAACTATAGCAAAGCAGGGAAAATGTTTCCATAACCATAACCAACAAAATATATCTTCTTTGAGCAAATCAAACTAGAATAACTCAAGATGAGGGCACATACCAAAATAAATGTATTTTTGCATTTGGGTCCATGTCTACTTCCTGTCAGCTTATGTCAACAATGAATAAACTGTGACTCATTTGGGATGTTTACGTTTACCACTGTGAAAGATGCAGAACAAGTAGTGTGCAGACTGTGTGGATTCAACCAGGGTGATAAAGTCACCATAATTCATGCTAACCTTGAACTCAGACAACTGAATGCAACTGGTGCAGTAGCAATGCTATGCTAATTATGTCGGATTACAAAGATCCTGGCTTCATTCTTGTCTTTTGTGAATGTTTGAGAAAATGTGCATCAACGAGAGCACGTGGGAGAATCATGTTTAATGATCAGGTAAAGTCCTACTTTTGCCCAGAGGACAACACAAACTGTACACTTTCTACAATATGAGCATTGATTTGTAGTATCTTAATAAAAGGGATGTCAAGACGATGGTCAAGATTCAAAAGGACCAGATCGTACGTTTCCCAATATGCAATGTGACTGAATCTTTTTTTCTTTGACCTTCCATGTCCACATGTTAACCTACTACATGTAGTCGGTTAAATATTCATGACGAGTGACGTTAGACTTGAATGTGCAAATTGGGAAGGAACGCACAGAATGAATGGACCATCGCATCAAAGGAAAAGAACTGAACGCGAACCCAGAATACGAGAATATCTTCACTGACGATGACGAGGAGAATTAATTATCAACAAGGAGAACAACACCAGGGTCATCAACTCGTACTCTGACTGACCCTCGTTAAATGAGAAGGCCCATGCTGGATCCCCTAGTCGGCATGGAGGGAGTGATAAAATGTGTTGCCATCAGCCAGCATGCGTCCTTCTCCTGCCATGCCCCCATGAGCCTCTCTAATGCCGCACATCTGCTGGCTGTCCCCTGGCCTCTTCGGGATCATATATCCCCACAACGGCAGAGGGAGCATGACTGCTTCATTGTTATGTTGGTCCACATCACTTTCCCCAGAAGCGGAGGAGGGAAACCTCGCACAGACATTCGCTTCCCTTGGAGCCATGTCGGGAGAGGAAAAGATCAGGAGAGAGATCATTTCCTCTTGGATCATCTGTTCATATCATATTAAACCATAGTTTTGTGCTATCTATTACGATTTGGGGCCAAGTCTTTTAATTTGGTATTTTGTTTGCATTACATTGGCGTACTACTAAATGGTACGTTTTATAAGTTATAAGATATTATCGTGTAATGTTGGTTTGAGGTTTCGATGTCATTTATAATCTAGTAGCAATGTGTGTTCATGCTAAAATATGAATAGGATATGATATATTTCTGGGAAATTGTATGTGTGCAATTCAGATATTTTCATGTCGTGGTGCTGTTAGGTTACCTGTTCGCTCCTCGTGTGTGCTCCCCCCGTTCGTTTCCCTCCTGTCTGTGTTGTTGTTATAAGCCATGTGCTCATGTTGTGTTTTTGTCAGTCTGCAGTTGTCCACTCCCAGTTTTCCGCCCACTGCCACGCCCGCTTCTTTGGCCCAGCTGTGGTGCATTTACAGTGATCACCTGCAGCTCTTATAAGGAGCGCTGTTCACCGTCAGGTCACCGCAGTCACTGATACAACCTGAAGCTCACATAGCTGCACTCGTTCTGTTGTGTTCTGCAATTTGCTTTTAGTTTTCCAAAATGAGCTATTTAGTAGTAACTAAATTTTTTTTATTTGTCGAGTCTGTTAATTGTGTATGGATGTGCACTGCCGAGGAAGTTGTGATTACAATTTATTTATTTCTCCCTTTGGTAATTTATCAACCTATCCTTGTGGAACACTGAAATATTTTTGTTAACTTCTCATAAGTGGATTATTATTGTTGTATTTAACCGTTACATTATTTGTTGGACCATGGTATTAATACAAAAAAAACTACAAGATGCTAAGAGCTGAACTGTTGCTTCATTTATCCAATTTCCACTACCATGGAGAACGTGGGCCGGTCTTGAGCTAGAAATTCCCGGGCTAAAAAAGTGACTCCACTCCAGCCCTGGTCACCCCTGATGATCGTTAGAGAGAACACACCTCTCAGGCAGTTCCACATCAGGCATACACAACTTTTGTATTGTGTGAATGTTCGTATATCACTTTGTATTGATGTGCCAAATGAAACCACCAGAGGCAGTGGAGCGACAGGCGGCTCAGGGAGGACTCTGCTCTGAAGAATGGAAATGAACCTTTGTGTGTGTGTGTGTGTGTGTGTGTGTGTGTGTATGATCTAGGGACTTGGATAAAACAACACACATTTGTCAACCGGTCTGAGCTCAGAAATAAGTGAGTGTGTGTGGTTTGCTGTCACCTGCCACTGCTTGTCTTGAGCCTGGAGTTAAACTAAAGTGTTTTTGTGTGTGTCTATGACGTGTGTATGAGTATTGGGACTGTTCCCTTCACACACACACACACACACACACACACACACACACACACACACACACACACACACACACACTTTCCTTAACATCAAAGGCCGCCGTCTGCAGAAAGGACCAATCAGCCTGCAGCGTCGAGGCGAGGCGGCCGATCGGATGACAAAGACAGAGCGGGAGAGACATTCAGAAGGCGCTCTTACTGTAAAGCAAACCCATGGGGATGAAAGCCAATCAGAATCAATATGAGCATCCAACTTGCCAATGGGTAGACAGTTAATTATGAAACACTGGCAGCCGGAGGAGCAGACAGACCCATGGCATCGATTTAACCTCCGATCCATTTTCCTTATATATAACTTTTTGGATTTCATTCATTTGGGACAACATATATATTTCCAAGAGCCCGGCAATAACCAGTTTTATGTTGAAATAATGAATCAGATGTGGATTTTGGACACCCACTTAAGTGCCGTAATCATATTGGTTTGTTAAACAAGCCGAGGGATTTGCTGACTAACTGCTTTTCAAACCAAATAAATTACACATTTATTTCCCCCAAAAGAGAACAACTACTGAAAACTATCATGACGTTTTTTGTTTTTTTGTCTTTAGACCTTTGCTAGCTGAGGGGCAGGAATTATGTGCTGCTGAAATAACCAGCACAGAATCAACTTCTCTAATGCATTTGTTTAGTTACACACTCAATACATATAGATTTGTTTGTTAAAAGTAACACGCTGCATGCCAATTACTTCAGCTCACAAAATGGGATAGCTGTTGTCATTGCGTTGATGGTTTTGTGTGTGTGTGTAAGGTTTGATTGAGTTTGTATAGTCATTCAAAAGTGCATTGATGAATGGTCAGACAGCTTTAATGTTCTTTTAAGGAGCCCCAAATGGATGACGAGCTGATTTATGAGAAGAATGACACACACTTATCCCTGAACACCTATCTTTGTGAGGACATTCATTGCCATACATCACAGTTAAATGCCTGAACCCAACTTTTACCCTCACCTGAACCCAAATCAAGCTTAAAACCAAATATACACCCTCGAATAGGCCTTTAAAGAAGCAAAGATGGACTTTCTAAGAATGTCCTCACTCTGAGGTCAACTTACATTGGTCCTCACAAAGATACATGCACAAGTATACTCACACACACATACTGAGTTAATGAATTCAAATCAATCCAATGAAATGTTTGACTAGACACCAGACAAACTGTACATGCTCATATTTTTTCACATGATACTTATAAATCTAAACTATTCAGTTATTGTGGATAAGAGTTGAGGACATATTGAAGTAATTATAATTTAATCACCCTACTGTACTTAATGCTCACCAGCTGGGGTATAATTCTGGTGCTTAAATAATAAATACTCCAGAGAATATCTCATTTAGCCTAAAAGAAACCCCACCATGTGCAATTTTTTCAAGTAAACCTCTTTTCAGGTGTTTCAGGTGTTTAAAATCCTCAGATTGTAAGATACAATACTGGCCTCAGTGTCTATGACTACAGTGCTGCATTCGACACGGTCGATCATGACATAATAATAGAAAGACTGAAAGTCTGGGTAGGACTCTCTGGCGCAGCACTTAACTGGTTTGAATCCTACTTAAAGGACCGACAATACTTTGTGTCGGTAGCTAATTACACATCAGGGCTGACTGGCATGACATGTGGTGTTCCCCAAGGCTCAATACTGGGGCCTCTTCTGTTCAACATCTACATGCTCCCACTGGCTCAGATTATGAAGAACAACAAAGTGTGTTATCATAATTATGCAGATGACACACAAAGCTACATAACTATATCACCAGGGGACTATAATCCCATACAAGGGTTGGCTAAATGCATTGAAGAAATCAACATCTGGATGTGCCAGCATTTTCTTCAATTAAATACAGATAAAACAGAAGTTATTGTTTTTGGTCCCAAGGATGAACGATTGAAAGTGAGCGCTCAGCTTCAATCACTGACGTTAAAAACCTCAAGCCAAGCCAGAAATCTAGGTGTAGTTATGGATTGAACAGCCACATCAAGACAATTACAAAGTCAGCCTACTATCACCTGAAGAATATATCAAGGGTTAGAGGACTCATGTCTCAACAGGATTTGGAGAAACTTGTCCACGCATTTATCTTCAGTAGACCTGACTACTGTAACGGTGTGTTCACAGGCCTCTGTAAAAAGTCAACCAGAAAGCTGCAGCTCGAGTTCTCACTAAGACCAGGAAAGTGGATCACATCACTCCAGTTCTGAGGTCTTTACACTGGCTTCCTGTCAAACAAAGAATTGACTTCAAAATCCTGCTGCTGGTTTATAAGGCGCTGAATGGTTCGGGGCCTAAGTATGTTTGTGATCTGCTGCTACCTTATGAACCATCAGACCCCTCAGGTCCTCTGGTTCTGGTCTACTTTCTGTTCCAAGAGTCAGAACTAATCATGGAGAGGCAGCGTTCAGCTTTTTTGCTCCACATTTATGGAACAAGGTCCCTGAAAGCTGCAGGTCTGCTGAGACCCTCAGCGCCTTTAAATCCAGTTTGAAGACTTTTCTGTTTGAGGTTTCCTTTAATTGAACCAGACTCAATGCTGCATCTCACTACTACATTTTATTTCTTAAACGGCACTGCAACTCTTATTAATTTTATTTGTATTTTTCTTAACTGTTTTAATGTTTTCTAAATTGTTTTTAAATCTGCCTTTCATTTTTATTTTTCTTGACTGTTTTAACGTTTTCTTGTTTTTAAATCTGCTTTTATGTGAAGCGCTTTGAATCGCCTTGTTGCTGAAATGTGCTATACAAATAAACTTGCCTTGCCTTCCCTTGACTTACAATCAATGGGAAATCAAGCCTAAATCTCACACCAGCAGTAATTCCAGAGGAAGGCAATGTCACAAGCGAGTCCGTCGTATTGATTTAATATACCGCAAGTAAAGCGCTGTCACAGAGGCGGGGCTACATGAGCAAAAAACTCCTTTGATGATTGGCTGCTCGTTACGCAGTCAGGTCCTGGTACTGACCTCCAGAGGCACAGACGGACGGACGGACGGACGGACGGATGGACGTTAATGCAGCCAAGCGCACCCTTCAATGTCTTAAGAAAAAGGATTTTACATTTCCAAAAGTCATGATAGTAGCCTTATTTCTTTATTTTTGTTTCTTCAAATCAGTTTTTAGTTTCATACAAGCCTTTTTCACGCTGAACGTAAGCGAGGATGTAAAGCTACATTCACACCAAAAGCATTGCAGGTTTGACGCGCGAGTAGATTACATGCAAAGTCAATGCACAGACGCGTCAGGTTTGCGGAAAAGCTAATTTTCCGCCGGGAGGCGCGAATGAATTCCCGTGATTTGATATGTTCCAACTCTGGCGAAAAATTTGCGCGGCGCTGAGTTGCGTCAGCCAATCAGCGTTGAGAAGCTACGCCCGTCATCACCGTCATCCTGCCTTTGCTGAATCAAACTGCTGCCGGTCCGTCTGAAGTAGCGCTGGTAGCGTCCGCCATTCAGACGCTTTGGGACTACGGACAATATTATGAACCCAGACACGATGGAGTTTGATGTATGTGGAATTTACACAACTAGTATAGAGCAAAAACAAGTGGTTATTTCCATGTTGGATAGTGGAAACGATAACTGCTTTTACAGCGATAAGCCACTCCCCCTTTCAGGTGAGAGTAACATTTGCAACGCTTTTGGTGTGAACTCTGCATTATTGTCGAGCGAGTAAACTGAAGCGAGTATGGCGTCGTGAATATTCGCAACACTGTTGGTGTGAACGCAGCTTAAGTCATTGTAGTGTCCAGCGACAATTCCAATGACGTATATTCACAAAATGTTGACACAAAGGCAACATTAAAGGCACCATTCTGAACACACGAAAAAGAAAACTGGGACTTTCAGAAACCCTTACCAAAAAACCCTGCTGTTTTAACATGAGGAAGATGTCATATCCAACCTGGTGCATAACTGAGGGTGAATACTCTCGGGGGATTGGTTCCAACATGGGAGACATTCATTTTACTGACCTCGCTGACTCTCTTTCTATGGAAAGAAGTCGAACGCTAGACCCAGTCTCGAGAGATAGCGGTCTAATTGAAAACCAGATGGATCTTTTGGCCTCTCTGGTTAATTATACATTGCTGCTGTAGATTATTCTCTCGCAGGCTGGGCCAGGACCTAAAGTTGGGTGGTGGGGAAATTAAATTGGGCAGCAGAAATTTTCCGGAGACGGTTTTGACGAGGAGGGTTTCATTCTGCGGTGAATATCTTTGGCTGCCGAAACCTCCTGCAGTCCCTGCGGTTTTAAGACGGACCTGCAGTGCGGGATCACGGCCCAGAAAACTTTTTTGCAGCAACTCAATTAGTTAGAGACTGGCCATATGCGTCTGGGATAGTTTCACGCTACGGTGGTAATGATTGTATGCTGCACCAAACTGTACACACTAAAATACTAACGCATTTCAGAGCACACACAAATATCAACACAGGACTCTTTTGTTCCAGGTGCAATACGTGCTTTTCCGATAAACCTCTCAAGTCTGTAGTGTCTGTAGTTCACTTTTCCTTTTAGGTTCCCCTCGTTTATGCATAGTTTCCTTGTTTTACTTTGAAACACTCCACTGTGCTTCCTGCCCTGCCTTGTACGCTGTGAGAAGGAACGCTCTCAGTGGTTATCGGCTAAAGCCGAAGAAAGTTTTAAAAATGCAGCCTCTGGGGAAAAAAAAGACTCATTTCCTTTAAATCCTCATATTTTTTTTAACTCACCACTGTGTGAAGATTTGTTGAACGGTGGCATCAAACTGAAGCCCACATCTGAATGACAAAAAACTCTCGACAGATCGGTTTTGTCTCTGTCGAGTTCAAGAGAAAAAAAGTCCTTATTGACATTTAAATACACGTTGAATGTCAATACATTTATAGTGGGACAACTGCGTGTTGAAGTTGTAAATGTAAGCTCATTTCCATAAACGTAGACCCCCTGCTTCTTGTTTTTAACCCTCGGTGGGCTCGGACCCACAGCGGACACACAGCCAGAGAAGGTTTAATACATTTACATGTACACGCTGGAAGTTACTTTCCTATTCCTGTAGACGGCTCTACTAACAGCTTCTTATGAGGAGCAAGAGCACCAGTAATTTCTTCTCTGAACACCGATTTCCTCGAGGGAGTCCTGCCTCATAACTAACTTCCACTATTCCACTTATATTCCTTGAGCAGGGGATGAAGCAGACTCTCCTTAAAGGTTCATTTTCATAAGTTCTTGAGAATCGGCTTCGTTTCTTTTTGACCTCTGCAGTTTATGAATCATACATGCCAATGGCATGCTCTGTGCGTCACTGAATATTAATTTTGAACGGGCACATTTACAATGTATAAACCCCAAAGCTCATTTGCACGTCTGTCTCGTCTGAATATTCTCGTGGAATATTGAACCTTTAGGACCATTTATTACGTGGATATACGGCCGAATGTGGTGGAAAACATGATCCCCAAGTAAGAAGTATCATTTAAAAAGCAGAGCAAGATATTTAGGAAGGCAGCGTCTTGTGTACAGGTGGTGAGCAGTGTCGGATCATAAAGGGCACGTCATTGACTTGTTTGAGTGGGATCGCTGATCCTAAAGGTCAGCTGATTGATCAGCCAATGAGCTGTTAGTGTTCTGCCTGACGCGTCGGGGTCGGCATTTTAAGCAAAGCTCTCCATCGTGCATGGCTTGCGTTGAGAAAATGTGGGAAAAAGGAAACTGGAAACATGTCGTGCCCTATTATTAAAAAAAACCTGCTGCATGTCAGTTACAAGATCATATCAACATTAGTCATCAGTGTCATTAGATCAATGGGACTTCAATCAATGCACTTTGACGGGTTTTGTTTCACTGCTAGTTGTCCGTCACTGGAACGAAATTCACCGTCGGCCACACAACTTGAGAAGAGCGCCTTTGTGAGTCCGTGTATGTTTCTGACTATGTTTTACTGCCAATTCAGCTTCTCCTTATTATGTTGAATCGGTAAACAACCTTTTGAACATTTTGAAGAGATGTCTGTTTGATAAATCCCAACTTAGTTTTATGCATGTATTGTTAAAAACACATAGAAATGTAGAGAATGTACGCTAGCCTTTCATATTAAAATCAATGTTGCATGTGGACTCCATACTGTAATGTCCTGCATTGCACCTGGGGCTCTCAACTCATTGTTTGGGAATAACTCTCTCCGTCCTATTAAGACACAGGCATTTTTAAAAGTCTACAACACCAAGACCAAACTAATACTAAATATATACACAGTAAAAACTCAATTAAAAAGATTTTAAAAAAGCAATAAATCTCTCTACTGGAGTTTAGGAGGGAGACGGCAGAGGGTATAAAGGAGTGTTTGAATGTATTGGTTTTAGCAGTGTAATACTGAGGACGGTTCCAGATGGCAGAAACTGTTCAGAAACTGCCATCTTTCTTCTTTAATTGCTCGTTGTAAAGATCCTCCAGAGTTTCCTGTGCAGTGCCAGCTATTTTTTGCTGCAGACATTGACCATCTTACTGAGTCCATGTTTGTGTTTGACCTTGAGAGATTGATGCCGGCAGATGAAAGACAAAGTGAGCACAGACATGAGATAAGAGATCAATAAAACGCTGTCGTCGGGCTCCTGTCAACCTGGAACTTACAGAGTTTCCTGAGACAAAAGAGATGCTGCTGGCTTTTCTCGTGCCGCATGTCAGTATTACTCCCAAATGTCCGGTTTATCGTCTCATATAGTTCCCAAATACAGGCTCCACTATTTCTTTGTTCTCGCCTTCAATCACGGTGTTCACTCGCAGTCCAGACTCTGTAAACGGGCAACTAACAACGTCTCGGACCGAACCACTAGTGCTGCACCAAATGTCTTTTTCTTTTTTCTTCTTTTTCAAAGCTGGGGTTTTCGAATGAAGCTAGGAACGTCTGTTAATAGACTACAGGGGTAAGCTTCCCTTGTGTGTGGCAAGTGGGGGAGCAGCAATTTTCATGTGCTTTTTGAAAGGCTAAACGCAAGCAACAAATATGGATTGACGATGTCAACACATGTCCACACATTTCACATTGAAAGCAAGCAGCTGCATTAGTTTTTCCCCCTGCAGTGACAGCAAAGGCCACTTAAAACACTGTTGTAAAAAAATCCCATTCTTCCTCTAATGCTGCCGTTTTTCTCCTCAAACCCACAACCCACACACCTTTTCAAACCACTTATAGACCGGGAAGGTGTTCATTGAGCACACTGTTCAATGACAGAAGGCTAAACACTTGTCTTCTTCCGCTTCCACCGCGAGTTGACGCTGGATATATCACCTCTTCTGGGGCTTCACCATGTTGTCGTTTCTCCTGCTCGTCCTTGTAGTCGCTGTCATTTCTGGTGATTTACACAAAAAACATACTTATATTCTCCAAGTTCTTTTTTTGCATCCCTCCTCTCCCTCCCCTTTCTTATTCCTGCTGATTGACACTTGAGAAGCTATAGCCGTTTAAAGAGTTTTTCTCTCTCTGCACACTGAAGTGCTCTCTCAGTAATGAAAGTGTGTGCGTGTGTGTGTGTGTGTTTGTGTGTGTGTGTTCATGAGAAAAAGAGAGAGACGTTCACGACTGTAAGAGGAATTGAGGAGAAAGAAGATGTAAATTATTCGAGAGCGAGAATCACTCTGAATGACTGCCATTGAAGTCTGCTGGAGTGGTTTTGTTCTCATAATAAGGAGGCCGCTGTGAGTCACAGGTACATGATGAGGTTTTGGAAATGTGAATTAAAAGGAGACTCGTGCCAAATGATCTCATTTTAAACTCAGCGGGAGAAGGACTGCAGCGGGTCATACAAGTAAATGCTAAAAAGTCATTAATTTTACTCCCAAATAATGGGACAAACAAGCGTCTCTTTATTTCCCCACATTTGCTCTCTTTGTAATACGTCCTTCACGGCTTTGTATGTGCTGCCTGTCACTTTCAAATCTTTCTCCATTCCCGTCCCTGTCATTTTCTATTTTTACACCTGCAAAAGAACAAGGAAAAATGACACGGGCACTTTCATTTGCGGGAGAATAAACACGTTTCAGAGCACTTGCCAATCCCCATTACCAGCTTTCCAGCCTGCTGAATTTGTGGGATGAGAAAACTGATGGCCTTTTTTTTCAAGTAGATTTTACATAATACTTCTAGACATTTGTCTGCTTTCTTTCACCGACCACAAGACATGACACGTGACAACCCATTGAAAATCAATGTGTCAGCGCTACTTAGCACTGCTGTCTTTTTTCCCCCCATGATAACACGATGCATAGTACAAGTCCCAATGACAAGAAAACCCCTTGGATTGGCACATTTAATCCAGCTCCGGTCCAAATTTCAACAACGAAAGGACCGCCACTGTTCTAGGTCAGTTGGAGACGTCACAAAGAACTATGTACACACATTGAGTGGAAGAAATTGCCTGAAATGTATATAACGGTGTTCTACTAATAATTGGCTCTGCTGTTCTCTCATGAGACACTGGGTTGTCTGGTTTCCTTGACTCGTCTCCAAAACGCCTTGTGCAAGAAACAGCAGGTTCCGACAATCGTGGCGACCCCACGAGACGCTGACATCCATCCTCAATAGACACCATTTCAGCCTTTCAAAAGCACAATGCACATGTCATGCGTGCACATCCCTCTATAATGGGAATGCCTCTGCGCTCCAGTTAGATGTCCATTGTCAGAGTATTCATGAATTAGCCACATCAAGAGACGGCAGGCAGGGTCTCCGATGAGCATGATGTGGATGAGGGGCTTCAATGACTGACTTTGATCCATGAATAATACAAAAAAGACTTGAAGAACACATACATACACATACATCACACATTACACATGGTGTCATACATCACAAAAACAATATACCACAAGCGTGTTAACCACGAGGGTGACGCAAGTCTCAGTCTTTGCCTTCGCCCACTTAGTGAAGCTTGAAGCTAATCCACAATCTCCCGTAGTCTGTCTGCTCGAGGCAAACTAATAAATTGGCGCTGAGGTGTGTGTGTGTGTGTGTGTTCGTGTGTTATACACACACCACCCAAGCACAAATGGGACTGTGTTGATTCTCCAGTCGCAAACAACTTGCACAGCGTTAGTTGTAGTCTCCAAGGACACAAAATTTCAACCCCGCGATCCTCTTCTAAAGTTGTACAGCTTTTGTGCAAGTGTGCTTCTTTTGTGTTGCAGCAGTGGCGGTTCCCCAGGTTTGGAAATCAAATGTGCGACGTCCCATGCGAAGATTAGCAAATAATCGCTTGCCGGCGAATGTTCCACCAGTCGTGACTCCATGCACGCGTCCATAATGTCCATCGTCAGCTCTCGCGGCAGAGGCGAAAGCGATGACTCCGTCAAAAATCTTGGGCAGTTGGTCTGCCCTGGACCACGACAAAAAGTAGACCTTCTCTACTTTGTTCTGGTTAAGTCTTTTACAAGCACATGGAGATCTAATGCCGATGTGAATGATTTGCATGGAGCTAGTGCTGCTAGCTACTATGATCAGGAAAAGAGATCGCAACACTGGGTTGGGTTTTATGGCTCGATACCGTTTATTTTTTTATCTTGAATACTTTGCAATTGTATTGTTGAATTGTATTATTAAGACGCGAGATTCCACCTGAATGCATGCCACAACCATTTTGTTTGTACCTCTCCCTCTCTTTGTCTGATTCAAGTGGAGTTTGGCTTGTACTTGAACAGTTACACCCCTGTGGTGGCCACAGACACCGAACCGTTAGATCACTCTGTCAATGCCCAATCTGGTCGCCTACACAACACTGGGACGAGACATTAGCTCCCTCTGATACAGCCCGTGATGCAGTTGCTAATTAAAGCGGTGCCCAAAGTGTGACACTGAAGTTTTAAACAAGACAGAAGGTGAGGATGTCTTCCTTCCCTGAGTTCATATATGTGATAAAGGACTCTGAAGGGAGGATTTAGAGAACCGCATAAACTCTGAAACTGCTCCTAACATGATTCACTGTGGCTTGCCTCGTTCACGGTCGTTGGAGAGGAAAGTACAGAAGCATGGACGCTGACTTTGTGCGGGATGCAATGGACACCGAATGTGCACAAGACACCACGTCACAGGTGGTGCAAAACGGCCTCTTATCTTCATTCTGCAGTCCTAGATTTCTGCAAATAACTTACCAGTTTTATAGTTCACTCTGGCACTCTCAAACAATAAAGAGAATGCAAAATGTTAATCACTCAAGTGAATCACTGCAACTACGTATAAATGTCAACCCCTAATGATGCAGTCTGTCTTTGGGCCCGTCAGTAAACAAAAGCCTTAGTGTGAATCTGAGAACGCTGTGAATAAGCAGCGATACACATAATTCCCTGATATTTCATCAAATTGTAATTAGTGGCGTCCAAGGATTTATCTACAGTTCCCCGCCCAAGTGAATTTTTGGGGGGAATTTCTCTGCATTGCTCAAGTGTGGATTCTTTTCATTACAAAGTTGTCAGTGTCTCATGTTGGCATGAGGAGGCCACAACGACGGTCAACTCTATTCAAACAGGTGCAGAGATTTCTACCTGGTCTCCTTTTTTACTGACTTTATGTGACGTCACTCAGTCGCATGACTCGTCCCGAGGTTACATTTTGTTACCAGCGTACTTATTTTAAGCCAATCTCTAATGTTTTTTCAAACCCTATTAAAGTGGTTTTGTCGAGGGACCGTTTCACAATGTCAACCGCGTCTTACAATGTCGCACGTGCACGCAAAGACCTTCAGTGTCAAGATTATAGAAACTGCACAAAAGGCCGGATGTCCCCATTGCAAAGGCTTCTGCCCGAATCACAAAATATGACAAGAAGGAGCATGTTGCAGGAGATTTAAAGCCCTCTGACATGAATAAGAAAATATCACAAACAACGGTACATATGTTCTGTCAATCTGGATAAAATCCTTTTTGTTAAATGTTTGCATTTTACCATGTAGGCCAATAGAAACCTCAAAATCCTCCATCTATTTTAAAGTGTGATGCCGATAAAAGGGTTAAAACAGCAAAGACTTCTCTCATGGTCCCAGTAATCCAGCCCTATACACACATGACAAGTAGTTATGCAGCCGTAATGCAAATTGTACTCACTGTGGATTTATTCCACCGAAATTTGACCTAATCAGTCATCCTACTGTCGGGTTTCCATAAAAATGACAGCATCGTTTGAACTCATTTACGGGATCAAATTTACTGTCATCACGTCTCGCCCTCAGTGGCTCCAGGCGAGAGCAACTAAAACACAGCCAGTTTAAAATACCGTGTTAAATTAAGGTCAGACGGAGGGCATTTTTATATTCCATCTATAGTACTCTCTGATACAGTTAAGAACCACTTTGCTCATTTCCATATAGCAAAAGTGCTTGTGTTGCATTCTGAGGTGCTCTGGTAACAATAGAGTAATTTTGTATTTCCATACCATCTCCATATGATTATCATAACCTACATCTAGGTAGTGGGAGTCATTGAGAAGCAAGTCAAAAGAAGAAGAAAAAACTTGCTTTTGCAGCATAAGTCTCCAATCTTAAAGATTATACATGATAAGAGATATTGGGTTTGGTTTTCTACCTGTTCAAGAATTGTTTGAAATACTTTCCAATCAGGAAAATGGAAAGGACTCAAACATTCAGGGAATGTTGACGAAACCCATTTCCGTCTGAAGGGAGAGCGTTTTCTCCTCAGCTCAGCGAGGCCATGTTGCTCCGTGGAGATCATCCCTCTGCTCCATCATTTCCAGGACAGAGTGTCACTGTTAAAAAGACAAGAGCCACTCTGTCAAGGAAACAATGGCACCGCGGCCCCACCCGAAGCTGCATAAAGCAGGTGAAAGCTGTGATTTCCTTCCAGACGAGTTCCAAACTGCACTTTGGCTCCTCTCCCCCCGAACAGCACCAACATCTCTCCTCTGTCTTTCCTCCTCGCCGCGTTGGCAGCCGTTCAGACGAGTGCTCTGTGCTCCTATGTGGGAGAAGTTAGGTTATTAATGGGCTGAATTTAAGCAGTTAAATGCATTATCATTGGGAGCTATTTAAGAGTAAAAACAGCAAAGAAATGCTCATGGATAAGTTAAATAACATCTTGTAATTTCTTTATACTGTCGCCATCCTCAGGATATGCAGTGCGCTTATCGGTTCAAATCGGGCAAAAATGCATATAGAGACATTTTTACGCACCGTCACACTTCAAATTACAGGTTACCTTTTAAAGGGAGGTCACACGTTCACATTTACACACTCCAGGACTGAAAGTGGGTCCCTTTCTTCCCCTGCTCATTGTTACACATCCATATCTTCACCCGCCAGTACAAAACACAGCAGAGGTAAGTATTTATAGTGATCAGTTACATTAGAAGATTACATACATTAGATTTGACCTAAAGTGGCAAGGTAGAAATAATGAATTAGTCCTTATGGCCTTCAACTGACTTGAATTCAGAAAGTTAAAAGGGAATAAAATGTATGGGGCTGCTAAGTATTCACTATTGACACATTAATGCATCACTGACTGTTCTGCCTTCAGGGCTGGGGAATTAATTTGCCTTTATTTTTGACATGCACTATGAACAGGAAGTTAGCAACATGTGGTAGTTTTAGGGAGATGGTCTCTAAATATCATCTGCTGCCATCCATCATGTGTTTACGCCTCTGAAAGCATAGACTGTAAGTATTTGTTTGAGCACAGACTACAGAATAGTATTTTAGTGATATAAGTATATTTGTAAGGTTCATTTTGTATCTGTAGCCAGTTGTTATACTATAAGTTTGACTGCTACAGAAGCATAAGAGCTCCATGAAGTTCAATCTGCAAAGTGTGATCCAAATGTGTTCTTCTGTTTGTTTTTAGTTGTCGTCTTATCTGTGTACGTCGGTGCTGCACAATAAAGCATCTGGAGCTTGGAGGCTACATCCTGACTCCCGTATTCATTTATATGGAGTTCTGCTTACTGCTGAATTGTGTCCCAAGTTACACACAAACGCACAAGGAGAGCAGTACAATGACTCAAGGTCCTTTTAGAAAGGTTTTGAAACGAAGACATTTCTATCGAACCTTCACTGTGCTATGAAGCCGGATTTATATTGGCGTCCACCAACAGCAAAGGGTTTCATATGTGCTCCATAAAACACCTCCACTGCTAATGGACATCACATGGACGCTCCTTTTCTTATGCCGACTGCAATACCATCCAAGTGTTTCTTTGACAGCGTTAATAGGGTTTTCCATCCAATCTTGATGGAAGATGTGGAGACTACGAAGAGACTCGCTGTGGCTCATTTTTTCTTCTCAGAAGGTAGATGAGAAACCAGAAGTTTATATTAAAGGTAGTTATTTACAGCTGTATGTCTTCACCACTTTAACAATGTGCTCAATGTTATTTAATAATCTAAGCTTCACAAAGACAGGATGTTGAAATAGAAGCAGGTTTTCAGAGCTTCTTGGCGATGTCAGGATACTCTGGCTTGGTTTTAATCCAGAACACCGTTTCATTTTTGGAGTAACGTATACATATAACCTCTGCACATGTGTCAAGATGTTACGTCTGAGGTTACGCACAGACTGATTAATCCGGTCATTTTAAAAAAAATAAAACATCTTTCCGGCCTTTTTGTGCAGGCGGAATGAGCATACCTATAAACACACTGTTACAACTCCTTAATAGTGTCATATAGCTTTTAGGATAATTATGATGAATTCATAGTAGATGCAAAAGTATACTTACGTACATTATATTATGTTGAACATTGTTGCTCCTGGATTGATCACAGCTAACACAACTATTTAATCAACACAACTTCTTGTCCTTGGTCACGGCACAGCACTTTCCGTAAGAACAAATAAAGAATGAGCAAGAATAAACTTCATAATTCATAAAATTCTGACCCTTTGCTTATTAACCGCATTTACTTGTATTTTTACTTTCAACACTTAAGCAACTTTAATATCAGAAAATTACTTTTGATACCTAAATACAGTAAATATCAGATAATTTAACACTTTTGCTCAAGTAGTACTCTACTTTTCCAGTAAGGTATCTCTACTTTTATTGAAGTATAACTTTTGGGTACTTCATACATTACTGGTGACGACACAACAAGGTTCTTTCAAAACAATAGGGGCTCTTTCTAAAAAGCTTAACAAGCCATAACAACAGATGATGTTGTCCTGCTTAAGATTGCCTTCTTAGCTCTGACTTCCAGTCAGGAAGTGATGTTCAGTTTAAGGGAAGTTCACTTTGGTCTTTCTATGTTGCAGTTTGTGGTGCTGTTGAATTATATTACCTTAAGTCCTTCCTTCCGTCTGCACTCTTTACACCACCCACCCAATGTCGAATGGCAAACTGATGGTACTTCTATCCCAGCCTGAAGGTGTAGTGCTGGGTATCTGGCTTTAAAAAGTCCATTTTTTTTATAATTGGCATGAAGTTGTATCAATTTAATGTGCTACTTGTCCTGAAAATACATTGAACAAAACAGTCACAGAAGAAGTGTACTTTCTGAAAGTCACAATGTGAGCAAAAGGGTGACATCTAACAAGTTTGTGCTGCTGTTATGTCCTGGAAGAAGGTGCAAACACCATTTGGATCATACAAAATAGCACAGTAAAGTAGCTTAAACTCTGGCAAGGCAGATCTATAGTTGCATTTCCTTAGAAGTTGTCTATTCGTCTCTGTCTCCTGTCTCTTCTTGTGCTTTTCACACTTCAGCTATCCATTCCACCCGAATCCCTCTCAACATAATTTCCCTCCTCCTCAGTATCAAAGCCAACAACGGCAGTTAATTTGTCTCTTTGTGCTAGAATAGGTTGCCCTCACCGTTGGTCTCTCTGCAGCCGCGCTCTTCCCTCTCTGAGCGGATATGTGGCAGCAGAGTGAGCGACTGCGTGATGAAATCGGCATAAAAGTGAATCGGACGGCCAAGTTTCCACAGGCTCATCGAATCGTAACAGGATGGATGCGACGGACGAAGATACGGGGAAGAAAGAGACAGAGAGAGGGATGGAGGGTGGAAAGGATACAGACCGATAGGGATGGGGAGAGTGGGCCAGCCCTGGGACTAATTAAACTGCTATTGTTGGCTTTGACACTGAGGAAAAAGAACTGATATCGAAAATGATTCCAAGGGAATGGAGCTTGCAATTTAAGCAACACTGGAGTCGGGGTTCAGCCATTGTTGGAAGTCTTCCACCTTCAGTCAATCCTGCTTATTAGTATCATGGTAGCCAGTGTGCAAAATACCCTCTGGCAATCAGGGGCTTCCCTAGTGCTGTCGTTAACTTGTAAAAGAAATGAATAATAAACACTTTTCCTACTTAAATCACTATGCAAAATGGAGTGAAACTATTTAATTTTCTATAGTTCACTGCTCCCCAACACTGTATCCACCACTCAGCAGCGTTGTTTATGAAGTAAAGCCTAAAGGAAAGGTTCAGGGCTTTACTTTATCACATTACACATTTGCCTTTTATGGAATTATTATGCCACAGCGCCCAAATTAGCCATTAGATCCTCATCTTGCACCTTTTTGCGATCATTGTCCTCTCATGTGAACGGTCAGGGCACTAAATGGTATTAATGTCTAATTACACCGCTAAGAGAAATGATTGTGTTTCATAGCTGTCCTGTTTAGTGAGAGTCTAAGTGAAAGACAGAAGCAGCCAATTATGAGGGAATGCATCCAAGATAATCTTTAGGGGACACTTCGAAATAAAGAATATTCTGAGACTTGTATACAATAGATGATACTAAAATTGCTCCATTTTTACATTGATGGGAAAAGTAAATGATAATTACCTCCCAGTTTGGTGCAGAAAACAAGCAGTCAATCGCACCCACGGTTTGATTATCATTGCTATGGATAATTATGACACTATGACAATAGTATAGTGCACATTTCAATGATTAATCCCGTTAGAGACTATGCTAATTAAGACATTTTGTTAGGAAGGATTCCTTTATCTCATTAAACACACAAACACTCATTGTGTATGTTATCACAGTCTCAGACTGTTAACCCTTATGAGGTTTAAATAATTAAGATATAATGGCTTATACCATATCTCATTAATTCACACAATCTCCCAATTAGTAAACTAAAGATTGGGAAGGCAGCTTGAATTAAAACCAGTAATCCCAGTGGAATGCTGGGATTAAACCAGGGAGCAATTATTATTTCTATTAACGACTCTGTAACAAGGTCAGTGACTGGAAAACTCTGTGTGTGTGTGTGTGTGTGTGTGTGTGTGTGTGTGTGTGTGTGTGTGTGTGTGTGTGTGTGTGTGTGTGTGTGTGAGAGAGAATGACAGAGAGAAACAAGAAAACAGTCTGTTTTACAGATTGTTACTGTCTCTCACCATTTGATCCTGAGTGACTGATTGCACCACAGGACTCCAGTCTGCTTCAGGTCAGATCGCTCGTTGTTCTCTGAAAACCTCAGCATGGCAAAAAAGATGTTGCTCATTTGCTTTATTCAATTATCTTTTATTTGCCAAGAAGTAAGGGCCTTTTTTTAATTTTGTTGTCACCACTCTGCTCACCACTGAGCCACAGTTTGGCGTTTTCACCGTAGCCATCTTGGAAAACCGTTTCCATATTTGGAAGGCAGAGGAGAGACGTAGTGGCGCCGGATTCGGCTCTGACAGCAAGCCGTCAATCCCACTAAGCCCGCCCTTAAACATAGTCAGCTTTATGGTCTGTTTGACTCTAAATGGACCACCATTTACTGAATGAACAGCATGCTGTATTAAATAAGACTTCAAACTAGAGATTGAGACTGTAAACTTGTGTTTACAAGGTTTACTGAGGGAATAAATCAAGTGAGAAGTACTTCCGTACAATCTGACTTCTTTTTGCAAGCAGAGGAGTCGCCCCCTGCTGGTCAGTAGAGAGAATGCAAGTTTTCAGACACTTTCGCACCAGCTTCACTTCACGGTCAATAATAACATTCATGATGGCTCTGTTCCATGGCGGGCCCCTAGGTGTTATGCATGCGGACTCACTACAATGACCGTGACACAACAAAAAGACTGGGACCACAATTATGTGTAATTTAATATGTTTACTTCGCTATGATGCATCAAAATGGCCGCTCTGAAAATGGCCTATAGAGACAATACAGCCTGACAGTGGGGGCAACGAGTGGCGTTCGCTGATGGGAAATCGCAGGTGCGACTCATCAAAATTGAAGTATCAAACATACAAATGCATTCACCGCCATGGAGAGAGAAAATGAACGAGCCTTTTTTGTCTATAGAAGACATTTTAACACAAGGAAAAAAAGCCCAGGTGTAAATGATCACGTAAACGATGGCTGAGTTCCATTAAGCCCTCGTTAGTGTTATTAGTAACAGCTTGTGCTTCCCCCACTGCGACAAGAGTCTGCTGTGAAAACAACGGCATTCAAGGGAAGCGCCGGGGAGAGCTAAACTCATTTCCTCCATGAAAGAAACGAGAATGGACTTGAACATCCGCGAACACGCGTGCTCTCGCTCCAGCACGCTTTGTGCTCACTGGCTTCTTCTTGATACCTGGCTGTGGAGCTATTGATATTGATGTTTTCAGGAACTTGGATTTAATCCCCGGTTTGGTCGGTCGATGAGGTTCGAGTTGGAGTAAACCAGAGCAGAAGATCTGCTCGCTGCTTCTGGGGATTCCTCCAGTCTCTGAGCTGTACGGACCCCCATCAGACCCCGTTACTCTGACTCTGTTTAATACTGATTTGCTGTATGACTATTGGATCATTGTGATGATGTGGAATTACGCGACATATCGGCACAACGCTTAAAAAAACACGTTCACAATTAAGTCATAAAAGCAAAACCTGCCTTCAGTCACGTCTGTTACTGAAGTACTGCATTGAAATATGTTCAACCTTTGCAGTTCTCAGTACTGATCTGTACCTGTATCACAATATTAGCTTTAAAGACTAATAAAATACATAATGCATGTAAGTCATGTATCCATGGTGTTTATGGTTTACCCCCAAATAATACAATATCCAGGCAACTTTTCTGGATCCAATTGGAAACTTTTGACATTCAAACCCCAAGTTCTGTACGGAAAGAAACTGTGCAGTTGAAAGCAATAGGACCGGTTAAAAATAAAATAAATAACCACGAAGCTGCACAATATTCTCATTGTTTCATAGTTGGTTTTGGACAAATTTAGATATTTTACAAGAAACGCGTGTTGGCTATGAAAGCAAAAAAAACTATTATACGTATTGTAAATGAAGTACTTTATTCCTGAACTGGAGGTCGCCGTATGGATCCATTCGTAGCGGCCTGTGTGCATGCTGGGAGCCGCCTACACAAGGACCCGCACATTGTCCAGCTGCAGGGCAACGCGTCCAACAAGTCAAGGTCACCGTGTCGTCACTGTGACACACACACACACACACACACACACTTACTTATAATGAGGCTAGCAGGGTGGGAGCAGCCATGATTTGTTTCAGTGCTGATTCCTCATTATGCTCTCCGGGTAAACTGACCGGCTGACCTTCAAGGTGCGAGTCAGAGGCGCCGCATGGATATATATATACACTCTGCATGTTTTCTGGTATTTCAACAAGTACATAGACTATACAAAATAACCCCATGGTTTTTATATACTGGATTACCGGAGTATTTCCTCATTTAATTTGGAATTTTAATGCAAAATGATCAGATTTTCAAAGAAATTTGACGTGTCTATACTTGATTTGATAAGTTAAGGCAACATGATTTAGCGTCACGGTATCTCACCAGCCCTGATTCTGTTCGCGGTGCAGGATATCAGGTTGTGAAAAGGTTAAACGCAGCAGCGCTTCCCTCCAGGAGTAGCTGCTCAGACAGAAACCCCAAAGCATTGGCTGATTCAAGGTGTTGTTACTTTCCTGCCGCAGCACGGAGCTGAAATATGTGAGGTAATGCGGTGCTTTTTTTCATCAATCTGAACTTCTGGTAAACTGCATGAAACAATTTAAAAACAAAGCCTTTGATTTTTTACTGTTCTGGATCAGATCTCAAGGTGTATCAAGGGTCCGCTCGTTGGTTTTTCATATCAGCGCTCAACAGTAAGGATCGCCCAGCGGGGCTCGTACATCTCGCAGCTTTTCAAAGTAAAAACAAAAAGAATGAAACTCTGTCAACGTTTCCTCATGCAAGTTGCACTTTGTCACCCTGCCAGCCGGTTTAGTTGTTCCAGAAGGTGTTGTCTATCAACATACTGTCCAACGGTTATGTATTTAGAGTGTACGTGGTCCTTTAAAAAAGAAAAAGATTTGTAACGACCGCTGGCAATTTTTGATAGAAAATGAATAACTTTACGACCTCATATCTGGTTAGCTATAGTAGCAGCGTCTTGGAAAGGATTACATATCAGTCACATTTTATTACACCTAAACAATCTGCAGAGACATCAAATCACAGCAAAATGAGTTTACCTAGAAAGTAAAAACTAGCCTGAATGCTAACGGGAACTTCCAACTTAACACAGTTCATATGACTGTACCTTTACCCCTGTGCACACACAGGCTACTTTACTTAGTATTTAACATATAAGCCAAATAAAACATAATAGCGCATAAAGTCAAGCCCAGACAGGGATCTAAAATGTAGATTTGCAGTTGTACCTTTTTTCTTTTCTCTCTTTTTCCGTTCATCCTCTGTCCTTTTTGCAGTTTTCTTCAGAAGCTCTCCAGGCAGTGATTTCACACCTTGACCTTGAAACCTCGTCTCAGCTCGACACATTTTCTGTCTCTCCGGTGGGATTTAAAGCCTCAGCTTCAGTGAAAGTGTCCGGCCATCAAACCTTCCCCGAGAGGCCGCACACGTCCGGTCCTCCTGACCATTTGTGCACATGCGTGTGTCGGTCTGTGCGTTGACGCATGTTTAGATGTTTGCGTGTATTTCACTGGCATACCTGGACGTGTTATGTCAGTATTGATTTGTTTGTACTTGTAAAAATATTTTAAAATACATGTTTATCCAGAGAAAATGTCACCTTTTTGCCAACTTTTTTTTTAATGTATTAATAATAGGATGTTTGTATCCTGCATGCTACGAGTGCAACTATACTAAATCTCTCTATATCTCTATTTGTCTATCTTAGAGTATGCAGTTCTGTGCAGGCGCAACAAGGCCAATTTATGCAACCAAACAGCCATAACACGTCATGTTTTTAACATTTAATATGGAAAGATCAAAACTAATCTAAATCATTTCTTTGTTAATCACTATCTCCAAAGATTTTATGTAAAAATATGCGCAGGCAAAAGTAACATGACGTTGGACTGCAGTTCCTCACGTTACTGGTCAAATGGATTGTATTTTTCTTCATATAAAGTTGAAGTCACAATTAATAGTAACACAACTGTTAAGTGAAAATATAAAAAACATATTTGTACATTGACACAAAGAGTCTCATCAAGTCTGTTGTTTATGACTAATGACTGAAGGTTGGAATAAACACTGACATAAAAGACATATGTTAATGGCTTACAATGTATGTGAGCATTGCTTTTTTATTTATTCATGAATTCATGTACATCAATACCCATGTGAAATGCACGCACACACACACACACACACTCACACACACGCTATGTTGTGTGCGGGGCATGCAAACTGTAGATGTTTGTTTACAGGTAACAACAGACCAGCATGTCAAATTACAGATTACAGTATCACCTTTTGTAAAGTTGACATTTGAATGCGTGTATTTTACAGTAAAAAGCAATCATCACTCCGTCATGAAGTCTGACATTCAGTCTTCACATTGACCTTTTCTCCGTGTCTCTTTCTTGGAAGGGGGATTAAATTGTCTGTAAGCAGTCACTTGTGACTGATGTATGCAGCCATTCAGAGTTTAGCAGAAACATTGTTCAGTAGACATACGACAAAAATACATTAATGCAAAAGCAATTTCTTGGTTAAGATGGTGATAAACCATGAGGTGTCCTGCTGTGGGATTATAGTACATAAGGGAGAGGTTTATTCTATGATTTCATTTGACTGAAACACAAGTGCATGTGTTTTTTTTATATATGTTTCTATTACCTGCAAATACAATTTCACGACACGACTTCTGTAATATAAAAATCTTTCTCAGAAAATGAGAAACGCCTCTAAAGGCCTCATAAAGGAGTTTATGCTGTCAACACCCGTTTGAGATACAGGAACAAACACGCAGCAAAAAAAAAAAAAAAACTCTTGCAAATTGTGCACAGCGAACGTACACAAACACGATTAGACACAGTGAACACGTGCAGACACCTACACCCTCTGTGCTGATGAATGCAAAATGACATTTCAATTTACCTCTTTTGGTCCCTTTTTACATACTGATCAACACCCGTATTGTAGAGTACAGATGCTAGAAAAAGGGGAGAAGAAAAGAGAAAGAAATGGAGGTGTAGAGCGGGAGTAACGCATCCTGCTGACAAAGAGAATAAATAGCCCGAATGAAAAGAGAAGGCGGCACCTTTCAACCAAATGACAGATTAAAAAAATGAAGATCACTGTGCTAACGTTGGGGGAAATGATGTCAAATTCAAGAAGAAATTCTCAAAACAAATGACTTTTGCTTTAGAGACAAATGAGATTATCCCATCCAACTGGCACAAGTTTTCATTAGTTTCAAACAGAATCAGATTTTACATTTTACAGCTCCTGATGAATGACTCTTAGTTTGTGCATTTTTTAGGTGTCGGCGCCTGAGCGTGGCCATAAATATAGATTGTGGAAAGTGTTTGACTGAGTGTGAAAATGGAAAGCATCATAAAGTTAGTGTGGTGTTGCAGCAGATGTGGTGTGCGAAGTGTGATGACAAGAACCATATCGTTTAAGCTCGCCATTTCCCTGTCAGCCATCTTCCCTCATTGTGGATTCATACACTCTCCACTGGTCCTTTCTTTCTCCCACCACACTTGAGTCTTGTTGTGCGCTATTATTCTTTTTCTCTCTCACCCTCCAGTGAGAATCAAATTGAGTGATCAGAACAATCACACAAACACTCATCCTCAATCATGCACCTCTGCTGCTGGCGCCACAATAGAGGACAACTGTGGTTACGCTATTGTAACCCTAGTTCTCTGAACGAGGGCACAGCTCTCTACTGAAAGCTACAGATAATATTCTCTTCCAGTCACGAGCATGCGTTCGGCCACTGAAATTTGCATGCGCGTAACCAACCGATGATGTTCGAACCCGACAGTATACGCTTGTCATTCCTACACCTTCTTCACAATATTGTAACTTTTATTGTAACCTAGCAAACCCAGGTAGGGCGTAACGTAACCTTGGGGTCAAAAAGTCGATCGCTTGACAACCTTCACAGCACATTACCCGGGATATAAAGCAGACATGTAGGCGAGGGGTCGGGGTCAGACTCGCCTCACGGTTCCAGTCAGCACAGACCCTCAAAAGGAGCCTGACATGTCCGGGCGATGGGAGCGTATGAACAGACAAGGCATCGACCCGTCCGCCCACCGTTCAAAGAGAGTGTCTCTTCCTGCCGGCCCATCGGCTTGGAAGATGCCCTCACGGAGCCAAACCACAAAGAGTTGTTCAGTGTGTCTGCTGGGGGCCGAGCGTTCAACCAGTCAACAAGAAACAAGACAATAAATCATTGATTATTTCTACAATAAGTTAGTTCTATTCATGTGTGTGTGTGTGTGTGTGTGTGTGTGTGTGTGTGTGTGTGTGTGTGTGTGTGTGTGTGTATCATCCCACATCTACAAATGTGTCAGCTTTGGAAAAAAGGAAACAGATGGTCTCTCAACACCTTAAGACTCTGCGTGTGTTTAGCAACACTGAATTAACCATAGGTTCTCTCTCTCTCTCTCTCTCTCTCTCTTACACTCACACATAAATGCCTACAAAGTGAACCACTGTTTCTTGCCATTTAAAAAAAAAAGAAGCAAAAAAAAATATGATAATATGATACAATTCACCATGCAGATAACATCATACAATATGATACAATCTTAATATGATACACGAATGCATTTTTACATTTCCAGTACACAATGACATGTAACCTTGGCTGATGTCTTCATGTCAAAAAGGGGTGATCCATAGCCTTGAATGAAACCGTGTATGAAACAGGTATTATTGTATTTAAAGGAATATACGATATGGTGTTGTGTTATTAGCATTGGTAAATTGACTGAAGGTTTAATTTGTATATTTGTGGATAGCAAACATTTGTCTGCTTTCCTCTCCGTCCTCCGTCGGTGTCAACAGCGCCTCGGAAACATACTATGTGTGTGTGTCTTTGTGTGTGTGTCTGTGTAAAGCCAGCAGCTGCTGATGTATCCAGCGGTGCACTAAGCATCCTTGTGTATGGAAGCCAGGTTTTCCATTAGAAGGAGATTTCGTTGCACATCTGGCCTCATTCATATGGATTTTTACAGCCCTTATGTCTTGTATCATATTTATATTGTACCATATTTTAAATCATTCCTTCCACAAGTATGTTTTACCAGAAAGACGTTGAGCAATCCTGCTGAGAAGTCCCAGTTTTGTGTAAAAAAAATAGGTATCACAAAACAAAATATTTCTATGTTACCCACGTCGCTATATGAGGTGGAGGGCGGATGGGTCCAACTAGCGACCACTCAGCTAGCAGGTCGCTATTTGTCCCCCACGTTGACTCATCTGTCGGGGCATTTCCATAGTTATTTAAACCCAAATGACGATCGTTACCCAACTTAGTGGTTTTGTTCCCGAACTAAATATATCACGACCTATTCCTAACCTCCGTAAGTAGGTTTGTCCCCTACACCTGACTTTGTATTTCACGATCATTTCTTTTACCTAACCTCGTAGTGTTGTTGCCCAACCCCAACGTTTCCTGCGTAGAGGGAAGTTTATTTGGAAAGGACAGTGTGCATGTACTGAGCGGACCAGGCTCTCGCGGGAAAACGCGAAAATGCTAACTTTTCCGACATATCATGCTAACCAAAACATAAACCTTCCTGTCCGTGTGCGACGTGCAATTTTCCGATTGATGTAATCGCCACAGTAAGGCTCTGAGTCGGCCCCATGACGAAGGATCACAGGGTTGTGGATTCATTTTAGGGTGACTGAACTGCACCACAATGTCTCTCTCTCTCTCTCTCTCTCTCTCTCTCTCTCTCTCTCTCTCTCTCTCTCGCTCTCTCTCGCTCGCTGTGCCTCAGTCACTCATAGCGGCCCCACTGGGGATTTTATCAGTCACACCTCTCAGTCAACCCAAACCTGAGACACCGGTCTGAAATGGTCAGCGGCCACCAGAACCTGAATCTGTGTGTCTGTGTGTGTGTGTGTGTGTGTGTGTGTGTGTGTGTGCGTGGGCATTATAAACCACCGATTTCACTGAACTGAAACGTCAGTGTCACTTTGGAGTGTTCACTTGTCAAAACAAAGAGAGAGCGGGTCGAAGCAGAGAGTCCGGCTGCAGCAGCGACGGCGTGCTCCACTCATACAGATGCTGTAGATCTCTTTGATTATTATTCGAGAGTTGAGGACGTTCACTGCAGGGAAATTAGGAAGTCATGAGTTCCATATTAAGTGTGAAGTACGAAGGTGTCTCCTCATCAGCAGTGAGAGAAGTAGGTCGCTGAGAGAGAGGAATTCAGCAGCGATGCTTCATCCTTCAGCGCTACCGCTCGCTTTAAGACCTGCAGCTCACTTATGTTTCACGCGCTAATGTGAAGGGAAAAAAAGCCAGCGTTGTATCACACCGGACCAAAATATATTACGTGTTCTGGTGCCTTTTTGTGTGTTGAATTAGAAAGTTGTTTCACAATTTGCTCAACAGTCTTTTTACTTATTTATTATACCATTATTGTGTAACTACGTATTTATTATGCTTGTTTTGCTCGTGTTTTTCTACTTGTGTCTATTCTTTGTTCGTTTGCATTGTTCACTATTTTCCCCGCTGTGACTAATAAAGGATTCTATTATCTGTTCATACAATACATTTTTTATATTTCTAAATAAAAGATATGGCCAACATAATTTTTCATTTTAAAATTTTAAATTACAAAGTGTGTGTGTGTATATATATATATATATATATATATATATATATATATATATATATATATATATATACATATATATACATATATATATATATATATATATATATATATATATATATATATATATATATATATATAATTGTCCTATTTTCTTGGGTTTATAAAGAACACATTTATTCAGAGAAGAAAAGTCTTCCTGAATGTTCATGAAGAGCCGTTTGTGTTGTGTCAATTTTTTTAAAGCTGTTCGCGTTTAGGAATTGTCAGATTCATATTTATCATTTACAAGAGAGGAGGTCGTCCCTTGATGCGCCAATCTATGTGCAACGGCCAATCACAGATCAGCATAGACATAAGAAAAGACATTGAATTGAAGCTCGTTGAGACGCTGTCGATGATGAACGTTGTGATCTTCACAGCAGCTCTTGTGATGTGACAACTGTAGCAAAACGTAATTTTATTGAATACAAAAACTCTCCAGTTATCTTTCCATGTTCTTGTATCTCTGTTTTAATTTCATGGCGCACACAAACTCAGTCCGGTCATTTTTCACTAGCCAAATGTTTCCTCAATATTGTGGATCACCAGTTAACTTCTTTAATTTCTTCCACTGGTTCAAAGCAGAGTTTTCTGTGTCATTTCATGCCAGCCTCCAGTTTTCCCTCAGTGTACTTCTTGAGTGTGTGCTGTGGCTTCAGAACAACGGCGGCTCTGCAGACGAGCGCGTGCCAGAATGTGTCCCATGTACGCGCGATATTACGACCCACGCATTGATATTTTAGCTAATGAGATGTTTCATCACTGGCGAAGCAAAAGTCATAAAATGTGTTTAATAAGGCTGCTGTGTCCAGGAGCCAGCTGCGGCTCCATCTGGTTACGGAAAAATAATAAAATCACATCATCACCGGAGTGTTTGCCAGCACTTAACTGCAACTTTGGAGGCCTGGAGGAGCTATGGGGCTAGTGGATTAGCTTCCACATCCAGCAAGTCAAAGACATTCATATGATATGGTCACAAACCTATATATATATATATCTATATAATTATATATATATATATATATGTATATATATATATATATATAAAAAGGATATAGATATATATATCCTTTTTCTTTCTCACTCACACCAGACACAAACTTTGTCGACATGACCTTTTTTTTTTAAATCCACCGTTTTTTCTAAAAGCAGCACAGTTACTGTCCTCTCACTCTTCAAACCCATCTTTCGCCAACACAATGTTACACAGCTGCGCGTGCTACAGCGTGTTCCTCGCCGCGTGTGCGTCTGTGTGTGCGTCTGTGTGTGCGTCTGTGTGTGCCGTGACCTTTCCCCGCCGTCCGGCGACGAGCCTGGCACACCGCATCACACGGCGCTCTGCAGTTTGACTTTGCGTCGGTGCGAAAGGTTAACTGTTCATCAGGGCGTCGCTTCGGCCGCTGGACGAACGACACGCGTCACGCGCTAACGGCTAACAATGTTGTTCCCTCTCCCCTCCGTCGGACTCAGTTGCCTCCCTGTGAGCGCCGAGGAAGAAAACCGTTCCAGAGTGTAATCGTCTGAAGTTCTCCCCGTAAGACGTTTAATACGAATCGAAAAAAATGGCCTGAGGGTCCTGAACTCCAATGTGAACGTTGGACTGACTTATAGGAGTGAGAAGGTCGGCCGGGTCAAACAAACACAGGACGTTTACTTTTAAGACAGCAGTTTGGATCACATGAGAAATCAGTCTTGTTTCCCGGCTCCGTCATTAAAAACTTCGGACTGGTAGAGTATTGTACAAAGAATACCAGCGCTCCTTCAGGGTGGCAGAGGAACCTGACCCCCCCCCTCCCCCCTCCTCTTCCTCTTCCTCCACAAGAGCACAAAGCTGAATGACAAACACATCTTCGACTGAAGTGTCACACAGACGCGTCGGGCTCAAGACAACTGCAGCGACGTGACGGCTCTGCCGGTCAGATTTACACCCGTAATAATGGAACAAAATGGCAGAAGCATGGCATGGGAATACTGTCACTTGGCCGGGCTGACACTGCATTTCCCCCCTAAAACACAAACAGGACATGCGTTTGTGTCCAGCAAGCACATGAGCCTCGGGCCCTGTCTTCCTTTACAACGCAGATATGCAATCCTCTCTCTGGCTTTGTGTGTTTTATGCAGCAACGATCCAGACTTCAACGAGTCTGATATTTTTGATGTGTGGGAAGATGAATGGCAATATTGTCCCCAGAGGCTTCATGTACATTTACATCTGGAACATCATTAAAAAGGAGTAGAACAACGCCATGGAAAACATGGGCTTTGATTCTACGAATAGAAAATGTAGCTGCGTCGCCACAGTTGGAGACCAACATGCGGGCTGATTGTTGCTGTCCTGACTGACTGTGAGGAGCTTTTATTGCAGCCAATTCCATATTGCGGTATTTCCTCAATATTAACTCATCGCTGTAGATTTTCAACTCAAGGAGCTTACACTTTTCTCTTAAGGCAAGTTGAGGCAGACTTTCTACTTTTTTTTTTTGGTGCAAATTAGAGTTACTTTCGCTGTGAGATAAGTGGCAACTCAAACCAGGTGAGAGCTTGTGTGGGTGTGTGTGTGTGTGTGGATGTGTGTGTGTGTGATCTCCACACTCACCAGGAACTTGTTTGTTGTTTTCCTCCAATCTCTTCTCCTTTTTCTCCTTGAGTTTGTTTACATGCGCGGAAGCGACCAGATTACTCGGAGAAATCCGGTAATTGGAGAAAGTGTTTACATGCCCCGACCTTATTTTGGAAGTAGGGCTCAATTATTTCACTTTTTCTTCAACAGGCAGAAGCGTCGCTGTGTGTAATCATCTCTTCCTCTCACACAGCCACACCAGTACTTTCTCATTAGTCTTAGCATCCTGCACGGCGTGTGTTTGTACGCTCGTGAGTGTTTGCACATTTTCAACAGCTGTGTCTTTCCCTCAACTCGCGCGTTGTTTTTACCTCCGTTGTCCGACAGCCAACTCCGCCTCCACGACCATTATTTCCACCGAATGCAAAAGATTTATCGGCAGTGGAGCCGCTATGAGGAACAAACGCTCCTCTCGCATTACTGCGACTGCGTCGAGCTTCTTGCCTGGAGCCTCCACCACCTCCGACAAACCATTGTAAAGCACCGCCACACTGGGCATCCCGTCGCTGTGCCTCGGTGAACATTTGGTAAGTTCAGAGCAGAAATATTCATTCCCAGGATGAGTGCAGCTCGGTCCGGGGCAGCAGGTTGTCCCGTGGCTTCATTTCTTTTTTATAATTCAAACAGACCTCTCTTTTTCCACAATGCTTCCCCGGCTGCCCGAGATGACCGAGTGCCTCACAAAGCGTTCTCTCTGAGGACGAATACTTTGGGGTACACACATATGCATATATACATACACACACACTGCTCTTGATATACCTTTCTGGGAATTAACTCTCTGATTCGGCTGACTCGGTGTCTAATGATAGTGGACCGGAAAGTGGATGCAAAAGAATCAGACTCATTTATTGCCACGCATGCTTTCACATGCAAGGAATCTGTCCTGGAGGAAGCTGCATGCATTTAACGTTTAACAGTAACCAGAGTGCAATAACGGGAAGCATGACTTATTACAGTTTGAATCCGAGTGATGAATCCAATCAAAGTTCAAATAAAGTGCGCAGTCAACAGACACTTTAAGGTGGGATGTAAGTGTTGTGTGAAGGTGACATGTGGTAAGTCAAAATCACCAAATGCATCATAACAAAGTATCGTTTCCACAGTGACGGCGGCTAATGAACGTTTCCCCTGGCGTGTCCCTCCCCCCCCCCCCCCGCTGCTTCAGCTGACTCAGTGTCTGCGCATCACACAGTAAAGGAGAAAGCAACGCAAACTGTGCACCAAATGGACCTCTTGTTCTTGTGCTTCCTGAAAACATCCCCCCCCCCTGGGGCGGCTGATGCTCCGGCTGACTCAGTGTCTTGACAGGCAGTGCAACGCATGCAATAATGATGCGCACACAAAATGAAATATGTATGGGATGCCAAATTGATCACTGACTGCACACAAAAGTAGCACACACACACACACACTCACTCGCGTATCTGGGCCACAACAGCATTCAATTCTGACATTTTCTCTCTGTCTCGCTTTGGTGCCGAGGTGGTATTTGGCGCAGGTGAAGTATTTGGTGAACCTCAGGGATTTGGTGCACACAAGGTTCACGTGAATTTGGAGTTTCAGAAAGAAAGAGATTTGGATTTGCAGGTAATTTAAAAGTATAGTTTAGAACGCTCCATCACATTTGCCTCAATGAAGAAAACTTGATGCTTTCGCTTCATTCTATGAATTACATTCATTGAATGGTCCTGCCTTTCTGCATGTGCCAGGTATGAATTGAATTGTCGGCCTTTGAACACCGGCGACGTGACTAATGCATTACACAAAAATGCAAAGTACACTTTTTCCATAAAAGGTTTGAATGGAGCAGCGTCTGGCGTTCTGAGGTAAATTGTTTGATAGCTAAAGCTACTGTTAGCTATTTTAATGAGATACCGTTTTGCAAAAAGCAAATCTGAATCCCCTCTTGTGAAGAGTTATGCAATGTGTAAAGTCCGGGGCTTTTATTATGAAAGGTAAGATCTGGAGGAGTGGATCTGTGCTGCATCGCCTTTGTCAAGGTTTAAAGTAATACGGTTTGCCGTCTTGGTTCAGCCTCTGTGTTGTTGTACGTTTTGAATAAGTCTGTTCCACACCACGTGAAATGTTTCAAAAATATATTTCAAACTAAATCAATACGGAGTTTAGCGTTACAACACTCAATGAAAATTGAAGAATATTGTGTCACAACATCCTCTTCATAATGTGTGGAAAGTTCAATAGTTGAAGGTACATCTGACTTTGAAGTCGTAGCCGCACAACTCGCAGTTAAAAAGGTTTGTGACATGAAAAGGGAAACGTTGTCGCTTCAGGCCCAACGTAGCAAAACAGGTGGACGTATATTTCATATTTCATCATGGAGTTTAAAGGTCAATGATAAGCTAGCTTTGTAGTGATAGAGTGGTGCTTTAATATATATATATATATAATGTTCATGTTATTCTAACCTCACGGCTTACGGCTATCATCATATGTAATCCTGTCACTCTGCGTGACTCAAACAAATCTTTTTCTCTCCTCTTAGTTTTTTCCATTTCTTTCCGTACACGGCCCTTTGCTCTCCCTGATTATTCACCTCTGTGCTTCCTGCATTTGAGAAAATCTGGTAATTCGAGCATTGGTTTCAGCTTCCTATTAAATGTGAAGAGGTGATTGCAGTGCTGAATCTTAACCGAGAAACGCTCTTTAAACGTATTTGCTATGAATTCACAGTGTCTGCACATGGAGGGAGCCAGAGCTATGTTCAAAGTAACTTCACAAGTACAAAGAGAATGCCATAAAGACACAGACCAACTGTAAAGAGACACACAAATCAGCCACAAAGAGACATAAAAATGACCCAAAAGAGACACAAAGCTCCCGCAGAGAGACACAAACTTACCTCAAAGAGACATGAAGCAACTGCAAAGACACAACAACCTACAAGAGACACAGAATGGCCCGAGAATGATCGGTAGCTATCTACGCTGCTGACGTGGAAGCATTCGACCCTGCAGACAATAGCGCTGTTGAGTTGTGGTGCAGCACTTTTTGGGTCCCCATCTAGAACTTATGCTTCTGTCAAAACACTGTTGTTGTCCGTGTTGTTGTCCAGAGCGTTCTGCAGGATCTGAACACGCTGGATGTGCCGAAGAAGTGGATGATTTCACAATTTCAGACATAAATTGACTTAAAGGAGACACAAAAGGACCATAAAGTGACACACAACGATGCCAAAATTCAATTTAAAAAATGCCAATATGACTTAATGTCAAGAGACACAAAGCGGCCACAAAGGGAGACAAAAGGACGGCAGACAAAATGACTGAAGACAAACGAAACCACAAGGACACACACAGAAGGACCACAAAGAGACACGAAACAATCACAAGGAGACACAAAGCCACAGCAAAGACACAACGGGACCATTGGAAGGTGTGCATGAAGGTGTGCGTGCGAGGCAGCTGCGAAGAGCCAGACGGCGTCTCTTTCCCGTAGCAGCCCCCACTTGCTGTGGCCGTGGAACGGTTGTGAATGTCAGCCTCGCCGACTCGAGCACAACCCACTGTGTCAACAAGTAAACACTTTGTCATAACCACTTAACGCCACGGGACACTGCCAGAAATCAGCGGCGCACACCGGGCCGGTGTGCGCCGTGTTAAACACGGCGAGTACGGATCACCCATCGTGTCGTTGATTGATATGAGCGGCGTGACGTATTGCACTTAAAGTAAATCAATGTGCCGTTTGTCGATACACACAAAGACGCAGAAACGCACAGGGCTGAATCTCTCTCTCTCTCTCTCTCTCTCTCTCTCTCTCTCTCTCTCTCTCTCTCTCTCTCTCTCTCATATATTAGGGTCATGTGAATAAAATTATTCCACAGCACTTAGTAACCTTTCGCACACATCCATTTACCAAACCGCTCAGCCAGTTCCGGGTCCTCCAGAGGAAGTGACCTTTACCATTTCATGCAATATTTCCCCAGAAAAAGGGCGGGAGTAATTCACTTCACTGTAACAATTATTCGAGTTACTGATTATTCTCCCCCCCCCCCCCCCCCACAGTTTTATAATTATAAAGTTTAGCACTTATTTTTGTAGACTGTAAATTGATTTTCGGGGACTTTACTTGCATTTCAGATGGTTTTTTGCGTGAAGTGTATGGGTTCAGTTGCATAAGCTTGCTAAAATGCATTAACGTTGCGTTCATATTCTGTGGGAGCGTGGACATTTTCTAATAATAATGTGTCGATTCTAAAAGGTTAAGTGCACTATTATGTTTCCATATATGGCGTTCTGTAGCACTCAAGTCGTTTACGTTCAGTATGTGGTTATGACGACCACTTTAATGCCCTAAATGGATTTATTTTTGGGGGTCGTATGTCTTTATTTCACAAAACGAGGAACACAGTATAAAGTCCCCCCGCTGGTGGTATTTGTTTTACTAGTTGTTGTTTGAAGGAATATGTATGTATAGACTTTGGACTCCCACTTAACATAATACGCAAGGTGTGTGTGTGTGTGTGTGTGTGTGTGTGTGTGTGTGTGTGTGTGTGTGTGTGTGTGTGTGTGTGTGTGTGTGTGTGTGTGTGCGTGGACAACAAATTTGGTTATCTCACAACCCAGACTCTCCTCATTATCAAGGCAGCAGGCGTCTTTTGACTAACTTCTAAAATCAATAGCCGTAACTCTGGACACACACACACACACACACACACACGTGTGTGACACACACACACACACACACACACACACACACAGATTTATGCAGGCAATAAAATCACTCTGATTATTTTCTTTTCTTATTTTTGATTCCAATTATGGCAAAACTGAAAAGAGTACAACACTGTTCTGACAGGTGGAATTAAATTAACGTGACTAGAAGCATTCCACTATAATTTCCTTGGGATACGACCGCGGCGTGGCCATGAACTGTCACCTCGGCAGCAAACTGCCAACTATTTATAATCCTCCACGGGCAAATGAACACATGAATCAGCTCACTGCCTCACGTTTAGCTCTACATGGACCCCTGTTATACTGCAGGAATAATAAATAGTCCATGTGTACAATACTCCAAACTGCTCAAAGCTTTAGAGCGGCAGTAACTTTAATACCAACACATTTTGGCGTTTTTGTGTCACTCTATCCTGCATTGCTAATACCAGCGTACCCCCTAAGGTACACTGACTGACGTCCCCTAATAAATGATTCAGTGTGACGCTGCAAGGGCTCAAAATGGTGTAAATACTAACGAGACAGCGTTTTGCATCATCACATCACGTGACCCCGTCATGACATGTTACGCACTATTGTCTTTTGCGGGTTCCAGGCTGGAAACCCTCATGTTTCACATCACAATGTGTATGATTTTCGGGTAATTGCCTCAGGCAAATTCAGCAGGACATGAGGACTCGCTGAAAGTTTGCGTAAAGGGCTCGAAATGTCGGTGAGAGGGACCTCAAGCGCTTGACGATTTGATAAGTGGACAGGCCGAAAGCCCTGTAGGGGGACGGTGGATTTTCTACCTGCACCTTCGGTGCCCGGCGGCGCATCCCCTGGGTTCGAGCTTCGAGCTTCTTCTTCGTCTTTTGGGTTTTACTGCGGAGGGAATCCAACAAAAGGTGCATTACCGCCACCTACTGCCGCTACACCACTGACCAATCACAGCGCATGTTAATGGCCAAAGCTTGTCACCTCGGCACCATGTTGAAAACAGCCGAGCACCAAAACCAAGCTCCGCCCACCACCCTGAGCAAACCAGGTGAAGCATCAAGCTATTATTTGCGTGGCTCTACGGATGGGAACGTTGGTCTGTCAGTCCTCCAGTAGGTCAGGCTGAAATACTGACTGGCTGCTGCTAACATGCACACATAGTCTTTCACAGTTCCTAATTTATGTTGTTCATAAATGCTTATATGTTTCTCCTTTTCTTACATTTTTTAAACCTTTTTGCACTTTATTATTATTATTATTATTCACGTATTCACTTCATGTTGGACAGAAGAGAAGCGTACTTTCAATCTTCTGTAGGTTTGCGCATATGTAAAAATACCATAAAACTGACTTTGACATCTCAACTACTATTGAGTTCACCACAAAAGGACATTTTCATCCTCTTCCAATTCACAAATGCCAGCACTAAACGCAGACTGAGCATGATCAACCATATGCCTGCTAAACATTAGCATTTTAGCATTGTCATTGGGGACTATTCAACATGTTGGCATGAGCATTCATCTCAAAGCACCGCCGGGCCTGAGCACAGCCCACAATGAGCCGCTAGCTGGATGTTGACACTTTTATTTTAATCGTGCGACAACAGCTCAAGAAATGAAGAATGTGCTTCTCCAGGAACTCTTACATTGTTGTCTGGATGTTGCAGAGCATCCACGAAGTGAACACAACTCTGCAGCCAGCGGCACATCGCTCATCCCTCACCCACTGGTTCACATTTAAGGATGTGTTCTGTCTCCCCTCCTTTATATTCTTTACACAAGCAGATGGCAAAGTAAATACCGGAATAGACACATTCAAAAGTCTGCAGATGATTCTGTTGAACTACGCTTCCTGGACGGAGAGGGCGTAAGAAGTCTTTTCTTGAGGATACGTTGACTTTGTGGAAAAGGATTTGGGTATCGTGTTTGATATGAAGAGCTTTAACATCTTGAGCAAATTGCGGTCAAGGAAAACGTCCGTACGACTATAACATCTTTAACTTTAACATCCTTGAGTCTGGTTCAACTAAAGGCAGCAGCAAACAGGGAAGTCTTCAATCTGGATTTAAAGGAGCTGAGGCTCTCTGAGGGTCTCAGCAGACCTGCAGCTTTCAGGAACCTTGCTCCAGATATGTGGAGCAGAGAAGCTGCACGCTGCCTTTAGTTCTCAGTCTTGGAACAGAAAGTAGACCTGGAGACGCGTCCCAGACGACCCGAGGGCTCGGGATGGTTTATAAGGTAGCAGCTTAGTTTTGGTCGGACGTTGTCTCTCTCGGCTTCGCGTGACTTTAATCCACCAGTTAATAGAGCAGAAGAAAACAAGTCGACTTGGCCATCAAATGGCGACAGGTCTTCAGTAATTAATTTAAACTGGGTTCCTTCATGACAGCAAGTTTTAGTTTTAACCTTCAACAAAGTCCAAAAACACCTTCAGGCAGCAAAAAAGAGACCCTTTTTCTTTGATTTAATTTTCCCATTTCGATACAGCTTTTGTAATGTGATACATCAAAATTAAATACTGTAAATGGAAACCTCGGCTCGTGCCATCCCACCTATTCGTGCGCCTCCTCCCGCCTGTGACCTCCGAGACACTAAAGGACTCCACAGAAGGGAACTTTAGGATCGGAAAACACTCCACTGACTAGTCAGATTTTTTCCCTCCTTACACGATTTTCAAAAGCTTTATTAAACATAAAACAATACAGAGGTACAACCGGAGTAGCAGAGAGCAGAAAGCCTTCCTTCTACACACACAGAACCAGATTCAGACATTTCATCTGGTACATAGATATAGATGCTCTAAATGCAGAATAGTGTCGCTCACTGAACACACGTTGACCCACAGTTACACACACAGTTTAATGTGTTGGCAATGAGGGGCCTTGTTTAGGGGCCCCTGCAGCAGCGGTAACGGAGGAGGGACAAACAATTAGGATATCATCCTTACATGGGCTTATATGTCTTATTATTTGTAATATTTTCTGTTGAAATTGGAGCACATGGGATTTATGCGCGGTGCATATCGGCAGTGTGTTCCTCCTTACCTTTATCGCGCTCTCTCTCTTTCTTCCCTCGCTCTCCCTCCCTCTCAGCCTGATATCCGTAGAGAATGAATGTTTGATTGGAAGTGAAGAATGAATCATTCTCGCATTGTTATGGCCAGTACAGTGTGTGTGTGTGTGTGTGTGTGTGTGTGTGTGGAAATGGAAGGATCAGAAATCTATCAGCACTCTGATGAGACACACACACACACACACACACACGCACACACACAATGATGAGATGAGGGTCATATTGACACAAACGTCTCTTCTCTTTCTTCTCCTCCCTTCCATGTCTTTTCTTCGTGACGGCTGCGGTCCAAAAGTCCTTTTTGGTGAGGAACCTTCCTCACTGAGGGAAATGACCCGGCAGTACCTCAGTGGCCGCCATGATGAGTGCCGGTCGAATTCTCTAAACGCAAAGGAAAGGAGCTTCATGCCTCCTAACTTAGCTCCTTTAGCTTCGGAACCACTGGACCTTCCTTAAGGAAAGGAAAGGAGAAAATGCCGACCCACAATCCCTTGCGGCGGCAACATTTAAAGTGACGTTTCCTTCGGCCGTTCACGAGAACAAACGATCATGACCGACAAACGCAGATCATGTAAATAATAAGTAGCGTAACTTGTAAATACTTTCAATAATCTGTTAAACCGTCTGGAAAACTATGAACGTTACGTTGCTGTTGCTGAACACGCTGTGAGGGGATGAAACAGCTCAGCCCTCACGCTTTTATTTTACTTTAGTTGCAGAAGCTTTAAAGAAAGTATTAAACTGGTCGAGCTCTTCAGCCTGACTCTTGTTAAGTGTGGCTTCAGCCGCATGGGGTCATAGACCCCATGCTGGAAGCACACTTCATGTTCTCCTGCGGGCTTATTATTATTATTATTCTTCTTATAGTCAAACCACTACTCCTCCCAGAGCGTTGCCAGCACATGTGCAAAAATTACATCGAAACGTGCGGTTTGCGCGGGAATCGTGAGGTATGACTTTTCTAAGAGATTCGCCCGTACGTTTTCCCGAAAAATGCAAAAAACATAAAAAAAATTTCACGAAACGTTCGTAGAGGGTGGCGCGCCAATTAACAGAGTGAGAAGAAGCGACAGAAACTGTTAAAAAAATAAAACGTATTTTGTCTTTACTCCCACAATGTTCACTCTTCATACACCATTGTTGGATAGAAACGTTGGAAATCTTGTCTTCTGTCATAAACTGCGGTCGATAGGAATCCAACAGACTCAGACGTCTTGAAATCAGACTGAATGTGAGAGCAAGTCCACCTCGCTCTGCCATCCGCCACCATGTTAAATCTCCCTCCAAAACCACGTCTCCCCTGAAGCTCGTACCTGATTTGTAAATCGCCCGTACAGACACATGTTTTATCGTACAGACTCGCCAGTCACAGTATCTGTTCATCAGGTCTTCCTAACGCTCAATATGCGATATCGAAGCAATAGTGGCTTTTAAAGTACCATTTTTTTTAAATAGTTTGAAAGGAGTTCCACAGTATTTAGGTCTATTAAGCTCAGCGTAAGGAAGTCCCTTTGAAGTCATCACCATGGCAACCTTTGATCTAGCGACCCACAGGTGTTCTCGTTAGGGCAGTTTAACAGACACGCAGACACTTACACACGCACACACAACACAGATGACTTCTGTCTCTCTGTCTGTTTGTCTCACACACACATACACAAACACACACACACACACACACACACACAAACAAACAAACACATACACAAACACACACAAAACAGACACACAAACACACACACACAAACACACACACAAACACACACACACAAAGACGTTTACGTGTGTTTTATATTGTGTAGTTGTCAACAGTGTGATCATTAATAAGGTCATATGATATTTCATATACGTTTGTGTGTCTTCAGGACGTTCAGTAGTTTATTTCCTTAAGTCCACAGTCCAGTCTGCCTCTAATCAGTCTGCTGGCGCTCACTTGGTCACCATGACGACGGCAGCACACAGGTGCTTCATATCAGCCAATCAGTTTAACACACAAACCAACTCAAGTGCTTTGGAGGAGAGACGGGCGTCAGAAACAAAAGCTATATATTGCGACGTCTTACGGCAGTAGTAGCCACACTTTCAAAATTTCTTGCGAAATTTTCTAGTTTATGATTATCATCTTTTTAATCAACTGTTTTGTTACATTACAATAAAGCACTATCAAGGTGTGTGGTGTTTCATAAACTGTTGTCTGCATATTTTTATGATCAGATTATAATCTGCATATAAACCATAACAACATAAATAGATATGAGACACACATTTGACACACATTGTTAGTGGAATATACAAAAGATATGTTTTTTCTGATTGGCTGCAGCCCATCTCTTTTTCTGATTGGCTGATGAGTGGCTCCTCACGGGGTGCGCTTGATTCCTCCGTGGTGAGGGCAGCGCGACCAGGTCATGTCTGCGCGCCGCGGCACATTAAATAGCCTGGAGTTTTTTTTCAGCGTGAGAAATACGATGTGTGGCGGGAGGGCGGGATTTTAGACCGAATTGCGTGACAGTCACGCTCAATGCGTGACACTTGAGAGCCCTGAGATTATTTGACTATTGGACGGCAGCCGAGGTCTTTCTCTAAATTCAAAGTGACTCATCACACACAGCTTCAAACTTGTTGAGCGTTGTTAGCGTGACACGTGCAACAGGTGCCGTCAGTACAGTGAGGTGTGTGTGTTTTGCATGTGCCGACACAACTTGAATGCAAGTGGCAGATGCACTAAAGGATTATGGGACTTTTGCGGAAGCTAAACCTGCATAAATAGAAGAGAAAAATACATAGATATCTCCCAATAATTCTCAAAGTAGCTGCAAGGGATGAAAAGCACCCCTCACTGTGCTGCCATGCTGTTATTTCCACGGCTCTAGATGAGGTACAATGCATACATTTAATGTTTCTTTTTCATGCTCTTATCCAATCAGATTTCACCTCTATGTCTCTATGGAAGAAGAGAGGCTCAAGGCCTTCTAGCTGCAGATTAAAGTACATGGAGACGTTATCGTGGTTGTCGTAGTCTTCAACCAATCAGATCTTTGGTTTGACATGCTGGGCGTATTCTTTAAAGTGCTAGGGCCACTGAGGTGGCCTGGAAGTACGCCAGCATTGACATGCGCTGTGATTGGTCAATGGGCCAGCGGGACTTTCGTCAACAATAAGCTAGCTGCAGAACTTCGTAGTAATAATGCGGCTGTCAGTTTTGAAAATACCTTAATAATTAGGATTCAAATAATCAATAAAGTTCCGCCGTGCCTCTTAACAAGAAGCTGCACTTGTAGGTTCTGCTCAATCACAACCATGTTCCCAATCAGTCCCGTTCAAAAGGGACTCGGCCTGAAACGGGCAATTCAATAGGCGAGAAGATGCTTTCAAAATCATGTGTCAGAGCGACCTCAGGCTATGTAACGTTTTCAGTCCAATCAAGCAGCCGGAAAACATTCATCCTCTTGCATACACGCAATATGTGCACTAAAGATAAATGTAGTAGTGCCACTATAACCCAGTCGAGTGTGATTTCTCCATGCCATACATTGCCATCAATTCACGTTGCCGTCGCATAATCCAATTTGCGCCGTAGGAGTATGTTACTCGAGCACCTTGTGTACGTTTGTCAGGTCGTGTTAACGACGGCTGATTCCCCTGATTAACGCACACCTCGAGTCAGAGAAGTGGAACTAATCAGGGAAATCAGCTGCAGCGTTTTGGCAGATTGACAACCTGCAGGCTCGAAGGTCACCGGAGCACAAGACTGAAGAGACGCTGTGAATCAGTGATGGTGGGCGGCGATGACCTGCGTTGCATTGCAATCATTTGGCAGATGCTTTTGTCCAAAGCAAGGCACAACTGGATGGTTATTAATATGCCGGGACGTTTCACCTGCTCGCTCAATGTTTCCTGCAAATGAAGAATGTGTAGATTAGTATTTACAGACAGATTTCCTGCATTCAAGTTCACAAAAAAAGACTTTTGCTGGAATAACTCTGCTGATGTGCTGATATTCTTCGTAATGTCTCCTGAAGAAAATTTACATAATCTATATTTATGCATTCTCACATTTTCTGAGAAACACTGGAGAATTCATATTAAAAGATGCACGTTTTATACGAGCGAGCCTCTAGGCCGAGCGGGTCGTACCATCTGCAAACAAACCCTCTTATGATTAGTAAAGGTCAAATAGAAAAGAAACTAACTAGTACATGCTATGATGGATAGAATCAAGAGCGCTAACCTTTTACCACATCGACGGTATGTATCTCAACTAAATAAACAGTCCTTACAGATGTGTATCGGTCCTGGATTGAATACATAAATACAATTAAAGTACGTCGGACGTGGCTGCAGGAGTTGCTGCTTTAGATGAGAGGTAAAAATTGGATTTCATGGTTCAACTGTGTGGGCTCAATAATCATCAAGCGGTCTACAGTATGTGCCGCTCGAGCTCCCAAACTGCCCTTTAGCTGCTGCTCTGCTGGAGCTAATTTATCTTCATAGGTCCAGAGTCCCACCAGAACACTACAAAAAATATATTACAAACATTAAAGAGTGAAACTACCGTATGCTTTGCCCATCCATTTAAATAGTCAGGCAATTTAACTATATCCTTGGCTATTTTTTATTTAAAAGAAAGAAGTGATATTTCATCTACTGCACTAAAATGAAAACCGGAAAGCACAAGAAATATATTAAGGAAAAACAAATCTGTATACCACTGTAATTTTCCCACTTCTTTCCCTTTTTATGGATATTACCGACATCACTTTGACCACAGATGGTCTCCATCAGGTAAAGAAGTGAACACTTCTGTTTGTGATGAAGGGTCACGTCGTCGTCTCCTAATAACCCTGGACCGTGTGTATGATGTGAAGAAATAAATATGTTTGTGCTTTAACTTGGATCATTCCAGTATAAATGTCTAGTATATGTATGTGCAATGAAAATGTGTTGGATGTGCAACCCAAAAAAAAAATTTATTATGAAAACAACACTTTTATAACACATACACTCGACTGCATTAGCGTAACGTGGCGCCAGCAGACCTGGGATCAGCTGTCAAACTGTCTCTTGAAAGAATAAAACGCATTAATAAAAGTAGCATGATGGACATATCTAATCAAAAATGAATCCAAAATAATCCATGTGAAGAGTGTTGCATAAAAACTACTTCAAGTATAATTACCGAAGGTGGTGACTTGACTACGTTTAAAGGAGTACATAAAAGCAGGTACTACCCACTGCAGGCCGGATACAAGTCTTTTCTGCATCATGTACAAATTGCACTCAGTGCTTTTGCCATTATTTAACAAGACGCCCTTAAGTGTGCAGTGCACCCTGTGAACTCTATATCTGTCTTCTCTCCTCAGTTTCAGATCAAAGCCTCGATGAGAGAGATTAGATGAAAGGCCAACGATGTGTTACTTGACAAATGAATACTCCTGTACACCAGATGAAATACAGTATACCTCTCCTGTCCACAAACGAGTTAGAGAATTAATTGGGTTTAAATGTGACCAGCAGATGACTCATAATAATGACGGCTGTATGATGTTATTGTGAATAAATAGATTAGGTGCTGAAACCCAGGAGGAGTCATTTCTTTTTTTTCTCTCTCTCTCTCTCTCTCTCTCTCTCTCTCTCTCTCTCTCTCTCTCTCTCTCTCTCTCGATATATACGTGTCACAACATGCCATCTTCCTGTCATCGCATCTGTAATGTGTGAGTTGTTTTTCTTTAAATGCGTCGCTTTTTTCATCTCTCCTTTCATTTTGCTCGATGGCAGACGTAATTGGCATCAATTTTAGAGTGCAGCGCATCATCTGCTCATCAAAGACGAGCACACAGCAGTCTGTGGCAAAGGAGTCTAAGCAGGCAGTAACGAGAGAGGAAAACTATATCAAGACTGCACACACACACACACACACACACACACACACACACACACACACACACACCTACCTACCTACCTAGCTACCTACATCGATATTAGGGCTGGGCAAGTTAACATGTTAATATCGTGTTAACTTTTCAATCAATTAACGGCGTTAATTATTTGAACATGCGTCAACTGCATTTTTTTTTATTTGCAAAAAAAAAATTTGGGCCTTTTACTTTGAAGGCGATAATTTAGGTCCGCCCTCATGCTTCCGTAGCGTTACCGGACTATTTGCCGACTTGAACCAGACGTGAAAGCACGTATTGTTCTGTAGTTTCTGTCCTCAACGAGCGAGTCGCCTCACAAAGCTTCACCAGCGGTCACCGGCAGCCCGAGGCTCGCGCTGCAAGCTCACCGGACTCGGATTGAACATTAATCGCGCAAAACTGCCGCTGATACCTGTCAGCTGTCCTTCAAATCTCCCCCTTATTCAACCAGACGTCAGTGCACTTGTTCAAGACAACACAGACTGGACTTTTCTCACTGAGGAAGAAAAACTTAAACATGAAAAGCACTTATTGCTTTTGTATAAAGTTAATTAATTGCTGGTCTTTAACATCTTTAAGCTAAGCAACAGACTGAACATGGACCAAAGAAGGAGTGGTTTGTCCCTCACAGGGACCCTTACTACTGAACAGTACCTGTTCAGAAAAAAAGGAAAACATATTTATAAGCTATATATGTATGTATAGAAACTTGCTGATTGCTCCAGAGTGCTGTTATATTGTTCTCATAACATTACTTTAAAATAAAAGCTGCAATACATTAGTTTTTACTTCATTCTTGAATGTGGCGCATAATGCGATTAATCGCAGAAAAATCATGCGATTAATCAGTTCATTTTTTTCAACTTTGCCCGGCCCTAATATATACACACGTTCTGCAATAGGCTGATACTTTTGTGTATCGCAACCAGCTGGGATTGCTATATGTGGTGTTTACTATTGGAGCTCATCAGCGCCGCCGTGTCTCAAAGGATTTAACTGAACAACATCTCTTCATCGAAAAAAAACGAAGAAAAAAATTCAAACCAACATGGATACGCAGGAAACGACAATCTCCCTCATCAAAGAGGGATCAGTGAACATGTTGGAGGCGATTCAAACAGCACAAAGGAAACGCATTATGGACCACATAAGTACTGTATATTGTTCTGAGATCTCATAGATTTTGTGTCACATACCCAAGGTATTGTGGAGTTATTGAGCTCAGGCGTGCGGCTGGACCGTCTGATGAAGATGCCTCCTTGTGGAGATATTCCTGGCCAGTCACCAGGAAAGATATTTTGGCATTTCTGCAAACCAGCGACTGAAGCAATTGACTTTAGGCTTGTTACGAACCGTTACTGAAGAAAGTCCTGTGAGGGCGGTTATTATCTATTAACCGCAGTTATGTAAGCTTGTTCCGTTATTACTCTTAGACAAAGCATGATCCTTTTTTTTTTTATTACCTTAACCGTAGTTTGGTTCAGAAGGGTTGACGTAAACGAATCATGCGGGCTGCAGAAACATAAAATGCTAATATTTTGTTCTGGATCCATACATCACATCTGTGAACTCTGTGGGAAGCCTTCGGGAGAGTTAGACGACGAGGCCGGGGAGAACTCGGCCTGCTGTTTTTCCGCTGCAGACGATGAATGATATTATGACATGTATCCATTTCACCCTGCGGCTCGAGATCGACTGCGTACCGACGGAAGCAAACATGTTGGCATGTCACAGCAGGAGAAGGACAGGTGTAATGTAATTAGGCCCAAAACAGACAGGCTGCAACAGCCAACAGCCTGCTAGTTCAATCTCCTTGTAATAAAACATCAGACCAATCCACTTCGCTTGGGCTCAGTATCAAATAATTGTTGTTTCACCATTTTCATCTGCGCGATAAGACAGCTCATTAAAATGCTATCGGCGATAATCATGACGGTGTTGAGGCTTTTCTTTCAGCTCCATATTTGACCTCGTAATGTAGATCTTTTAAACTAGAGGCATCATCATAGCCGGTGTATTAATCTCTGGCTGTCAAAAAGCACACAACATTATTCTGTGAACAAAATCAAGCTATAGTGCAATATCTGCCGAATAAAAAAAGGAACATCTCTATAAAACGTCATGTTGTTGATGCGACGTCTACACCAATCGGCTCTTAGATCATCATTTCCCACCGTGCCCTTTCTTTTGCTTCTTCCTGCTGTGACAAAAGGTCTGCTGTGAAACTTCCACCTGAGCAGAATTTCAATGAGGCAGAAGAAGTCAAACACCTGTGGGGATGTCGGCGTATCGAGGATGTAACTTCACTCTGCACTTGTCTGTATCGCCTTGTTATTCTGCTGCAGGGGGTTCCTCTGTTGGATTGAATACAAATAAATGACTAGAGCTGAAATTATAACAACAATTTGACGACTCAATTGTTTGTCATGTTTTTTTTCTGACACCTTCTGGTACACTAATAAATAATGAAATGTGTGTTAGTTGCAGCCTTTTCTCTTACACATCTCAGGATTCAGCTGAAACAAAACATTTAAATGTTTTATGGACAAGAGTGAAAAAATAGACATGGATGTGTTCTAAAAAGAAGCTCTTTAATATTTAAGAACAGCTGTTTCACGCTATCTGAATGCCTAATCTGCAATACAATAACCCATTAACCATCAGGACCATCAATCTAAGAAGATTTTGGTCTCAATACGCAATATGTTTTCACTTCCTTGCTGTAATATAGTAAATCAACCCAGAAGGCCTCAATGTTAAGTATATATATGTTAACTGTCACACAATCCACCAAATCATACATAGTTTTCTCCCCATGCCTGTTTGCTAACTCTCCTGCCATTTTCAGATCCACTCTCGTTGATTTCTATCACAAATGTTTCATTCAAAAATGTGCAATTAACATCGTTAATGTTGGGTCAACATTGAAGTGGACTAATATGCTTGCTTTACGAAAATTTATGTACATAAAAGTGACAAACACTCTTGTACTGCATTCACCGTATATATGCTAAAATCATAACATAGCAAACGCATCCCAACAGGCAACCATCAGTGTGTTGACTCAATGTAGGGCTGCACCGAATATCCTTTTTTATGTTTTACATTCAAAGCTCCTATCGAGGTTCACAAATTAAGCTTGTTTCTCACCAGACTTACTGATGTCAACTCCACCAAAAGAATGGGACGAAAATCCTTCAGTGTGATTTTATGGGGTTTCAAATGCAGCTGTTAGATTCCTGCTCGAGTCGTCTCTGTTAATTCAGGTGTGTGTCTGTGTGTGTGTGTGTGTGTGTGTGTGTGTGTCTGTTTGTGTGTGTGAGTGAGTGAGTAAACTGTTTTCCACGGCAGGTAAAATACCGCCAGCAAACATGGATTGAAGCAGAATATTGCGTTGGGTTAAAACGTACTGCTTCCAGAACAATGCGCAGCGTCGTGTCCAACAGATGCATTTCTATATTTGTGAATGTAATGAACTGATGAGACATCACAGACCAACTGCTGACTTACTTTATAGTCTATGTTTCTGTTTGTTTTGACGGTCTCGATGTCGCTGCTCCTCGATTGCTTCTAACGTGGAAGTGTTTGTGAGCTTTGAAACCACGAACATCACATAACCAAAATGGACTGGCGCGACAGAAACACACTCAACTCATTCAACATCTATTTCTCTCTCCCATTCATGTGTAGAAACGCGTCACAGGTGGTTTTGTAACATACAAAAGGAGCCACGCTGTTTGAGCAGAAATGGTAATTATGTTCACATCAAATCCTCCACCCGGGGAACATTACATACACACACAAACACACACACCCACCCACACACAAACACTCAGATAATGGAGACAATGAAACTAGCCTCTGTTCTCATTGCAGCCGAGTCTTGTTTTAATCCCGAAGCCATCGGGGTTATTCTGGCGCTACATCGCTCTGATGAGGTTCTAAGGACCAAAACAAACACTTGATGTCTGTAAGGTGATGTTGGCCAGTCAGCAACACACATTTCAACAGCCCTTCTGTGTAATAAACAGCAATTGATCGCTTCCACCAACCATCCACCTGCCTCGGTGTGTGTCACTGAAAGTACTAGAGGCTCTGATGTCCTCTTTCAAATACCGTAAAGCTGTGGAAAGGGTTTTCCTCTGATAGCTGCGTGCATCCTATATGAGCTGGGTCCCAGTAGGATTCTCCCCATCAGACGCCGGCACCCTCTTGAATATTAATGCGCCGTGGAGAACTCTCTGAAGAGGCTAACCCCTGCACGACAGGGTCGCCTCAAGGTGAAAGAGATGGATGGCCCTATAAACTGCACCACATGCTATACGTTCACATGGATAGGGCAGTTTGAGTTGGTGCAGATTACTTTAATGCCTTCCCGCTTCCCACACACACACACACACACACTTTTCACTCAAGCTGTGCTAATGTAAGTCCAGTTAAACGTTCGGCAGTTGATCTCTCTGGCTTAGGCTTCTCCTGGTATGAGCGGTTGCTTTAGAGAAGAAGCTGCTGCATCCAGGGCCCATTCCTCTCATCCCCAATATAAGCACCTTGACAAACTGCTGGTGCTCACAGAGGTACGAGAGCATGTTGGGGAAACATTAGATCGTTTATTTGCCCAACTGAACTACTCTGCAAAGGATCCGGGGAGGGCTGAAGGATTTTATTTTACAAGAGGACAGAGAGACACTGGACACGTAAAACATCTGAAGACTCTCCACATGCTCCCTTTAAGTACGATGCGGTCACGTTGTTAGTGTAACGGCTGCTACTGAGTACAGGGATCTGTTTTCATTTCTGTAATGCATACATTTACTTGAAATAACCAAGGCTTCCATGATCGTTGTCGTGCGAGACTTGAAAAGACGAACGTTCCCGATTTTGTTTCTGACACAAAGCAGCCTCTTTTCACGCATGAAGAAACGCACAACGCCAGGTTGTTAACCTCTTGGTTAGGTCTATTGGCCACACAACTACTTGGTTAAACCTTTTTAACCGCAGTGAAGCCCGAGCCATTTTTCAAAAGCGATTCTGAATGGTTTTGCAGACCCAAAATAAATACAGCATGTCCCCTCAACCACAAGAGCTATTTGACTAATTTCACAAGGTATGACACACAAAAACACTTGTAAGATTAAACAAGAGGTTCATATAGCAGAATGTATGTTACTGGTTTACTGGTTAGTGATAGAACACAAGAAATTTTTTTTAAAAACTCCAGAATATATTATTATGAGAGCCAAAATGCCCAAACTTTCTTCCTGGACCTTTAACGCCTCTGGTCCACAACAGAGAGGCTCTGCTCCAGCAGATGCAGCAACACACAGCAAGCAAGGCCGTGTGCAATATCGTTTCATCCATAAGTCAAATTTCAGTTTTTGGGCTGGAAAGAAATGCATTGCGATTGATATCTTGCTCTCATAAGGGATTTGTGGCGTTCTGAATGCAGAAGCGTACAATGCTACCAGTTTAGAGCTGTTTAACAATCATTTCAGGGATATTAGAGCAAAAGCTTTGGGATGTTGGGTTTCCCAGAGCTTGCGGCATGAAAGGAAACCCACTGGGGTACGACGGTATGTGCTCCGTGACATCTTTCCAGTGTCCTTAGCCTTTGTGACACGAGGCGATGGCTCGAGGCAGACTTTCAAAGTTGAAAGCAAAATAGAATGGTTGAGATCTGATTGAGATCCAGCTGAGCGTGGGACGTGGTGGCAGGTGCTCGCTTAACGTGGCGTCTCCAGATGAAGATGAACCAACCATATTCCGCTGAGCCGTCGCGACACAGTGTTCTTCTTCACTTCCAGTTCAATTCGTAGGAGGTGGAGGAATCTAAATTTAATACCCGCCTTCCTTTTCCCTCCCACACACATGTGGGGGATCGCCTACAGGTGGACGTGCGTCAGCGGGCCCTCTGCGCCGCGGACAGACAGATCCAGCTGTTTGGCTGCCATCGGAAAGTCGGCGGCGCCGCTTCCAGCTGCAGTTGAATTGATTGAAGTGTTCAGCTCGAAAAATAGTAAAGAACCACTTCACCCTTGTCACACACACACACACACACACACACACACACACAGAGGGTGCATGCTGCGTATCAGGGTTTGACACGGCAGGGAATCAGGCACCTGCAGTATCTGCACCGCAGGAAATCTCTTTTAATCAGAAGAGGTGTGGGTATCGGTCCGTCTGACAAACGGTGGTGATATGTTTCTTGTGAAGATAATTGCTTTTCCTCAGATGTACAAGTGTTTGCAGCGGAGTCGTTGAGGTTACATGCGTGTGTCATATTCCGACTGCCTGTTAGTGTTGTTTTGTTTTAAATGTATGTAACATGCAGTTAGAACATCACAGTAATTGACATGTTTTAACACACAGCAGATAACTTTCAATTAGACGTGTTGTGAGCGTTCAGCATCATTCATGTGTGAAAACAACTTGTTTAATGGAATTTTTGAACCTCTGTAAAGAAAATGTTTTGAGAACGTAGTCTACAGAAATAAATCATTACTGCAGCAGCGAGGGTACTTATGTCACTGTAACTTTGGTTTCCTTCATAGTTCCCTCCCTATAATCTGACATTGGTTGAGATTTCGGAAGAAGCGCAAACTGCGGGGATGAAACTACTTTCTTCATTTAAATACCAAAGCTGAGGGGAAATCATGTTTGTTTGCACTCTGAAGGACATTCGGACACATGATGCTGATTTGTTTAGTTCCCATTTCCTCTCTTGTAATTTGTACCTTGAGTTTCTTCATTTTCTGGTCGTAGAGTTGTTGCCGTCCTGATCCACCACTGCTAAAAGACTGAATAAATATGGAACAATGTACAGCTATGTGCGAACCACATTCTGTTTTGTGTACACATACACACACACACACACACACACACACACACACACACACACAGAGTCTCCGGTTGGTGGTTGGCTATTTAAAAAAACATTAATTTTCTCATTTAATGGATAATTGTGCTTCACAGCAGCAGTTACCATGTGGAAATAATGAGGTGCCGTTATCAGAAAATCAGACTTCAAGCTTGTACACAAATACACACACACACACACACACACACACGAGAGCGGCGGTCATATTAGCACATCCACAGAATGGTGAAATTGCAGCATTATTTTTTTGTTTGCGTAAAACTATGAACACACACACACACACACACACACACACACATACATGTGTGTGCAAATTCATTTCCTGTAGAAGTTTGAAATGTGCTCGGAGCCAACATGTTTTTAATGAAATGCTTGATAATCAATCATACACAAAACAGCGTTCCTTTTTTTTTTTTTTAACGAGAAAACTCGACCGTAACGCAAACCAATACCCCGAGCACAGCCCCCCCCCCCACTACACAGCCTCTCTTTTCTTTATCAACGCCTCATTGACATCACAGCTCCCATTGATTAATGGCTGCACACTTAAATCTGTCATGCACCCTTTGAACACGCCCCGACGCCGATGCAGAAACGGCCGCGCTCGGCTTCTCCAGGCTCGCGTAATGATGCAGAGAAAGAGAGCGATCAATAGAGTACATAGAAGTGCCGTCGGACCACTTAACACCGTGTTTTACATGAAAGCGACGGCGCCTCCCACTGCTTTGAAGCAGAGCGGGGGGCCTACATTTCATCACAGCGCTTTACTGATGAGGACGTGATACCGTCCACGCGCCGCGGTCGCGGCCGTTTGCACCGAGATGCAAGACCGAGCAGCTCCGGGTTCAGCTGCAGGTTTTGATCACGCCATTTTGTTTGTCCTCGTACCGCGATCTCGAAGGCCGTCTCAAAGCTCTTTTTTTCCTGCCCCGTGGAGGGAGGATGAAGGAGGGGCCGGCGAGGAGCCGTGAGCGAGGATGCACGAGAGCGGCAGCCTTTGAATGGTCCACGTGCTTCCTGGTCGGTACCGCAGCTATTTGATCGGACGCTGCATGGCGGTTGGCAAACAACTTTCAGGTGCATTACCGCCACCGACTTATCTGGACTAAGGAAACTACTTCTCCATTACCACCCGCAACAAAAACCAGACAAACAAACATGTAAAAAACACAATAAAAGACTCTACTGTGTCAGATTCATTAGCCGTGTAGCCGCTAAATAGTCCAGAATACTTCCCCAACACTTATCACCGAGGTGTCCTGTGACCTCTTTCACAGGTGCTTCAACTTCAACAATCGACAGCCTGCTCTGGCCTACTGGCGGTGCATTATGGGACTTGCAGTCTTTTCTTTCCTCTCTTTTTTTCCTTGTGACAAAGAAACATAATTTGAACTCCACAGATACAGCAACAAAGTCACCAAAGTTTTAAACTGTATTTTGTTTCCTGTTTGAACAACACAAGGTCCACAAACAACTTTCTTCATTTATGAGAACGATTTGTCTTTTTATGATTTGCGTTGGTATTCCCCCCCATTAACTTTTATGAATGCAATTAAAGTCTAAAAGAGCAGGAGCGACTGCCTGTCGGCAAGATACACTTTAAGAAAAAAACATAATTCATCATCATTTCTGTCATATGAGGCCGATGACACCTGAGCGCCGATTTTGATATGAGTCACACAGTATACATTTTCCCCAAAACATTTCCGGTACACAGAAGTGTTAAATTCCTGATTTCACAATCATTACGTGAATGAATGAATAATACAAACGCATAGTTCCTGCGCCTCGAAGAAGAACTCAGACTGCCGGTTGCTACTCATGAGGCGTCTGATCAACAGCTGCCTACAGAGAGAAAACACACGGCTGCTGTGGCATACTTTAGCAGCATTAGCACAGCGCGCGTCGGCAGACGCTCAACCCCATCAAACGTCTCTCGGGCCGTCGGAGCTGACTGGCGGCTGATGCCGCCGTGATCAGCGGCCGCCGGCGTCAGAGACAGACGTCGGCCGCCGGCGTCAGAGACAGACGTCGCTTCGCGAGCCGCTTCAGAAGGGGAAGGGCGTCTCGTTTCTCCAAAACCATATTGGCTCGTCGCCTCTCCTCGCGCGGTGTCCTTGTGTATCTCCACACGGGCATGCTGGGACGGACGAAGAACCACGTCGGGGGAAAGTGGATGCAATTAAGAGACTCGGGATGCCCGTCCCCATGGATTCTCGGCGTGGACGTTGTACTCCCGAACTCTCTCTCTCTCTCTCCGGGTTCCCCGTACCTGCCGATTCCTCACGCCTGGCCTTCCGTCGAGCTCGTCGCACTGCAGCGCATCTACTCTCCTCCGGCCGGTCGCTGCGAGGTCGTTCAGTCAGCCGCGATGGTTGGTCTACGTACCAGGCTCCGGCTCATCGCTCCCTGCGCTCATTCCATCTCCATTCCCCCCGCCCCCCCTGACAATAAATCTCTTTTATTAGTCGTCAACTCCTGAGTCTGTCTGCCGAAAAGAAAAGAAAAACACAACACACAGCCCATTAACTGTGGCTGCAGACTCACGAATACGACCGAGTCTCCCTCAACAAAAGTATTTCGTGACAATTGTTGGTGTTTCGTGACTGACTCACATCAGAGAGTTTTTAAAGTTAGCAAAATAGTGTTAAGATGAAGCTGCATTACTGGAATGATGACATACAACGATACATATTCAATAACCAGAGCAACATATTAAGTGTTTGTTTTTCCGCGTGCCTTAGTGGAGCATCCTTAAGCCGGGATAAATCAGTTAAGATTACGTTTTGAGTGGAGAAAACAAGGGGAACTTGTTATTTATGTCAATTTACCACACGGCGTATCCATAAATTCTGCTGTAGAGAAAAAAGTTCCCTTTCGCGTGATTTAATAAAGTAACTATCTATTTCACAGACTCCCACTAAAAGCAGGTTTTTCCTTTAAATCGATTGTGTAATCAGAACTACTTGCTGATCTTTTTTCTTAATCGACTATCCCACCTTCGTGCGCGTTTGGGAACGAGCTGAGGTGATCACTAAAAGGCATCACGACAGCTCCACATTGAGCACTTTAACTTTGTCGCTCTGAGCTGTCGCGTCGCTCTGACAGTTGCTCCCATGTGACATGAGTCCGCCCTCAGAGAGCAGTCAGCTGTGGCCGGTGTTCAACAAGCTGCCTGCCAAGCACACAATTGACACCAGCTTGTTAAAAAATCAATTAAGTCGAACAGGCGATCCACTGAGGCCCTAATGGGGCTGAAACCTGCTGCTAAACAGCTCTCACTGCGTGGAGAAATATGCCATCTGTGGTCTTTTTATTAATGTAATCACATGAGGTATTAATCTGACGTATTGCTTGTGGCATTGCAAGTAAATACAAAGAAATAAGACGTACTTTGGGTTTCACTTCTCCTTTGAGTGGCTAATTTGAAGTTTTATTTCCATGTCAGGGCGCTTTAACCCCTTGCAGTTTGGTTGGCTTGGAGCCGTTCGAGGGGGGAAGTTGCAACATTGGTGCATTTTTCATTTGGTTCGGGTCGCGTTCACCTCGTCGAGCGCAGCAAATGTTCAGCAAGCGACGGTTGAAACAGTCGCTGGACGGAATATCTGAGAGAAACTCGATGACACTTCCTGGTCTCAGAAATGGGAAATTTACTTTTTTGCCACATTCTTTAGCCGTGCAGTTGAAACCCTTTTCCATAATTCTGTTGCAGATTTTTGTGCGTGGCCACAAGCGACTGTGCTATGTGACCACGTTTCCTTCCATTGGACCACGGCCGATATTTTTCATGTCTAAAAAACATGCTGAAAGTGTCCACTCACCTTCAGCCAACTCCCTTGGAAGCGAATGGAGGCGCACGTTTTCAACACAGAGCCAAACCGACCGGATCATCCGACCAAACGCAAGGTTCTGACCAAGAAGTTCAGGTGTGAAAGCGCCTTTAATGTTGAGTTTGGAAAACATCAACTGTGCAATACATTATTTGGTGACGTGACAATTTACTATAACGTCTTATTAATGTCACAAGCACATTGGAAACTGTACAGTATGCTGCATCAAAGGTTGCAGTCACTATGGGTTATTCTATCATTTTTATTTTACTGTAATCAAGTTTCTTACTGCAGCCGAACCGCAGAAGCTTCGTTTCCAAAGAATCTTTCCTGCACATTTGAGCCTTTCGCCAGCTGTGTGTTTTATAAAGAGTCATCTGTGTCCAGTGAAACCAGTTTGGAGAGGAGAGTCGTAGGGGGACGTGTGACATTCGGTCTGACTAACCAGCAAGACGACTCCTCGTTGTGACACATATAGTGAAAACAAAAGCACTCGAGTTGTCTTCACCAGGGCGGCTATAAAGTTGCCACATCCTGGAACGCTGTCATGCCGGTTTCAAATCCGGTCGACATTTTTCGAACATGACACACGCAGAATACGTAATGCAGCGGGAAGCTCAATGTGTGCTGCTGTTTGTCACGAAAAAGAAAAGTCAAACTTCATGACGAACTTCAGCCACACTGCGCAGGAGGGGCGCGCTGCAGTTGACGGATCACGTCTGAGGATCACGGCTCTCCCCGCGCCTCGCTACTTTTAGAGTTGTACGAAACCGTTTCATCCGTCAGTCACATGTCAAATCGATCAAACTGCTCTCCCGGGCTCGCGGCACACCTGCAGCGCACGCACACAAAAAAAAAACACACAAAAAAACCCCGCTCGCATTATAACGAAGTTCATTTTTGCGGGAGGAAAATCAGCAATGCTACAAAAAAAAAGAAAAAAAACAAGCTGTACAGAGGACGATGTAGAAACATTGGTTGTACCCCAGCACATATGTCAAGTAGTGGAACCAGAGCGAAGGATATATATATTATAACATTGATGGGAATGATTCAGAGGCTATTTCTGTCGGAAGAAAATAAAATAAAATCGTGTCATCATTCTAGAGGCACGACCATTGGTCTCTTTTAGGTCATGTTTTGAAAAATGTATTAGTATCGACGAAATGAGCTGGGGCGGTGCGTGAAGGCTAATATGGCCGCAGGGCGCAAGGGTTTCAGGAGAGTTCGGAGCAGCCGGCAGTGAAAACCCTGGCCTGCTCAGCGTGGTACATTATGTACAGCATGCGTGTGTGCAATGGTAAATATGTGTAAATAATAAGTTGGTGCTTGTGTTGGTGGGAGCTGCTACGCATGTCTATGTGTGTTGCTTTATGTGCTTATGCTGATTATTTACAGTCGGCCTTTAAAAGCTTTTTCCTTCTTCTGGAATCTGATTGGTTGCTTGATATAGATATTTAGGGTGTGTGTGTGTGTGTGTGTGTGTGTGTGCGTGTGAGCATTCCTAAATTATTTGTGTCCGTAATTATGTGTCTGCGGCTTTATGATGGGAACATTCATGAGCATGCTTTATGTGAGTATTTGTAGCAGCTGGATGCCTGTGAGTAATATGTGAGTGTACTTTGGTGTGTGCATTTCAGTTTGTGTGCGTGTGTGTGTGTGTGTTTGTGTGTGCGTAAATACACTCCAAGCCTTCAGATGAAATACTATCCCTTCTTTCTGCCTCAAGACAACATGAGCGAACGAGCATGGCCACTAGTCATAAATCGAGAGGAATGTCAACGAAAGAATGAAATAAGAAAAAGAAAGAAGGGAAGCAAGAAAGGCACGGCTAGAGGGAGAGAGAGAGAGAGAAAGAGAGGATGGATAACAACAGAGAAGGGAGGAGCTTGAGGAGGAGAGGGACAGGACCGAATGGAAAGTGAGAACGCAGACGTGTATGACTATGCCATGTGCAATTTCTTCCAATGCATCCCAAAATGATTGAAATGTGTCTTTTGCCGTGCTCATAAATATGCAACACAGGTGTTTAGCATGATATAAAGACATTCTGGTCTCACTGACAGCAACCAAATACAGCAATTCCCATCTTTGCGCCACTGCCACGATGCCTGCTCGGCCCTTTTCAGGTCTTTGTGAAACCGTTTAGTTTCAGGGTCCTGATATTCTGCTCGCTGCCTCGCTGTCCTGGTTTACGAGGACGCTTGAAAGGGACAGAGCCAATCGTTACACTTGTGGCCACCTCTTTGGTCCAGCCCCAAATATCCACTGGATTGATGGACATGAAATTTAGATAAATAAATTTACATATATTCATCGTCCCCAGGAGGATGAATCCTAAGGACTTCGGTGATGCCATGGCTTTTCTTTTTTGCACTAGAGAGTAAATGCTAGATTTTGCTCCCCGACTTAAAGCTTGGCTAATGATGGCTAACGCTAACTCTCTAAAATATGATGAGGAACGTGGTTGTCAGCATTGTAACGTGCTTCCTGTACAGCTTTGCTGTCGAGGTCTTAGTTGTGTTCCTGTCAGGCGGTCTATTGTACCAACCAACCTGCTCTCCGACAAAACACATTTTTGATGGAAACCTAAAATGTCCCGGATTACGGTTTAGGCAAATACTCGGGTTAGGTAAAAAAACAAAAAGAACATTATGATTTAGCATTTACAAAAAAAGCATTTACGACAAAGAGAGATTTCACTGGCAAACGATTTCTTTGTATGAAACTTCAAAAATAAAACTTAAGAAACTTTAGTCCAGTGTCATCATATAACTAATGTCACAAAAAAAAAATAATTGAAAATTACCTTGCGGCATTCCCACCTTTATGAAAATGCGTTACTCGTATAGACTTACAAGCTCCAACAGGGACCTCGTATGCGACAAAGCAGCTAGGATGTGAAAACCAACAAAAGAAAAACAGTCTATTAAAGATATTTGTTTTTCCAGAGGGAAACTGTCTAATAAGACATTAAATGTCTGACAGGCATGGAATAAAGCCATTACCATGAAAGATACACCAGCGACCTGTATGTGTTTAAATATGTATACTAAACACACACATAAACTAAGAAGTCGTGGACGCAGACTCGCATGCATAATGGATGGAAGGCATTATCAGTGTGTCCTTTCTATGCCAACTGTGTATTCATGAGACGAGATTGCAGGGAAGGGACAGAATTACAATACCTTCAAACACAAGGGCTGACACAGCAGTGACTAGGTAATTTTGTCTGCACGAGAAAAAGAAAAAAAAAATGAGATGGATTTCTCTCCTCTGACTGGTCCTGTGTTCTGAGCAAGAGTCAGTATGAGCCGAGTGGAAGCTGAAGCCGAGGTCTTTGTGACTAATACGCTGCGATTGTGCAGAAATCTTCAAGAACATCGGCTGTTTCCTGTCCAGGGCTCTCATTTATAAAACAGTGTTAAATGTTTGCTTTGGTACAGACATAGGTTATGTACACACACCCAAAAGAAGGAAAAAAATCATATTTATAAGACCTTGTGTACAGCTGCCAGTGCTACATTTTTGCATTTAATTTCTCATTAACTTGGAAATGTGCGCACAATGTGGATGAGCTTCATATCCCTCCCTCGCACAGCATAAATAATCAATGCAACAGCATGGTTAGCCTAGCTTAGCATTAAGGCTGGAATCAAGGAGTAACAGCTCGACTATCCTCTTGTGTCTTGTTTGTTTAACCAACATAAGCAACGATTGGTTTAGGCTTACGTCCAGTCAGAGACGATGATTCCAAACCTGGCGACCTCGGCGTACCGTCAGGAAGTTACTGCACCCGTTACACCACCTAACACTCCCTAAAACCACCAGTTGTCGCTCTAATGCTCATGAAAGGATGAAACCAAACGGATAACGTGTCAGTCAGAAAAGTTCCAACCAACACCGGTGAAGCTCAGTGACGATCAGGAACGACATGAACTTTCTACTTCCTGTCTCCAGTGCCAAACTTGTAACTCGGGCAGACGTGAAGAGCATCGATCTTCTCACCCCGGAAAACTGTTAATATCTAACTTGTAATAAATTATTTTGCCTATTGATCTAAATATCAACATTTCTTTCGAAAGAGAAGGAAAATGCTTTAAACCATTCTGATGAAGAATCTGATTTATAACATTTAGCATAGACTGCACTTTTCCAGCATTACCCTTTGAAATGGAACCTTAAAAAACATGTTTGGATGAACAGGAGGTTAAACTATTTGTTAGAGGGTTTGTATGCTGCAGCAGTTTCAATACAGGATCATGACCTTTTTTTTTTTTAGCATAAATGCATAAAACTGAACATAAATGCAGGTTCTACTTGGAACAAATTGGGTACAAAGAATATATGAGCCACTAAGGTTCGACGGGTACGTGGGACATAAACCCTAAAGAGCGATCAGTAGTGAAAATGAAAAGGATCAAGACGGGATTGGCAGCAAAAAGCCACAGGACCCTGGAGGAATTAAATTGGGACCAGGCAGGATGGGAAACTTTGACTCCCATGTCACCTCAGTGATCAGACGACAATGAAAGCTTCAGGGGGGGATCTACTTGCAGAGGTGCAGCTGTAAATACACCACAAGAAGACAACTTTTACAGAGCTCTGAGGCAGGAGAGAAAACTGCATGAAAAACACTCGTTGAGCCTCCGGGGTGAGGCCAGAGCAGCTCCTTCGTGTGGTTTGTGGGTCGTCTCAGGCGACAGGTATCACGAATGTTACTGACCAAGTGCAAAGACGAAGGATTCTTTTTAAAAATTGCCACTTAAACAGGACGATGTCACCACGTCTGGTACAAAATAGCAAAATAGCAACACTAAAGTCATTCAAATGAAACGATGACAATTGAAAATGACTGTTGACTTGGAGCCAGTGTTGTCATTGTTGTCGCTCAGCTGTTAATCGTCTGGACGTATCAGCATCGGCCTCGAATGCTTTTGCAATAAGTCTTTGAAAGAACATTCAAAATCTGAATTTATTTTTCAAAAACGCACAAGTCGAAACTTCTCACATTCTCATGCAGCTATTACATGGATTGACATGACATTCCAACATTCATGGCACCCAGAGGATGAACCCTAATGATGACCTATTGGCCTATCATCACCAGCAGGGCTCCCCCGGTCCGTCACACATTTGAGAACTGTCATTGGCACTTCCCTGTCAAATGTTAGTCTGAGATATGTACAAATACAATACATTATTGAACTAATCACCAGAGGACCCCGCTTAGGAACTCACCCGGCTTAGCCTTGATCTGGCCTCAAGTAGGAATATGCATGCAAATTATTTAGCTTTAAGGATTCAGTGAAATAGTATTGATGAAGATAAATAAGATTGAGGGCGCAAGATGTGGACATACACTTGCCATTGATAAAAATTGTATTGTGTAATATTCAAATTAGATAAAGAATACACATTGAGTTCATGCTAATCAATACCAGTGTAATTTTCCCAGTCTATCAACTGTCAAATACAAAATCCAGAAATTGCATTTACAGGACTAATACAAACAGGATTTTAACGACATACTTCATGTTGCAGGTGATGTAGGGTCAAATCCCTGTGAACACTGACACACCTGCGACCCAGTCCCCACTGCCCCTCACCTGCCAATCAAACAGCTTCCCTGTGAGCCACCAGACGAGCCGACGAGCTGAAACGAGGGACAGAAAAGCCTCTCTGTTCGCCAGACGGAGATAAAAAAATAAAAAAAACACCACTTCGCCAGAGCAAACAGCTCAGTCATCGGAAGAGAGCCCGCTGTGTCCTGTCTGACTGTAAAGTGAGATGTTTGTTTAGCTGGTGCGGTGCAATATTACCCAGAGTATTTCCCTCTGAAACACCACCGCTGAGCTACACAAAGACTGTAAAACATAATGTAAGGCAGAGTTGTTGCACGTGTCGGTTACACTATTTTTAAACCGAATACTGCTCCAAAGGTCTTACAGTTGTGTCTCCGTTGAAGAAAAAAGCACAAGTTAAAGTGTTGGAAGTTACAGTGAGAGAGACCTCATTAACATTGCCCCCCACATATACATTTTCACCTCAGCCGCAAAAGAACAGCGTGACCAATGTATATTAAGGTTGGTTTATTCCTGACAGGTGAGACAAAGTCTTTGCACCTCGTACATCTCACATCCTTTACATAACTACTGACAGTGCACAGAACCAGGTTACAGCCTGAGCTGCAGCGCGCCTGCTCTATTTTTGGCTTTTGCTCTTGTTTATATGGCAAAAAAAGGTCAGATCTTGAAAATATGACATTTTGTCTGTTGCTTAATTATTTCCTTTCTTCTTCGTTGGCTGCATAATGCGGCTGTGTTCCTGTCAGGCTGTGTTCCCCCGGTCTGGATAGGACTTGTCTCTTTTTCTAATTCAGGGAGTCTTCTTTTCAATACAGGGATTCTTTGGGGAGGACAGTGTGTAGCACAGAGGAAGATGTTTTTTCATCTTCTCTCCCACGCGTCTCTCTCCTCCATTTCTTTCCACCCTCATCGTCTCCGTGTCTGCCTTCTCTTTTTCTTTCTCTCTCTCTCTGCAGTTGTCAATTACATAATGGTCTTTGGGCAATTAGCTGTGATTTACATGTAGTAAAGAAGAACATAGAAAACATACTTGTCTTCTGTAAATATGGGTGAGAGATGGTGAGTTTGAAGTTCAATGTACTTACATTCAGTAATTATACCTCCTTATGGCAGCTTTCGTTTGTGGTAGGGTCTGCTTTGCAAAAAACAACAACATTTAACTAGTAAAACCCAGGAAATTGTTGTGAATCACAATTTCAGTAAGTGCATGTGTTGCCAATGGTAGCCAATACAAGGTAAATATTATAATCCTAAAGATCGTTTCCTGTGAATCCCTTGTGCGTGCTAAATCAATTTTAATCCATGGCAGGAATGGAGAACCCTGCCACTCACAATGAAAACTACCATTTGGAGAAGTAATTACAGAATGGAGATTGTATTGCTATTGCTGAAAGAACCAAAAGTAGTGTAAAAGATCGAGATTTTGGTTTTAGGATTGGATCCATAATTGTTTTTACTTTGTAACCCAATTAATAAAATCTATGTTAAAACGACGTTGGTTCCATCTCAACTTTTGAATGTGTCCTGGTGCTTTCGCCTCACTTTAAATGTTGCACTGCAGGCCATTCAAAATATTCCAAGCTGTTTCAGCACTTTCAAGTTGGGCTTCATTTGGAGTGAGCGAGATAAGATAAAGACTTGAAGAGTCAATGTTCCTCGTGTTGTTTCAAACTACTTTAATGTTTTACATCCTTCAGAGTTCATATTTCAGCACCAGTTCAGTTCAACTCAATGGAGTTCTCTTTGAAGCAAAGAGCAGGAGGAAACCTAAACTACTGATCAATGAGGTTTGTGTAAAGTGGGATTTGCCGGCATCCTGTCCGCTCTTTGTTACGTCTTCTTCCAGGAAATACTTGACTATATAGACCGTTCTGTCTGGGAGGAATACCTCCACTTCTCATCCATATCAGCTATCCATCTGTCTATCTGGAGCTGTCAGACCAAACGCAGTCTGAATCAATGACAGGGAAGAGGCCGATGCGGACGTGGAATCATTTTACAAAGCTGGAAAGGTAATTTGCAAACTGAGAAGTGTGGAGGGAATATTCGAGGAATAATTTTACATTTTATTCACTTTCTCGCAGAGACTTAAGTCAAGAGATCAATACAAGCTCTACAAAGTGAAGCTACGGAGAGTCACTTAGCTTAGCTTAGCATAAAGGTTGGAAGGAGAGGGAAACAGCTAGCCTGTCTCTCTGGCTATAAAAATATTGTCACTGGCAACCAGCAGCGCTTTCAAGAAGCTACTGCTACCAGCTAACGAATAGTCCGACACATAATCCTTGGTAAAAATCTGAAAATTGGCTTTATCACACTTATATTTTTGTACAAATTAGCTCACATCTTAATAGATGCATTTTAGAGACGCAAGTGTGGGTGGATTTTGATCCTTATCCATAAAGCCAGGCTAGACGTTTCCAATCTTTATGCAAAGCTAGACTAAGCTAAGCTAATTAGCTTCTGGTAAGTGCCCTCATTTATCCTACAGATGAGTGTGGAGTCACTTTTGTTAATGAGCTCTCGGCAAGAAAGCGAGTAAGTGTATTGTTCATGCAAATTGCATGATTTGTTCAACAACACAACATATTCTTCTTAATCTGCTCCTTAATGTGCCTTTGAATAGAGTTGTTAAAAAAAGAGCGAGGGAGAAAGACAGGGACTATATCAAGACAAAGCAGGGATTGAAACGAGTGAGAGAAAGGAAGCTTCGGAGCAACAGAGGTCTGGAGACGGACACGGAGGTTGATGAGGGTCTAAAGGTCAGAGTAAAAGTCTGACCTTCAGTTTGACTGATGCTGTTGGCATTTGCACACACACGTATAGTGAAGGACAGGACTGTAAGCAGAACATCTGTCAGCTTGCCTCTTGCTGTATGAACTAATACAGACGAGCAGAGGAAGCTCTCCATTATATGTACTGCTGCTACTCCAGTGAACCCTGAGCTGCTCAACATCCGTCCGTCTCATTTTGTGTCCGTGAAGACTTTTGCCGGGGGCAAAACTATATATATATATATATATATATATAGGTGTAAAATAGGTGACAATGGCTATTTGGATTTAAAAAAGGTTGCTGGCCCCTACCCTAAAGAGGGTACTTAATTATATTTTCTCCATTTAAAGACGCACCAAAGGGCAATTTGTTGTATCTTTCTCCACTAGAAGGACACCATGAATGGTACTTTATCATGTTTTCTCCATTTAAAGACACAAGAGGGCAATTCCCGTTTTCTCCCTTGGAAGGGCAGCCTCACGTTTTCACACCCTCGCGAGTGGCTTTTCTTTCCAATCTATTCCGTCCACATCAGAAGCAAGTTCCTAAAATTCAACACTACCTATCCTTTCCTACCAATAACCAACCCCTAACTGGTTAGCACCAATAATTGTTGCCTTTGTTGGTTGGGCTGGTTAAGTTTCCCAGCTAAGAAAATCCGGGCAAACCAATCAGCAGGGTCACGCCTTCACCATAGTCTAAAAAACAATCGCCAAGGTCTGACTCGTCCTCAGGTTATGTTTATTTCATTGTTTCTTGTTTTATTTTGTGTTACTCACCTTTCAGATACTTCGCTTCCTTCCCTTGTGTGTTTCGCCCGCCGTCGTGATCGTCCCCTGATTGGATCCACCTGTGTCTAACCATCCACGCCTCCCCTGTGTATTTACTCTGCGCGTCTCTGTGCTAGTTCGTCTTTGTCTCTCCGTGTCAAGCGTGACGGTGATTTCCCTTGTTCTCGTGTTCCTGGTTGTTCCTGATCTCTGCCTGATTCTCTTGACTTGCCCCATGCTTGCCTGTATTGTTTGCCTGATTACTTGACGTCTCTCCTGTGTGCCGCAGCCTGTTTGTTGAGTAAAGACTGTTTTACTGCACCGTACCTCGCTTTCTGGGTCGTGCTGTTGAGTCCTGTTTTTCTTCTCCCCGTGGCTCCTCCAAGAGTCGTACTGCAATCTGCATAATGTCCTTCTGTTTGTTGCAGGGAGAGTGTGTATCTTTGGGACATGTGTCGAACTCTTAAGAATTAATTAATCGGCCGTCGGAGCAATGCTACGTCACTGTTTTCTTTTCTTGACGCTACAGAGCAAAGAGAGAGCCGGGTTAAAAAGCTAAGGGGTATAGCGAAAGGGCCTGTTGTTCATATCCTACCTGAGGGGTGTTCACAGGAAGGTGAAAAATGGTTTAATTTCACTGTAATTAAATTTAGTGGAAATTATGTCACTTATAGAACGCAGAAGAATGGCTGTTCTAATCAGACGCTTTGCTCTCACCGCTGTTGTCTCAGGGGATGCAATTATGTGATTCAAAGCTAAATCAACAACAAAATTGCTCCAATGTGTTACTGTGACTAAATCTGATCAGATGGAGGTCTGTGGTTTAATGTGCCTCCTGTTTGATGGCTTGTGAAATGAAAACAATTAAGAATGCCATTCTTAGCGATATCATTTGTGGGCACCATTACCTAAGTAGAAATGGAGAGAACACAGAAGCACACACCAGTCTCTGGAGTATTTGATTATTGGGCATTCTTCCAACAAATCTGTATAAATTTAGAGAGACAATTGAGTTGCTAAAGATAGAACTTTCTGTGCAAAATTAAAAGGACGTGTTATCCTTAAAAGTCTATCAAGAAACCCTGATTTATAATGTATTCCTTTTTTTTTATGTGGCCCTTTCTTTCCAAGAAATAATTAAATTGGTTTGCCTTCAGACGGTCACCTCCACAAAGGTAACAATGTTTTTCCTGAACAAAGTGTTCCCTGAATTAAAGACAAGCTCATAATCATCTTACTCATTGTGCAAACTGCATAAATTGGTTCCCTCATAAATAAAACCCTGTCTTTGTGTCTACGGTTTGTACATCCACAGGCTGAACTTCTACTCTCATTTTCTCAGCCAGGTAAAGTTGTCCCGCCTGCCAAAACCCACAACCACACATCACATTTTCATTTGCATATTTTGTTGAGTGTACCGTCCACATTTTGTGACAGGGCAGAATGCAAAAGAGACCCGAGCTGGATAATGAAAGTCTACCGAAAACAAGCAAACACATATGAGGCTTCACAAGCCTCACAACTTGGATTGTTTTCTATCAGGAGGACAAATTCTGTTCTGCTGCCACACAGCACATCACTTTGTGTGTGGTTTGAAACCTGCATTTACTGTTGTGTTGGTCCATGTGTTTGCTAGCTGCATACTCTACAATGACAACAAAAAAGTTGCGGCTCATAACCCAAACTGTTGAACAGTTAAAAGGCAGAGGAAATGGGCCGATTCTGACAATTCTCTGTGGATTTATCCCTCCGTGCACTCATTTGGCCCGAGCATGAAGCGCTCAGGCCCGAAGTCAGTGCTTAATCAGGAGGCCTAAATCACTGCTTGGCAGCAGTCATGGGTTTTACATCTCAAGAGATGCTTAGAGCAAGGGGACACTTTGTCACAAAGCATACTCTGCTACGCTAAGCGCATTCCTCTGGACAGCCGGATGGGTACCGCTGGATGTGCGCTTAATGCCTGGAATATTGACTGTGTGGAGGCAGAGGATGTGCGCTTGGTATTGAAGGAGCTGGATCCCAGAGGAGTGTCATTAAGGCAGCCAAGACGTCTCTAAGGATGGAGCTTCTGCACGATCCACATGATAAAATGAAGCCATGTGGCATTGGCGGCAATAGAAGTACTGATGGGTTTTCAAAAGGAAATAATCAGTGTTAATGTCTGTGCAACTTAAGTATTACAACTTTTGCAGGGTCTCGAAGAAGTTGACAAATTGACATGTTGTACGTTGGATCCAATTAAGCAGAAGAAGAAAGGCCTAGACGATTGCAACTAATGGTCCCCTGTCTGGCTTCACCGATTTTTGAAACCCCTGCACATATAACACATGGAACACGGCCCTGAGGATGACACCAAGATCATCAACATTGACATTGACCTCTCGAGAAAGAGAGGGAGTTTTATGATAACCTTAGTCATACGTATCAAAACAATGGGTAGAAGAGCTTTAGAGACAATCAATTATTCAGCACACAGCACTCAAGGTTTAAGCACAAATGAAAGCGCACGCACACGGATATAGAATTGAGATGAACAGGAAGCAGATTGTCCTCAAGCAAAAACACCTGCGAGGCAGAAACAAGAACAGAAAAGCAGAAAGAGAAAAATGTGAGGCTGGTCAAACAGCCGAGGTGTTTAAAGGAAGCCCCGTGGAGGTTTATTTACCAAAATATAATGGTCTTCCAACTGGGATCTTAACACGCCCAGAGGGCCTGGCATTTGACAAGAGGGCAAGCATTTCTTATGAGACCAATACTCAGGGTGAGAGGGGAAATCTGCTCAAAATGAGGTAGAGGAAAAAAAGGAAAAAGTGCTGCTATATGGTTCTCTGGGAAATGAAAAGAGTGGAGCAGGAACTCTGGGGTTGATTAACATCAAGCACGTGATTGACCGGCGGACGTGTCCCCAACGGCAAGTTGGTGCTGTGCCATGGAAACAGAAGACATGCAAAACTGTGAAAAAGAGACCAGCAGACTGATAACTGACTGAAGGCATGAACATCAGATGCAGAACAATAATATGAAGGTTTTTAATATACCACATGGGTCAATTTAGACCCTGGACCCAACTGGGGATAGACAGTGGAGGCTAGTGCTGCAGCAACGAAAAGACACTTGCAACGATTTCTGCGCTCTTTCCTTAGTGTCTTTCTCAATGTAAAGCAAAAAGGCATCGCAGAAATAAACACACTTTGTAAGTGACTGAAGACTGGACCGCCGGTGATGCTCATGTTGTTTTTATACTTCCTATATGCAAAAACCCCGTAGTGCCTGTACAAACCTCTTTTACCTCTCCTCATAGGGTAGAGGCATAAAAGAAACAAACGCACACTAGAGTGCCCGGACCGCAAACTAAATAATTTTTTACCCCTCTTTCTTCCCTCAGATTAAAAATGCATAAGCTTAAGTCCATTGTTTTCTTGCCGTCCTTGTATGGCTTACAAAAAGGAGAGATGTCTGCTATGTGCGTGACTTGGTCTGCACAACAAAGATTTATTTTTAGCGCACTTTAACAGCTTTTTTCCCCCCAAACCAAACCTAATATTGAAAGGTTCTTCTATCTCCATGGACTGAAGTCACATTAAAATACAACAACGCCTGCGCAGAAGAAGCTGTTGCCAATACGCCATAATCATCATCATCATCATCATCATTGCCTGCTGTACACTTTGTCCTGCCATCCCAGCGTGTAACTTCACTGCTGTCAAAGTCTGAGTGGCAGTGAAGGACGAGGAGGGAAAAGACCATGAAAGATTACGTCTTAGAACAGGCCTGCTGATCTGTTGAAATGTCCGTCAGACATGCAGAGTTACACCCTGCCTCTCGTACTCGGAGTACGAGCAGGGTCATGAAGGCCACACGGCGTGATCATTTTAAACCAGCCAGGGGCCAAAGTGCAATCCTGTCGCAGGGCGGCTCAGTCTCAAAAAGAGGCTGTGACAGGATGAGTAGAGTGAATGAGCAGAAGTAGGGAAGCAGAATGCATGCAGGTGCAGCTGGGAGCCAATCGTCAGCTCATCTCACACTTGGTAAAAGCAGCACCGTGTACTTCACAGAAAGAGAGTCCAAATATTCCTGTAAGACGTACAACACCCCCTTGTTCCCTTCATGAGAGAACACACACCACGTTTCAAGTTCAAACAAACCAACTTGTAATCCTTTCAAATTCATTTGGATGGTACCCATATTTAGTTGCAGAACCAGAGATACTTCCACAGACTGCAAAAAGGACTCGACGTGACTTGTTACGGGTTGAGAGTGAGAACAGGTTGGAATAAGACTTTTTAAAGCTACCAAAAAAGGTGACGATTAACTTTTAATGACCTGAAAACACACAATGTGGAAGGGTCAAAGTTGTCAGCACGGACAACTCCCGGACCAGACGACACCGTGGCAGTGACCTGTCAATCACGAGCTAGCCGCGCCTTCAATAATTATAATTCACTGCTTCATGCGCTTTTTGACCATAATTTACTTACTAAACATCACGCTGTATTGAAGAAGACTTGAGCGCATACACTCTTTGACTGACCTCTTTTCGCAAACTGTAGAGTCGCCCCCTGATGGCCATTAGAGAGAATGCAAGTCCCGTCCACATTGGCGTCACTCTTCAGAACAGGAGGTTGCCCACTGGTCTGCTTTGGCATTGCGTGTCCTTGTTGTGTGTAGGGCTGTATTCTCAGTCTGAACACAAGTCATGATGTGTGTAGAATCAAAGCGCCTCAAGTTAATATACCTAACGCTGGGAGAAGGGAGATCTCAGATATGGGACACCATGGTGTATCTGCAGGTCAATAAACCATAAATCAGGATTCTGACAGCGACATCAAATCTGCACATTTTCCAGACAAAGGAGAAACACTGCTATGGATTTTGTCCAGATCCATTAAACATTATTCAACCAGCGTGTGATACTGCATCTGTCTTTGGAGCAAGCATTTCCCCACCACCTTGTAATTAGCAAACATTAGCTCCCACAGCAAACACATTAGCATTAAACAGCAGGCACATTCACTCCAATTAGCATTTAGGTGCCATACATTGCCCCGCTCCACCTGAGTGGGGCTTTAATTGTTTTAATTGGTTGTCTGGCTTTCTTTTCCCAACGATGGCTTATTTAGTCTATCTAACTTCCCCTCTTATCTTAGCTTATTGATATTCTTCCTCTTACCTGCTTAAATTCTTCCCCACCGTCTCCCTCGTTTCTGTTTTGGCTGTCTGGCTCTGAGCTAATCTGGTTTTAATTGTGGCTTAATTTTCTCCTTGACGCTCGGTCTCCAGATCATATTACCACCGCAAATCAGGAACATGACCCCTTTTCCCCTTTCTCCACTCCCGGTTTGCACACTTTCCCTCCCGTCCGCAACCTCTTCCCCCGTCACGCTCTCTCATTAATAGTTCTGTGACAGCTCTCCAGCAGTAGTGGACTTTAAGGTACTCACAGTATTGCGCAATTAATATTCTCGGCACGCCTCTTGCTCTTTCGCTCTCTCTCTCTCTCTCTCTCTCTCTCTTTGCGTCGTCTCTGCTCTCTCTTTCTGGCAACACAACACTATCTTTATTCTGATCACATCTTCCTCTATCTTTCCCAGCCACATGAAATCACCCGGTTATGAGGATGTACTCTGGATGTTTATGAAATACATTTTGTGTGTTTGTGTGTGTTTGAAGCTACGTTGCCTGCATACATTTCTGCACTCAGTGTGGGCCACAAGTTGTCTGACAGGTATTCGAAATCGACTCCCCAAAGCCGAATCATGGAGCAGACGATCATAATTCAAGCTCAATAAACTTGCTTTTCTCAGAGCTTTCGACTACATCTTGCTGGCGCTCTTCATCGGCCGACCGGGTGTCATGAAGATACCACACTTGAAGGGCTAAAGGGCATTTGATGAGTGTACTTCATCTGCTGAGTAAGACGTTGAAGGCTCTGGGCCTGTACATCAGGTACACACATATATCATTTATTTTTAAAATAACGTTTGAACAGTGAGAAAGTGGAACACACTTTAATAAATGAATTTTCAGCATGATACGTAAAGATGCTTGTGCTGGACACGTGTAGGCTGATTACACCATCTGACTGCTTCCATATTGAAACATTACCTCCACATGGAGGAAACTTTATCAGGATCTGGAGGAGCTTCTCCCAGAGTTGTCTTGTCCAGGACCATGACACACATGACTGGTAACATGGCGTGACACATGGTAGGAGACACGCGATCATTAGTGCCTGCAACATCTCAGTGAACTCTTGTGTCTCTGGACAGGATTTGAGGAAGAAAAAAAGTCAATGACGGCTTATTTGCTCCCTGTCTCTCAAACCCAGAGGCTGAATGATCGAACCACCTGTCTCTTCAGAGGTCTCGAGGGTCACGGAAATCAATGGGTTTGATTCTGAAGAGCACCGGTCCACACGGTGTACCGGCGCGACACCATCTGGCTTCGGGTCAGGTCTGGCCGTCGGTGGCTGCAGGGACGGAAGACGAAATCTAGACGATGACAGATACCACTGACCAGAGTGCATGCAAGCTCATACTGATGAAGCAGGAACACATTTTGGGGTGTTTCTTTTGTTTGTGAATGTGTATAGGGTTGTCTTTCTGTTAAAAATGCATGAGCTTTGTAATGCAATGGAGAATGAAACGACGGTGGATTTTGTCTCCCATCAGCATTGAAAGCTCATAGCTCAAGGCAAATTGTCAAATTATGAACCGAGCCCGAGTCTCATGTCTACGTCACTGGCAGTGGGTAATAAATTGTTCCAGTCTTACATGCTTTCACATATATTGTTCAGTTAATAAACGAATAGAGGAGGTGCAAGCTTTGCTTTCTTTTCTTCACAAAGCATCTTGACACTGGATCAATATACCTTGATATCGTTGCCTCTGTGGACTCTTCAGTCTCTCATCATAACTTTCTTTCAAATCTAAACCTACTCTGCACTGTTTGCCTTAACTTTCTATCTTCTGAGATATCCCTGATATCGTTGCCAGGGCAGCCCTATTACAACCAGTTTGTCGGCAATCCCCTGTCGCAAAGCAAATCTTGGAAACAGTCTGGATCCAAACTTTGAATTAAATCTGCCACTTTAATAAAATGAGTGTGTGGTGCCGAAAGTGCATGTGTCCACAATTACAAGTGTGTGATTTCTCCTCTGTTTGACATGCTGAATTTGATGGCAATTCAGGTCTTGTTTGTCTAAAGACTCAAGGGCGAATGCGCGCCGTCAACGTAATGTTACAGCCACTCAAGACAGTTTTATCAGTTTGTTTTTGCCTCTCCCAGGTGGAGAGTGTTATTTGAATATTCTAGTTTGAAATAATATCTATTAACACCTGCTATTTTAAACTCAATGGGCCCCTGGATGCAGACGTAGTCGATCCAGCACTTCAACATAGAAGCACGACATCCCAACATCCAGGCAGAAGACGGCTATCAACGACACAAATCCGTCCCTTTGTGTTAATTTTCGACGGCGTTTCACCGTAGGTCTTTTGATTGACTCTCCAACAAGCAATGTTAAAGGTCACAGTGGGGGTCCATTCCACTAAAGCATCCCCACACCGCTCCAAAGTCCTCTCACGGGCCCCTCTCTTGTGGGTTCCTGTACTCAAGGTGTCAGAAGGTTCACTGCAGACTCTCTTCACATCCAACTCCAGGGTCTTCTCCGTTCCATCATTTCCTCACCCCTCTCTTCACATCTTGCCTCCATTTTTCTCTCCCCTGTTGCTTCCTTTCCTCCTGGTGAAGCTTTCAATACAAATCCAAGCAGGGAGACACATGTTGGCTGTACCGGCTTTCTACCTGACTTTCTACCTGACTATTGGACCAGCTGTCATTGCAGTGTGTGCATCACCAGCACACCACTCACAACAGGACCCCATGTACAGATGCCTTCAAGGAATGTTAAGCATTTATTCATTTACAGGGATTGATCCTCTGAATTAGTGCTACAGGGCTACAGGGTCAGTGTAAAAAAACTGACTTCGGTCTTGTAATAAACATGCCTGTTTGAACAGCCTTTCCATGTCTTCACTGATTGAATTCTCAAATAGCCCCTCGAGGCATTAATGTATTAGATGTCTCCTGTTTTTCTTCTCTCACATCTCCTTCCACCTCTTTATGTCCTGCCCAGGTACATGTGTATTTCTTTGTGCATGTGTGTATTAAATGTACTTCCTGTGCCAAGTGGCAGCAGTGATCTTGTTTTACCAGATGTTTTAGGCTGACTTAATCTTGAAAAAGAGGAAACTATACTACAGGGATATATGTTGCAAGTAGAACAGTAAAGTAGCTTTAATCCATACATTTTTTTATGGAACATGGCTCTTAGTCTTTGGCCCGCAACTTGAATGATTTGATTTGGCCTCGATTTAACAACTAGCTGGTGAACGTATCGCAGCATTAAGCAGCTAGAGAGCCAGATATTTCCCTCAGGAGCTGGTTGAGACCAAAACAGAGCCAGTGTTTGTGCTTCAGAAGAAGCCGTGTAACTCAGGTTAATAGAACCTTAAACAAATAAAAGGTTGAACAATAATACATGCTATACATTGTGTAGTTTGGGCATTTTTCTTTGTGTAAAGTGAACTGAGAAGCTGCATGCTACAGACATGTTCAACGTTAGCCTCGTTAGCATGGTTCGGTGAACATGTGTGTCAATGTGTATGTCAATAGTTTGTACATAAATAAGTCAGCTGTTCATGCATACTTCTTGTTTCTTGGTCTTTGGTCTGTTACTTCTTGAACAGATCACAGACGTCTGTACTTCTTTCTAGGTCTAAACTGCTCCTCTGAACCTCGTTTCTGGTCGTAGCTTTCTGCAAATACAAGCGAGTGCTACAGCCGCTCCCATTAACGTTTGCTTCACCGCCACACACTGAGATATTTAGGAGCGTGTAGTTTTATTTTCAGCTGCTACTTGTTAATGATGCTAAAACGTCAAGTTGCCTTGGTTGCAGCTTTAATGTTTTGGAAATTCAGGTTTTGTTGCAGGATACTGATGTGAATCTAAATATTCTACTTCTTCAGTCATTTTTGTTGTGTATTCAGTGTTCTCAAGTATTTTGTTTTTTATTTTATTTTTAAGAAAGTAGAGCATGCAAAGAAACTGTGCTGGCACTCTTGCCTCGCCTTTTGGGTGCACCCAGAGGTTTGAGATCTAACTATTCAATTATCAATCCACGATCCACAACCCTGCAGGTTCTTAAAGTCTTTGAATCTGCCAACCCGACAGAGTTGAAAGAGTATCCCATGCTGGTACCAGCCTCATTTAGACATCGTACTTTCTCTTGTCAACTGAGTCAATTTCCAATCTCACCCTGAAATCCAGGCTCTTCGAAATGTACAACTCCTGTCGTGTGGGGGCTCATTTCTTTCATCTATTGCCTCCAACTTAAGTCTCTCTCCCTCTGCAATCCAGGTTTTTTTTTTACTACAAAGCTTCAGCATGTGGGGGTCTGAACTGAGTACACTCCTTGCTCTTTAAAGATCACTCTAGATACGTTTGTGTGACATTCTTTGCAGCTCTGTGGTTACAAAAAGCACAAATTATATCATTTTTATATTTTAAAATGGCAAAGGCCGACGCTGCGTTCACACTAAAAGCTTTGCGAGGGGATGACATGCAAAGTCATTGCACGGACACGAATGAATTCAAATTTCCTGTCGGCGAATTTCCGGCAGGCAAATGAGGAGGCACAAAAGTTTTTTTCGTGACACTGTGTTGCGTGACGCTGCGTTGCGCCCGTCATCACACAGACGTCCTGTTTGCACTGTGCAAACAATGCGGACAGAGCTAGTAGTGTATACTGGGGGAATTGTGTGACTATGTTGACCTCACAGTTATTCCAGTGGCCTGTCTTCACTTTTCATATATAAAAAGAAACCAACTCTGGCGTCACAGGAGTCAGGTGACCCGTGCTGACCCAATCACAGGCCGATGGCAGCACAGCCTCCTCTCCATCAGTGCACGGCCCACAATCATGTCATGCCGTCGACCCGGGCTGTCAGGCAGCAGGCTGCAGCTTGTTTGTCTGGGAGGGATTATGCCAGGTAAACAAGGGATTTAGCATAATGTGGGCCATGCCTGTTTTGGCTTCAGCGGGATATGGGGTCATGTAAACATTGCCTTGGCAACCAAATCCAGTGTGGGAGGAGGTGATTAGGGAATTAAAGGGGAATGAGCTGTCTAATCCCTTTAATTTGACTCTGTCTACCTACTGCTTTCTCTCTTTTTCACTCACGTTTTTTAATTTGTCCTACCCTGCTGTGCTTGTTTTCACAATTTTCTTGTTATTTTCTTTTTATTCTCCTCTCTTACTGTCCGTTGCTCTCTTCCTCTCCCTTTCTGGGAGGAGGGAGAACAAAGGGTAAGGACCACAAAAAGTTAACTTTTCAAAACTTCAATAAACTAACTCTCTATGTCAGTATACTTTAAAAGATTTGAAGCTCGATTAGACAAAATTGGAAGCCGTGGTAAGTCTTCGGTTAATTCACGTATTTTAAATTCTCCTTTTTATCTTTGTGCAGGACAAACGTGCACAATTGGAAAGTTAATGCATGCGCACACCCTAATCCACAGGGAATACAGGTGGGTGAAAAATGTTCCTTCCTAGCTGAAAGCCTTCACCGTCATCTGGGATCCCCCTCAGGCGCTCTGCATACAGGTACGTGACATCATAGATACGCTGCCTCACGTACCCCACAATGCATTTTAGTCCTGCACTGTGACCTTTAGCCCTTTTCTGTTGTGTTTTTCATCCACTTTTTACTGCTCTGCCTCGGCTGTTACATCCATGATGGCCCTCAGTAGCAGGAACTGCTTGTAGCTCCTTGGAGGCTCATTGTCTAAACCTGCTCCATTGTTCTGGGCAACTGCTAAAATGTGCCAGATGAAGGATTTCTCTCTCCTTCTTTTCATTAACAGTCTGCAGGATTTGGCAGCGCTGTCACATGTTTTTCCTTTAGTGCTGTTTTAAAAACACTTAGCGGGTCACTGCAGGTTTCATTTTGTGTTAGCTAATAGAGAGAGGTTATTTATAACTGCGCCCATGGTACACAAACAGAAGAAAGCAAAGGAGAAAACAAAATCCCTATTCTCGATTCAGTGAAGGTTTGACTTTTTGGTGAAAGTCGCAGCTTCTTTCACGTACCTGTTATCAAATCCAATCTTTTTGTTTGCGGCTGATCGTCGACTTTAGAGCATCACGCTAATATTAAATCTCACACGGTATTGATGGTAGGAAGGCCACAAAAGCTAAAGAGCTATTAGATAATGTTTTGTTGGGAGACGTGACTGGTTTTGGCTGCTAAAATGTCTATTCTGATACTCAAATGAATATAATCATACTTGTAAGCATATTTATTCATGTGAAAACTCATGTAATGATTACAATAGTAATTGTTCCCAGATGTAACATGATATGTCATTTTGAATTACTTGTATTTATTTTATTGTGGCGATTAAGTGTCACATCAACTGGACGCGTATATAGGCCCAGCTTTACCCCCCACACATCGATGGATTACGATAGTCCCTCTGGCCTTCAACTAGAATGCCTTTCAAAGAGACACACACCAACCATGAATAGACTCAAAATGACTACAAAGCAGTCAAAATGACTACAAAGAGACACAAAGATGACTAAGAGACTCACAGGGACCAGCAACAAAATGACTACAAAAAACAAACCAATTACAATACAATACAAATAAACTAAAAACACACAAAATGGTCGCAAAGACATAAAAAAAAGTCTTGCAGACATGTAGAGGTGGATGTGACTCCGCCCATTCTTCCATTGACCCTTTATTGGCCAGGAAGTTACTTCATGAACGAACCTCTGAGTGAAACGTGAATCATCTGCTTCTGCCTCCTGTTCCTGTGAGATGGATCTCTACTTTATTATCGCTTCAAGAAAACGCATGCCGCCAATTGCTTTATTCATGCCAATGAATCACACTGAATGGAAGCTGACACTGAAAGAGTGCAAGGCAGCTCTCCCATAAATCTACGGGAAAGGAGGTCATGGAGCGATAGGGAAAGTTCACCCAGGAAGGACACATGGCCCAGTGCGCTCCTCACACACTCTTATTATTCCTCTATGACCTTTCGTCCACTCTCCTTCCTCAACATTCCTCCTATTGTTAATCAGCATGTAGCATTTCCTTCTCCCTCCACGGCAACACATTTAATCTGTTTGCTAATTGCTGTCATGTATTTTAAAAGCTGACAAACAGGGACATAGAGAAACTGTATCCATGTGAGACTTCAGAGGAATCTCGTCTCATTTGAGAAATATGTCTGAACATCTTTCATTATGGCAGACTGATAGATATGCTTGTTAATTGTGAAAGTATGTTATGTACAGCTTTTGTGGGTTTTTTTTCCAATATGCTTTCCAAGGTGGCCCCTCCCCTTCTCTTGCCCTACCACACACAGTAAACAGGTTGTAGAGCCCCGTGACTCTTGAAGCTGTAACATGTCGTGCAGCTATCGGCCCACATTTGACATCTGCAAACTCAACTCCGTAGCAAAGCTCTCCAAATTTAACCAGATGCATTGTTTGCCTGCCACAATTACAAACATTAGTGTTGCTTGATGAAAAGCCTCAATCTTGAAGAATCCTGTTTTAAATTTGAATGGCAATCCGTCCATGCAACAGGTTATGAAAAAATAAATGAATTAAAAAAAGCAAAAATTCCCTTTTTTCCCCTCTTGGATGTATTTATATAATGTGATGTAGACTGATGCAAATGTATAAAATCACAAGTCTACATTTGCAATGTGAGTTTGTGAAAAGGCACAATTTCGACATGTTCAAACCGGCTGAATTTGATCGCATTAATAGGAACACACACCATGAAAATATATAGAGAAATATATTGCCGTGCTGTAAAGCTTCTCTGTTTTGACAATATCTCCTCCCACTGAAGGTAAGGCACTGGACGACGGTTGATCTCACCGAGGTATCGACTGTACCTCCCAAAATCTCAGCCTGCTCAGGAGTCAGAACTTCAGGTGAGGATTTTAGACTTTAGTTGAAATGTACAAAATACAATCCAGATTTATTTGTTTTTCACAATGACAAGATTATAAGGTTACAAAAAAATAGCTAAAATGAGCCTCTGTATGACTTCAAAAGAGAAGACAATACACGAAAAACTTTGAATAAATCAGAGCCCAAAAAGCCAAAAGCCTCCCAAAGAAGCATTTAAGGCCAATGGCCAAGCCAATATTGTATTTTATCTTTCAGCTCTAGATCTGTATATGGTTAGCAACTTAAACCTCGACTAATATTGGATAGCACTTTGTACACAACATTTAGTCGGTAGCCCTCATTTGATGTTCTTCCAATGAAGACCAGACAGGAACCCGTCATCAGGATGTTGCTTCAACACTTACCAGTTAATATAAAAGACGACAAGACCACATAAGAAAATTATGTTAAGGTTATCGTCATTAAATGGAGACAAAATACAGTTTGACAAGATGCATGAAATGAAATCCTATCCAAGACCAAACTGCTCTTAGCTCAATAAAAGAAAAAAAAAATCCTACTAACTTATTCATGAAAATGAAACTAATATGAATTAAAACTAATTGAATATAAATAAGGCTTAATCGGATTACTGATGAAAAATACATTACACTTTATTAAGATACAGCTTCCTAAAGGCCATGCAAGTCGTTTCAAATTAAATGTCAGTCAGGCATGAAACCAGAATGCACCTGGATAGCTCTCCTTTGTGTGCGTGCCCGTCAGGCCCGGCTTCCTGCTGCTGCTCGGCTGGAAGCAGGTCCGTCAACTAGCATGTGCTTAATGTTTCACAGTGCAAAGTGTTTAATTTACAATTTGATAATTCTATCAATTAGTTTATTGATGAACTTGACAGGGAAATAACGAGAGAGGCAGGTATGGGTGGGGTGGGACGACTGCCAGAGCAGCGGTCGCACAAACCTCCACAAACTACATTTAACATCAGGCTCAGGCAACAAATGATCTGGTTAAGTTCAGGAAAGAATATATATATATATATATATATATATATATATATATATATATATATATATATATATATATATATATATTATAGAACTATTCTCATGTAGCCTTGAAAATAACTCAACATAGACTTTATATTTCACAGGTTAAACTCCCACGTGTGACCCATTCGTCCACTCTGAGGGCTCCACCCTAACCCCAACCTCAAAATGAATATCTGTTCAACCAGGAAACGTGTTCGTGAACCATAACAAAGATCCTCAATGACCTTTTATTGGCGCCGGTACGTCATTTTAACACATTATGTGGCACCAACGCTGCGCCGTTGAGAGGCTGTTCAGAGGTTGTGGTCATTTCATGTATTTATGTGTGAATGCAGGCTGGGAACATGATTACTCTATAATAAAGCCTTCACAGGGTTAGTAGACCTGTTTGCTGACACGGTGCAATTTCTGACCTGTCATTCAAATCTGAAAGCGCTGATACGAGATGTTGAGAATGTTGGGAGCCACCAGCAAGTGTAAGCCTTCTCATAAGCCTGTTGAAAGCGGTCGGGGTGATATAAAATAGACGGCAATGCTGACCAAGGGATAAGCCTAATTGAACGCCTGAAATAATAATGATTACTTTTGGAGCTCTTTTGGTGACGTGGTTTGTTGGGGGGGGAGGGCCCTGGAAGTCCTTCAGCACTCCTGGAGGTGTTGTAGGTTTAATCCATCCAGAAGTATGATGGCATGTCCTCACTTGACAATTCCAGTTATTCACATATTCCTGTAACATTTCGGTGGCGGGTGAATGATGTTGCCTTTTTCAAGGTCCAGCAGATTTATGGTGACTATCGCCTTGTGTGCTGTGTTGTCACACAATGTGGAGAAGCCCGTCAATCTTCTGCTATCGAAATTGAGCCTCCATGTGATTTCTTACATTTGATGAAGGTGCACAGGATTGCGACATCAAACTCTATATGTTGGGGAGTAAAAACACATTCAGTCTTAAGGATATGCTCAGCTGTCACAAATATGGTGGTGTAAAAGCCCAATGATGCTCTTCCTCTGAACAGCACCGCTTTGATGTTTTCTTAATCATTGCTAGTCCTCGTAGTGTTTATTTCTCCACAGTTCTTGCTCATTCTTGGCTCCACAGATATTGTTGTAGTAAACAATCCAGCGTTGCCAGCTTTGAAGACTTTCTAACTCGGATGAATTTGACCAAATGTTCAGCCTTTTGATCAACATTCTCCTGAGGGGAAAAGCAGAAGTCTGAGCCGCTATTAGAGTGTTAATGTGATGATGTTTAGCTGATCTGCCAGCGACAGTTGTCATTTTAGCATTTCAGCCAACACAAGCCACGGCCGTCAGCTCCAAATGAGAAGCCTGCTTTGGCTCGCTTCTGTGTAAAACTGAAGAGCCATGGAGTCAATAATCTGCTACTGTTATCACTGTAATGTATATCGGCCTCATCACCTTTCTGTCTCAATCATAGATGTATTTTTATTTGAGTCAGATCTTGGGTAATTCATGATATACATCCTACTTGGCAAAATGAACGACCACAGTGGCAACAAACCATTTGGTAGCAATTGAACAAGCTATGAAATGTATATAGTTTGCTTCTAGTTTCACTTGTTCACAAATAATCCTAATTTGGGAAAACATTCTGTGATTACCATCGTAATGCTTAAAATGGAATAACATTAATTTTCCTGTTCTTCCAGTTTGGCTAACATTGATAGCAGATGTTAATTTTCACAAGTACTATCAGAAGAACTATGGCAGCAAATAAATGGGAAATAAAACATGTGGCTTTGACTATCAGTCGATGTGTGTCAGGCCAACTTTACTGAAACTCGAGCTTTGTCATGCTTCTCCACTGAGAGAAGGGATTGATTTAGTTTTTACCTCCTCAATTAAATAAAAAGTAGCCCAACTGGCTAGAACACCATCTAATCTGGCAAGATTGACAGGCAGAGCACCAGAAACATTCGAGGGTTAACAGTCAATCCATTGTATTCAACAGCAGACATTTTGCTCTACACCCTTTTCAGATGTTAGACACCAACCCACTCAGTCTCTTTTGTTTCCAACCCCATCACCCGCCAGCACACCGTCACAGTCACGGGCGGGGCGGCGGCGTTTTCACCTTGCAGCTTAAAGGAGGTCCAGGTTTTATTGGCAGGCAGATTGATTAGCAAGCAGCAGCTCTTCTCTGACCCATCCATCATAACCGGAGAGAAATCCAGACACAAAGTAAGGAGGCAACGCTAATGAGTGACAGAGCAGGAGAGCGGTGCAAGCGCTGGCCTACGCCATCGCTCATCATCAAGGAAGACAGAGTGTGTGGGATGAGGTTCGAAGGTAGGAGAGGGGATGAAGAGAAGTACCAGGAGTGAGATACTGTACTCTACTGTGTGGGGCTGGTAATTAGAGAGGAAGCGAGAAGGAACGGAAGAGCGAGGTGGATGTCAATGTAGCAACTAATCAGGTTGCATTTTCGCGGTCGCAGTCTGGCGAGCTTTCTATCGGGGGCAAAGGGTCCTGTGCAGTTTTTACAAAGCTTTTGAAGATCGAAAGTATGTTTCTCTTTCTTTCCAAAATATAGTGAATTGTGCAATAGTAATGATAATAAAGTGCAAAAAACAGTTTAAAAATTAAAAAAAAGGACAACATATAACATATAGACAACATAAATTAGGAACTATTAAGACTATGAAGGACTAAACAATGAATAAATGACTATAACTATAAATAAATATGTTGGATGTCAGGTATTCTTGAGCTGGATGCTTTATTATTTTTCTCCCACCTGTCTCTATCCACCTGCCAAAATGATTTCTAATAAAAATAAATGTCATAATCCAAAGCCAATATGTGATAGTAGATGGAGAAGGAAGCTTGTAGTTTTGAGGATTGGTTGCCCGCACATGTGTCAGCACATGTTTCGTGTTCTTCCTACTGTGCTTCTTCTCTTGATCATTATGCACAGTATTTCCATACACACCAGCTCCTGTGACAAGCATCTCATGTAGTCCACAATGCTGAACAGGAAATGGGCTGTCACCTGACCTCCGTCTAATAAGTGCATGGCCCCAGAATGAACATAACGGAGGATGGATCACTGGCCAATCTTTTGCAAAAACTGCTCAGACGGAAAGTCCCTGTCCATTAAAGGTTACACCACTTTCCTTTCAGATATAGGTGGCCCTTCTTAACCAGCAAACTCTGAACTACACCATCTCCCTGATTGCCAATATGCTCCTCATTAGTTTCAACCACACAAGAAAATGAATGTCCGAAACCAATTGCAATTGTCAGGGGCAAGTAAAGTTTTTTATTTAAGACAAATATATTGCATCCTCACCGGCCCTAAGCAAAGTTTCTAAATGTCAGCCCAGACGAAATTGAGGGAAAAGGGCTGCACAAGACAATGGCCGGCAGTGGGATGCAACATCTGTGAAAAGACCAGACAACGTACAAGTAGAAGTAGTTTTTCTGATACCGGTGCTAAAACCTTTATTACGATATCGGTGCCTGAACCTGAATTTTTCTTCTCTACTTTAGCATACACATATCATGCACAGGAAGCAGTGGGCATACATTAGGGGATCTGAATTTTCCGTTAAGAAAACCAACGCAGTTTCTCCGGCGGAAAAGAGTTATTCATGACATTAATCCGTGGAAGAGCAGAGGGTGAATGTTTGGTCATCCTGCCAATAAAACTTTGAATATCATAAGGTGCTAAAAAACTATGTCACTGTGATTTGGTCTGCTTGCTTGCGCTTCTAGCACTAAGGCGGCGTTATAGAGTGTTATGGAGCTGTAATTTTGCAGCCCTGCATGTTGTGGCAGAAGAGATTCTACCACATATACAAAGGAAGCAGTTAATGACCAACCACTGGGCTCCTTTAGGGCTACAGCTGCAGAGCCAGAAGGACATGAAGGACAACACCCTTCTAAAGTAGCCTTGCAGGAGTGCTGGGAAACAAAGCAGAGGACAAAGAGCAAGCGGTGAGTGGGCTGGCAAAAGATATGCCCGACAACTTGGGGGGCTATCAATATCAAGCTGAGCGCAACATTAGTTACTCCAGAGGCTGAGCCATGGATGCACTTAACCCACTGATAAGACATTTCCTAGAGCTTAGGAAATCAGAAAGAGGGAATGTAGATCTGTTAAAAAAAAATGCATGGAAGGGAGCGCTACATAAATGTAATCTGATGCTTTAAAAGATCCTAAACATTGGACCAGCGGGGGGCTGCTCTTTTTTTTTCAGCTCTTGAGCAAAAGCTGTTGGAATGAAGCGTACGTCAAGTCGTCCTGGCAGTTCATTCAGCGGAGGTGCTGGCAGTTCTCTGGGCCCGGCATTGGGACAGAAGCATTGCAGGGGAAACATTTTACTCTGCTCCAATTCTGTTTCAGTTCTCAAGAGACCGAGATCCTTCAATTCCTGAAGCCGTCAATATATTTTATTCAATGTGTTACAACTATATTCCAGACTTGTTCAACAAGCTCTGTCAATTATTTTCATGTGGGTTTCTAGACATGCAGGGCTGACGGGAGACGCTATGGATTTCCGTGCCCCCCCCCCCCCCCCCGTTTTTCCCCCCTGTGCGATTTAATTTTGGACATCAATGCTAAAAAACGTCAGAACCTTCGCACCTCAAATAAAGACATCAACCAACCACGTTGTGCAAAACAGGTTGAGCCGCGCTTTTTAATTATGAAAGAACACATTTTTCGTTGTCTAAACCACGACACAAAAAACGTCATTCTTGTCAGTCTTGACAAAGACAGCGCCGACCAGATCCAGTACCTTTCACAATAAAAGCGCCAGACATAAGCTGTTTGCAGGCCAACATTTAGCCCCCATTTATCTGTCACCTCCCAGCTGTGTAAAGGCCTTACGACTTGGTCTATCCTGGTTTATGTGAACAATGTTGAGGGGGCTGTGGTGCCGGTATTGCTGCAGTGTGTCTAAACAAGAAAGGCAACGTATGCTAGGAGAACTCAGGAAGGCTGAAATTCAAGCTCTCAGCATTAAAAGATTACCCAACCTGTCAAGTGAGTGAAGCATTTCATTCTTTTGATTTGAAAAGAGAAACAGGATAAATGGGTAGGATTTATTCTCCGGATCCACAATCCAAAGCATGAATTGACAAAATTGCACCTAAGACTCAACTCCAAAAAGCAGAAGAAGACCCTGCTATTCCTCACCAAGCCACCAGTTCGCCCCGTTGGGATGCATTGCCTGACTCATAAACACTTATATCACTTAATGATCACCTGACACCTCTTGTTTTCCAGATCAAACCATGTTTGCTTCCTTCCCATTAGTTTCCACTCGTTCTTTCCTGTAATAATCCCGTTCATCTTCGTGAGCCTGCATGCGGTCGGCTGCCTTTCGTTTGAAACTAGATTCTCAGTCTGGGTCCGGCTTCCTTCCACAGCCAGGTGGCATTTGTTTGCCTGTTTGTTGGTACAACCTCCAAGTTGCCCAACTATACGCCTATAAATTTGACCATTAAGTAAAGTGCCTGTAATTCAGCCTGCTCTGCCAAAGTGAGTCTGCATTTGGGTCCTCTTACTTTTTCAAATCAGGCTTTTTAGTATCAGAAGATATTTTTGGTAAATACACCCGCTATGCGTGTAAAGAGATGAGCTCTGGGAGACCTCTGAGGCTACGAAAAGGAGAAATTTAGCCCAAAGCAGATCTGTACTGATGTTGGTTTACTTTTCTTTAACTTTGATCTCAGCAGTCCCACCGAGTCGCTCTTGACACTTGCCAGTTTCATGGCGGCATGCAAGAGTTCAAGTCCAATAGTTTCACAGAGCGTCACACAGGACTGGAAGCAAATGTTCGACTTTTTTTTTTTGTAACAAAACTGTTAGAGAGAAGAACAAATGTAAATCCATCTTCCATCAATGCACGTCGTGCGTTTAGGCCGTTTGTCTTGTAGCACTTTGCTTCTCTGCAGCTATCAGGGGGAAGTGGGGTTTTGAACTAAACTTAAATGTCAAGGGGAAGAAAGTCTCCACTTTGGTGAAGGATCAGAGCAGTTACAGGGAGCTCATTGCCAAACAACGCTGACATGGGTGAAATAACTTTATCATGAAGGGTGGCGCTGTTGGTTTCGCTGTCATAGCGATGGGAGTTTCGCCATCACCACCATGATGTAGTCTGAAACCAGTCCTGTGACATATATTAGTAGCCCAAAAAATACTTCCTTTGCCGTCAAAGCTCCAGAGACGATTTTGGTTTACTTGTACATTGGTTTTGTGTGGCTTTGCACTTATTCAGACAGTCGTAGCTCATGTTTACCAGCTGCAAGCCCTTCGGTCATCTGCCCACCTCTACATGAAAGAACGCAGGTAAATGAGATTATTTTTGTTCTCCTTCTACTGCTCTCATCACCGCTGGCGCAACACAGAGCGTAAATCCACCCGTGTGCCGTGTTTGCCTCGAGCAAAAGAACAGCCCATTTTCTTCCATCCCTTGAACTCTGACGGGCCCTCGGCATGATCAGCGTTGACACAATCCTGGACCTCGTCGAGCACCGAGCACCGCGCTCGTCTCTTGTAGTCAGTTGGTTTGTCTTTCGCTGCGTTCCTTTTTTGTTTTCTGCAGCACTGTAAACGGTTGGCTTACCATTTGATTTTCTAATATTTCCGCTTGTGTCAGCAGTCTCGCACATTTCTCCCACCTAATAGCTGCGGCCCTTCTCTTGTTTCTCCGTCGTATTATTTGATTTATTCATTTCTGTTTCCACTGTGGGAGACAGATGGCCACATTGTCGTGGCTGGACAACTAATTTCCTCTGATATACCGTCGCACACACAGGCACTCGTCGCTGATGAAAGCCAGATACTGTGAAATGGGCCATGAATTTTGGTTCGAGTGTGTGCCACGTCTGCCTGTTTTCTTTTTTTCTTTGACAGCTCACATTATTGGCTGTGAATGAATGCAATTCGGGGACAATTTGTGCAGCTGTGCGCACAAGATCCTATTTGTGTCAAGGTGTGGTTTTTATGTTGTTGTTGTTGTTGTTTTTTTCTGACAGGTCCTACATTATCGGCTGTAAATGAACGCTTGGGAAATGATTTGCGTTTTGTCGGCAAGAAGAGAGACCGTCGTCTGTGTTGTCTCGCAATCAGCTCCCAGAAATGTTATTAATAACTGTTAATTGCGCCACACATTATTATCCTCATTTTCACGGTCCAAACCTCGGAGTTCATTTGCAGATAGTTTCATCACAAGCAGGAAAAAAGCTCCAAATGTGAAAGCGTCGTTCCCTGGGCGTCGTCCTTGATGTGTGATTGACAGGCCATTAGTCTGATAAGCTCGTCGGAGTTAAACGGAACAATGCCAGGGCCGGTTCAGGAGAAACGTGTTCATTTGACGGGGTTTATCACCATAAAAGTCAAAGCGGTTTGAGTATTTAAGAAATATATATATTTATTGGTGACAACACGTACGCTTTACTTTGGACCAGAGTGTAAAGTCAAACAGCGTATTGGCGTTGTAGCGGCAATCTCGTCTTCTTCGAGATTCTTATTACCGCTAGTGTTTTAGTCTGTGTATGGGCAGTGAGCTTGACGCGTCAAATGACTCTGCAGAAAACCAAAACTTCTTTTCAAAACGTGTACTTGACAAAAAAAAAACAAAATTACAAAAGTCATTCAAAATGCTCAACTTGGCAACGACGGTCAAAAAACTATGTTGCTCCACAGACTAATAACCTAAACTGAGGAAACCAGGTAGTGACGTAGTCAGCAACGTAAGTAAAGGGGCATTTACAGACACGTTTATAAATCAGAAAAAACACATCTTAAAGCACTCTATTATGGCTCTTACAGGCGTCGTTGATCAAATACGCGCTCCTCTCCAAACACAAGACACAGAAGCGTGGAGGTCAATTTGTGATTCGTTGTTCCTGTATCGTTCAGCGCTCCTCGTGTCAGGAAGTGATCACGTCTGACCGAGTCGACTCACCTGCAGTGGAACATCGATGCCTTCATGACGACCTCAACACAGAAACAGAGAGCAGCACATTGAAGACGAGAGATAAGAGGATTCTCTTCTTTCAGGAGCACGAACTGAAACAGGTTTGTTTTTACATGTTGACTTGAATATTGGTCTATTATGGAATTATCTTAAATCTAATCTGATAAATCTAATTTGTAAAATTTGAAGGAATTTACTACGATTAGATAACTTCAATCTAAAACACGTTGTATTGGCTTTCCAAAAAACCATTAAAGCTAGGGTTGACCTCCTCCAAAAACATGTTTGTGTTATAGTTGTTGCGTTAACATCCCAGAAATCAATAAATAAAATGCTCTGGCAAAAAAAAATCTGTTTAGCAGGACGGTAATACAAATGTACTAGACACTATTGAGCGTATTCACGTGACGTCATCATCTCAATCGCGTCATCTTTGGGGTCCGCCTCGTTTAAACAGTTTTTGTGCGTTATGCTTGTTGTGTAAATACCACAAATGAAACAAATGTCGGAACATTGAGCGCCCCGTGTCTGGGTTCATATTATCCTCCGTGGTCGCACACAGATCCGGCTCCAGGACGAGTGTCTGGATGAAGCCGCTTCCAGCGCTCGCTCACGACCAGCAGTGACTGTTAGGCTGCCGTGCTGAGCGCGGTTCCCATGTCGCCAGAGTTTTATTTTACCTTGAAATGTCTGTCTGTCTGTCTGTCTGTCTGTCTGTCTGTCTGTCTGTCTGCCTGTCTGTCTGTCTATGAGGTCACCATTCCTGAGGGGACAGACATCAGTAGGTCATCTCTGTGACTCCTCCTTGTCTCCAAAAACCTCTCTATCTTCCTTTCCTTTGCTTGTTCACTCAGGTTTTATTCTCCACACACAAACACACACACACACACAGACACACACACACACACACACAGAAACAACTCAAATTGCCTGCTGATTCGCTAAAAAGGCCCAATATGGTTATTTCAGTGACAATGTGGAGCTTCCGGGCCTCTTATGAAACTGCCACTCTTGTTTTACCTTCCCAGAATGCCTCATTCTTGTGGCCACTAAAGTGAGTGTTAAGGAAACAAAAGCTGAAACAATGTACACAGGCGTGATGTGGAGACTTGAAGCCTCCAGGACACATAGGCGGACAAAAAGCCGGTTTACAGCAGTTAAACAGTTAAAAATGTCAAATATTCTGGATCTTGATTGACTGATTATGGATTTCTTTTCCATGAGAGTGGAGAGGACATTTATTATAATTCAAAGCAGACATCTTCTTCTTCATGATCTAAATAATCTTTACCTACTAATTACTTACTGGATGAATTGCTGAAGGAGCTTTTCGTGGGAGAAAAAAAAAAAAGTGTCATTGATTGATCACTGATCTGGAATATGGCCCATTATCAATTATGTTTAATTCTTCCCATAGGGCGCATTGTATTGAGCCATGATATTGTCGCACTGCAGGGAGAAGAGAGGGGCAATACATCAGCTCTGTATGGCAACCCAACTGTGTGTGTGTGTGTCTGTGCGTGTGCGTGTGCGTGTGAGAGAGAGAGAGAGAATTGGAAAAGCGGTCGTGTAATTGAAATAAATGGTCGCTCCTGACAAGTGAGATGCCTGCTGCGTGTGCGGGGGTGAAAGGCTTTTGGCCCTTATGGCGACCCGGCGTGACACGATGCAGACAGTAAAGCATTTAGCGTGTCTGTTTGTCCCTCTGGCCCCGGGATTGGAATTTCACTCACCCACACACTGATCCGTGGCCCTCGGCACATGAGGGGTTCGGAGCGGAGTCATCGGTCATGTGGCCGGCGATCAGGGCTCTTCACGAAGACGCCCCGTTTACCATCTTCACACAGACCCTTTTCTTTCCTTTCAAATGTGTGTGTGTGTGTGTGTCTATTTTACTTTAAAAGAAAAGCAGTGACTATCAATTTCACTTTCTATACACGTGTCTATTTATAAGTGTGAAGTTCGAGCTCAGTGTGTGCGTGGCCTCCCACAGGTTTGTTGCAGTTTCAACAGCTGGCCAGTGTTCACCCAACATCTGTTTTCAGCTGCCATCGGATAAGGAGAAAACTCAGTGGACATATGGCCGGGCTTTTATTGCTGGAGGTGCATTTACTGAGACATTGCCTGTTTTCAAGAGATGTCTAATTGTACTTTTTGTGGGACAAAAGCAAAAGAAAAGAAGCGCCGGGCTCATCGTGCCGAATCACAGACGTTTCATTGGCTGCAGTGTGAGTTTGTTGCATCATGGAGTTAAGTTTGAATCAAGAACATGTTTCCTTTGTGTCTTTACAGAGTAACTGTTACCTTTTGGTCGCCTAAAAATGTCTCACAGCTTTCAGCTCGTACGTAGCTCCTCCCTCTCCTATCCTGGCGACAGTCAACCGCCAAAATAAAAGCTTTAAAACCGTAGTCCACTAACCAATAGGTGACGTCACGGTAACTTTGTCCACTTCTTATACGCAGTGTGTAACCGAGTGTCTCTGCTGGGTTCATGAGACAGAGAGACATATGAGGGTTATCTTCATCTATCACACACACACACACACTCATACACAGACCTACACACACAAAAACACACTTACACACATAGACACCTAGACACACACACCTAAACACCACGCCAACACACCTACACACACAAAAATACACACACACACACACCTGTGCCCTGCCCTGTGTGTTTAGAAGATGGAAGGAGCGCCTCAGGGGAGAAACAGCTGTACTTAATTTCTCTTTGTCCACCTCATGTGCTGCGAGAGAACAAGTGTGTGTGTGTGTGTGTGTGTGTGTGTGTGTGTGTGTAAAAGAGTGTGTAGGTGTTGGAGCTGCGAACAAATCCATCAGCTGGAAATCAGCTCAGTGTTTCTCCCCTTTCTCTCGCGCTTCTTTTTTACTTCTTCCTTTTATTACTGTCTAAGCCACCTAATCTTCCTTCTCTGTTTCCCCGTTCTGCTTTCTTCCCTTACCTCTTCCTTCCCACTTCATCATCTTGTCATCCTCCTCTCTCTCTCAAACTGATTCTCCTGCTCCGTCTGTCTTCTCCGCCACCATTTCTCTCCATGCAGGCCGCTCGCTGCCTCTCCTGTCATCCTCCTTTTGCTCAAGTTATCTTCCTTTTTAATCCTCCAATCTGCCCTCCTTTTCATCCTTTTCTCATCCTTCTTTCTCATCTCTGCCCACCAAATCCTCGGCAACATTATGTGCCCATTTCTCCTTCAACGGCCTGATAGCCAGCTCTCTCTCTCTCTCTCTCTCTCTCTCTCTCTCTCTCTCTCTCTCTCTCTCTCCTTGCCTGACCCTCTTCCTCCGTCTCTGCCTCTCTCTCCATCATCTCATCTTTAACTCCCACCTCAGGCTCTCTCTCTTCTTTCTTTCTTTCTTTTAATACGGTTATAATCTGCAGCAGGGCCATAAAGATATCTGTTGTATTTGGTTATCATTCCTCTCTTCATCCTCCTCGTTCTCCATCTTCATCTTCCACCACTTGACTGCACTTGGCCGCCGGCTGCCAGTTAAAATCTTTTCTCCCCATTAGCTACCCGCTCTGTCCCATTTCCTCACCTCACCTACATTTACCCTCGATCCATTTCATCAATCTATCACATCTTTCTCGTCCACCTCTCTCTCTCTCTCTCTCTCCTCTTTCTTCACGTCTCCTCCGGCTGCGAGCGAGCATCTTGTGAAATGTAACGACTGAGCGGGATCTCATTTACAGCCGCGCTAAAGTCGAGAAGTATATGTTCAAAAAGCAGCTGTTTTATCAGCCTGAATCACACAGTGGAGCCAAACAAGAAGAGGAAACAAAAACACATCCTCTTTAAATGAAAAAAAAAAAGTATGATGGATTTGGTGTCGGGTGTATTTAGAGCATTTTCTTTATCTCCTTGAAGAGCACAGCGAGTGAAAGGGAACGCCGAGCTTTCCCACACATGTTGTCCACTGATATGTATTGTTTCTGAGAGGGAAATCACTCCCAACCGGCCACAAATAGTATACTTTCTTTTAGGAATGGCATTAAAAGTGCTTCATTGCCTTTTTTAAACTTGGGAATCGCTCCTGTTTCGGCTTCACAGGCGTCCTAACCAGCAGCGATTTTGTGTGGGAAGACGGATTTGGCGATAAAATGCAGCATTGCAACAGTCCGCTGTAGTGTGTCGGTGGCTGTGGGCGTTGTGGTGTGTAACCGTTACAATGTCCTCCAGTCTGCACAGTTTCGTTCATGTCTGACTCTCTGGATTATTATCCTCCTCATCATCCTCATCATCACCCTCATCTGACCTGATTGGGGGAATTTCAGCTTCAAACTATATGAATCAATTCAACATGTTGAAGTCAATATTGACATTTTTATGAATATGACTCGCTTAGTATTTCCCCGTCAGTGAGCATTAATTCACATAAATCTGTTCCACGCTTGCTGCCTTTTCATTTGGTTTACTTCTCGTCACACATTTAACTAACACAATTAACTAATATGTTTAACTGATACACCGTGTGCTTCAATCTCCAGTGCTTCATGGCCACGCTTGTGCCTGCATGGCTTTTGGCTCAATCCAATTCCAAACCAATCAGGGTGCAGGTTAATATGAGGCGTATAGGAGGTCTATCGTCTCTGTGCTCGTCACTATCTCTTCTTGTCTTCTCATCTTCTACAAACCCACCTCCCCTCTCATCTTCACTTTCGTCAAGCTTCAGTGACAAATTGTACAAATCTCGAGTATGATAAGGCACACAAGATGGAGCCAGCTGGGGTTGATCTAAGATCTGATGGAGAATGGAGGCGTGTGGTATAATGAGCTCTCCCTCATACTATTATAGGTGTCTATATAATTTCATCTCTTAGATAAGCACCTCAAAGTCACACGGTGCATTAATACAACCCTAACAAAAGATCTGCTTTTAGCTTAATATGGCACACTTCACATCCAGCGGTTAGATATCACCGTCATTATTAATTTGGAGTCTTGTTTCTGGCCAAAAGGCCCCACATGTACTGTGTTTTAGCTCCACCTGGTCTCTTAACACCTCTCTACTGTATGAGCAGTACATATGAAGCTACAGACAGCAGCCTGTTATCTTAGCTTAACATAAAGCTTCGTCCAAAGGTAACACAACACATGCGCCTATCTCTAGTTTTTTGGGAGTCTTTTGGGAGTAAGTGGGTGTCGGCCTCTGCCAGGGTTGTCCTTTTAACCCCAGAATTAAGTCTCTGCTCTTTGCAGGTGATGTAGTTCTGCCCCAGATAGGTGGACAGATGATGGATGGATATTGGTTTCTTTTTTGCGAGCAGAAACTATTGAGTCACTACCTGGTTGCCTGGCAACTGCTCATTATTTCTGTGTCATTAACCTGTAAAGAAACCATTTACTTCTTTCATTGCCCTATTAGTGCCCCAGATTGAGAACATGGGTACACTATAAAGTGTCACTAAGCTTTTTTTTTCATTCATAATTACCAAAGTGCTGTGCAGAGTAATGCAAAATATTACAGTTACTCACGTGATAACTGTTGCAGTAAAGGTCCTGCACACACACACACACTTGGGTGTGTTTCATTACTTTAGCTAATCAGATATTTTGTTATGTTTTAATGGATTTAATTTTAATTGGATTTAATTAATTGGATTTAATTGCTACTTTGCAGTTCTCTTTAGCAGAAGATGATAAACTAAGTCGGTGTGACCCAGTTGAGATACAGGTGGGACCTTTTCTCTGCCATGATTGTGATCCCTTCTTATTATAAATCCCCACTTCATGCTCTGCTTAGTCCAAACCAACTGTGAAATGCATCCCTTTGTGTGCCTAGCGTGAACTGGGAAGTCACCATAGTGGCGTATTCCTGTGGAATCTGTGAGGTGCATTTAGCAAAATGGACATTAATTTCCATTAAGATGTAGTTATTTCGATATATCAGACTGTAAGTAATTGATTATATTGGCATATTTTCGTGTCGTGCTGCTGCCTTGCTGCCTGGAAGGTAATCTGAGTTAAGGCCAAGGTTAATTAAGAGAGTGCCACTAAAATGATAAGCCGGCTCTGTGGGACTATATAATTAACCGCAGACTGTGCCAAAGCACATGCGTGAGAGGGAAAATCTGTGGTTGTGAGCGTGCTCGCTTCAGCACATACACACACTGGAGGAAACGGTTAGTTTCATTCAAAGGAAAACCACACACAAACGTCAGACATCATCCAAATATCACAGTTCATAATTTTCTCCCACTCGGTCGATTGTTGAGTTCTAGAGAGGAGTCTTATCTTGAAATGTTCCTTCTCTTTCTTCCGAATAAATAAAACTTTCATGTTTATTGAGTTCACACCAATCAGTTTGCAAAGGAATGGATGGTGAGTGTAAATGGGCTCTTATTCAAATCACACTGCTTCACCACAAGCAGTCAAAAGTTTATTTTCGGATTGAAAAGTCTCAGGATTGGATGTTTGGTTCACGGTTTAACCATCTGCAATATAACCTCGATGGTCTGAACCTGAAAAATGATGATCCCACCGTTGCTGAGTAGCTTTGTTGAAATTGTCGCACTATTTTTACCTCATATGGAAATGGGATGTTTGGAAAATAAACTCACAACCTCTCAGGGACAAAGTTCGGAGTGTGTGTAATGAGCACCACTTTATGTTTACCGAGACAATTTTCAATGATAGCGCAGCATCTTTCAAAGCAGCCGTTCAATGTTTTGCATTTGATCTTCTTCGCTCCTTTTTCCCATCGGATTAAACCCTCAAAGGAAGTCTTGTGTTTACATTCACTAACGTGGCAAACGTTCGCTGCCTGGGATAAATACTGTATTGTGTAAAAAGATAGAAAATATAATGACTAGCTACACCTACACAACTGCTTTAAAACATCAAAGTACACGGAAACACTGCTCAGGCTCATGTTTACAAGGTGCTTGACTGCACTGAATCCTCAGAACATACTGAGTAAACCACAAGTTATCTTGCAATGTGAAAGTATGAGCAGGGATGCGGTTGGGTTTGATGGCTCGCCCACCATCAGCTCAAAATGAACATTGTGATTTTTGATGAGACTGCTGGTGCTAACAGCAATATAGAAACAAATGTCCTTCACCTCCAATCAGAAACATTCAAGAAACAAGAGCTTAATCCAATAACCATTTCTGCATAATAGTCACCATTCGCCCAAACAAGATGAATTGAGGAGCGTATGCCTTTCACGAAGTTCTATTGCTGGGAAAAATGTGTGTTTGACAGCACAGGTGTTATTGTTATGACTGTTCCAGTGTCGTGGTATCGTGCGTGACTGCTCACTGTGACATCTCAACAGAGCAGCGCCATTGGTAATTAATTATATTGCGATGAAATATAACATTGTCTGCTATGAAGGAGGCCTGTTTCCTTAATCAGTCACCTTTCCCCCCAAATGCAGCTGTGAAGTTAAAGGGTAACTACGTTTTTCAATCTGAAACCCTTTTTCTCATGTTTTTGCATCTAAGTGAGTAATGGGGACACACGTTTTTTTGAAATTGGTCCTGTATAGTGTGAGAGTGCTCCAGCTGGCAGCCACGAAATGGGCTGCAATGTATGTATTGAAAGTGCTTGTTTTTAGCCACCGACAGGCTCAGTATTTGAAGTGCCTGGTAGCATTATGGAAAGGAACCTAAAGTAAAATAAAAAACAATTTTCTCTACCTGTCGCTTGACTTGGTCTGTTTGTTATTGTGTCTAACCAAGTCTCACTTAAGCAGGAGTCTTCTTCATCTCCTGGTGCAACGGTTGAAACTCGAATAAGAGTGCACATCCAATTTGTTCTGTTACTATCTGGCTGTTTGCGTCGGGATAAAAGTCCAACCTGAGCAGAAAGTGGCACAGCAAAGTGCTTCCACTTGTTAACACGTAGTAGGACGCGGGAACCTACTGCAGCCGGTGAGCTCAAACGCTAGCAGCAGGGAGCTAGCATGAAGAAGTCACGAGCATTTTGTTCTCAAATGTTGCACATTGTCACTTCGAACCCCATAATGTACGACATCGCAGGCAAGATTAAGCTAAATGTCTCCCCCCACATTGAACTTTAGCATTTTCTGTTATTGAAATATGACAAACACATGCTCTAATAAATGCTGTGACACACAGTGTGACATTAGCATTAGCGGTGGGGAGAAATAAACACTGTTCTGTAGAGGGACGAGACAAACGTTTGTTACTTTCCTCCTGACAATTAAGCCTGACTCAAACTCGGACAGGACACACATCACGTTGTGTTGGAGGGAATTTACCATTTTACCACACATTTGACCTATTAAGTGCCTTTGCGTACGTATGTGATCCAACATTTACGCCTATTGAGAATAAATTAACTTCGGTAAGCATGTTGCAATTGGCTCAAATAGCGTTTATTATCATAGTTATTTGGGCTTCTATACCATTCAGTCCTAAATACATCATTGTGCTAAAAAAAGAAGAAGAATAAAATGGAGAAGCAATCATGCCCTCCCTGTTTGTCATTGCAGGTCCCTTAATTGCATCCACCCTTTTAATAGCCAATCAAGGACTGTTCTGCTGCATTCTGTCACTTCTAAAATCCATCTTTGTGTGTTGAACAGATTTATAAAAAGCTATAGAAGTATCCCAGAAAGGCCTGCGGCAGTAGCTCTAACAGCTATGTAATATATTCATCGTCCTAACACTTCCATTTAAGATGCTTGTATGTGCTGGGTTCGGTGTAAACATTCTGGCAGGATGACGGCAGAAGCAGGAAGACCTGGGTCACTGATTTAATCTTCCCTGCTCCAAAATAACATCTCCAGTTCAGTCCCTTGGGCACTGAGCACTGTGGGCTTCAGAAGACGGTTAAGTAAACAAACACATTTGTATCTTTCCAACACCGAGGATGCTGCAATTTTTCTATCAGCAACTTTATACTGAGGGCTTACTTGGAGTCACATCTGCCAAACTCTCCTGTTTTCCCGGGGGTTTTCCAGTATTTAAAATGCCAGACTTTTATGTCCCAGCATCCTCCCATTTCTTTGTTTCTCCTGGGAAACCCAAATGACTTGCATCGCTTCAAAAACTTCATTATGAAATATCATACAGGGATCCATAAGTTTGTGTTTATTTTTCTGATGTCAGCCAAGTTACTGTGGATGAAAACCCCATTTGACTTAATGTTTCACCGAAAATGGGTGAGTTTCATTGTGAAGAATAAAGTGGAACGTGTATTTTACACCAAATTGGCGCAGCAGCTATTCTTCAATAAATTACACAAAAAAAAAAAAAAATCAAAATTTTAGAGAAGCTGGACTGATTTGTGTGTTTTACCACAGTGTGGAACAACTGTGTTTCTGTGATGAATTTGTGTTAATAAAACAAATACGAAGAATAATATGCATTTATTCACGTATACAGTGTGTGTACTAATGTCAGTCATTACAGACAACAACGCTTCTTTTTCTAAACATGCAGAAATAATTGGTTCTGTTGCTTAGATTTAACTTCCTGTGAAGATAGAAGTGTATTCTGGAAAGACACTGCAAGTCAAAAAAGTATATTGATGCCCTGCCTCGTCCAAAACAGATGCTGGAGGGATCGAGCGTCGTAGTTTAAGGTGTACGGACTCTCGGGGGTGAGAATGTGTTGGGCGGTCCGTCGGGGCCAAAAACAAGTTGTATATCCTGTAAAACCACGATGATGAAAACGATCGTTTAGGAAGAGAAGAGTAGCAACGATATGTTGCATCAAGTGGTCCCTTTTACCTGCAAGAAAGGCATTTGATCCATTGTTCGTGAAGTTTAAAGCTGCTTTTAATCAAGATTTGTAATACAGCGTCGAACGGTTGTCCCATCCTATTGACCATGAATAACCGTCCTGAGTATTTGGTCATACTCGTGTTTTTAGTCGCATCAGATGACAGATTAGTGATATTTTGGGCTTCGGGTCTTGAATACATTCCTGGATCGAAGTGACTTCACTGAGATTTGGGATGTTTTCTGATTCAGAGCTGGAATATATGGATTTGAAACGACATGAGAAGGGAATTCACTCATAAGTTGTGACATTTTCAATTCTTTGTTGTTTAAGCCACCATATCACTTACATTTTAAAAATGTAAAATTGTGAGTGTTTGTAATTCAGGTGGAGCAGGTGTGTAAGTGTGTGCTACTTACTGAAAAAGATGAGCGACTAAAAGTCGTTCTGCTCCTTGCACTCGTTTTAAACTAAACTGTATATACTATATTCCCTTTTCTGTTGTTTTGAATTACACGTCAACCGTTTAAAGTTCTACCATCTTGATGATTTCCAAGTGCTTTCTGCATTCTGAATACACATGCAGACAGTAAACACACAGACACACACATTTATGCAGACACGCATATCAAAAGACAGTCTTGTCTCGACACAGAACGAGACGATTCAACATCAAAGTGGTGAAATCTTGTCTCGATCACGAGCATTTAACTGATTAAAGCTCCAGCGACAACAAAGGGACTACACCCTGAGGACAGCTGAGCGATGAAGAGCGTTCTCTCCACAGCGCCGTACCTCAACTTATGACGCTTATGCTAAGTACCCATTCTGGGAAAAGGAGTTGGCTAATTGCTGCTAGTCGTACGTCTTCCCACCGCAACCCTAGAACAATAACAGGGGTGACAGACAGATTCGATCTCCAGGTTTTTGAATCACAAAGTCTTTCTTGTCTTCCTCCGGGTCTTTCTTCTTCTTCGCCCTGCTCATTCTCCTCTTTGACTACTCCTCTGGCCGTTTTATTTTTCTTCATTTGTTAAATTGTCCTCTTTCTTCTCCCCTCCTATCCAACTTCCTCGGTAATCTTTGAAAGTTCTCATCCCAATGCATCAATTGGCCCTTAGCTTCCAACACCGATGCGCTAGATGCCCCTCGAACGTCAGTCTCGACATGTCAGGGATAGCGTGTCACTATTTTATGCTTGTTACATCACATGGTGTCTTTTCAAAATAAATGTTCATCTTTACAGGTAGTTTAGATTTAGGCAGCAAAACCACTTAGTTAGGTTAAGGGAAAGAGGGTAGTTGTTGTTAACTTGACTTACTAATGACTAACCGGCTCCGGAGCAGCTGCTGAGCAAATCAAATCCAAGCTCGGTACGTGGATTGTTATATTTCACAAAAACAGAGTAATTTGAGTCATAATCCAGACTAAAAGCAACACAAGCTGACAAATAGAAAGGACAGAGAGCAATACATCAGTGACTAGGTGAGTGTGTAAAATGACTGCTTCCTCTAGAGCAGGGGTCAGCAGCCTTTCCAATCCACAGAGCCAATGTCTCCTATTTCACACCAAAATAAAATGTGTCTGGAGCTCCAAAAGCTATTTCATATCCCAGCTTGTGATGTTTTGTATACAAAAACTGTAGTTTCTTGTAGTTATACATTTTAGAACAATAATGACATTGTCTTATTATTTTACCTGTTATAACAATATCAAACTCTTATGAAGAAGAGCAAAAATAAAATCACTGATAGGTGTAGGCCTACATTGATGTCAATTAAACACAACTATGCAGTTCTATTTGGGTCCGCCCTTTGTTTTTGGAGAATATATTAAATCAAAATAATACTTATCACCAAATGCTGTGTGTTGCACTCCCATTCGTGTACAGCGGGGCGCACCCTTAAAAGACTTCAGCAGCAGACACCTTAAATATAGTTGTAACAGCGTTTTAATGAGGATGCCTGTTCACTGCTTTACACTCTTCTTTTGCCTTCCGTTACTGTCCTTCTTCTCAGAAACTTGACAAAAAAGCGTGAATACAATGTGCAGACAACACCCCTATGTCACAAAAAGCTGCAAAGGAAGGAAGCTCCAAAGATCGGTGTGAAGTCATCTTTATTCTTCAGACAAAAAGGGGAGATCCAAAGAAACAAAGCTTCCATAAACACAGACAGACAGACACTGAGGCACAGGCGGGGTAGCGGTAATCAGCAGCGGTAACTAATTTCAGCGGTGAAATTCTTGCTTAATTATTTGACAGATATTATAGCTTTAAGTTTAAAGGACGTGGGTGTGATGAGACACGCTGAGAGGCCAAATAGTCTCCTCGAGGTTTTCTCTGGCTTCTCCCTGTGGTTTCTTTGGTTTATGTGATACTTTACCCAACAACGAGGTCACTGCGTGTCGTGGCTCTCGCTTGTCTGTCGACTGTGAAGCCGTTCCATTGCTTTCGCACAGATTTTAAATCCAACACATTTGAGTAAAAATGGATTGCCTTTTTTTCGCAATCCATTTTTTCTTGGTGTGAAAGTGCCCGTCTCTTTTCACGAGTGCTGCTGAAGAAATGGATTCAACTTTAAAGTTGTTCTTTTTGTAATTGCAATTTGACCAAATATTTGTCCATATCCAATCAATTCATCGTTTGTGTAGAACCTCAAGATTTGTAATTTACCGCCACGTGGGGGAATGTGTGTGTGTGTGTTTTCATATAGTTTTCTCTGTGTTAGCATAGTGATGATGATGTAAGTGTTTGTCTGTGTTAGTGTGTGTTAGTCTTTCAGAGATAGTGAATATTCAGCTGATCATAAATCAAACTGTAAAAGGTTGCAAACTCCCCCGGCAGAACAAAAGAGAGCAGAGTTCAGCCAGGTCCAGCAGAAAAAATAATAACTGAATAAAAATGCAGTCGCATAAATCAATCAGACTTTCTTAGCATTTCGCTGACTCACGCTTTAAGGCCGCCGAAGGGGCAACGCAGAACACTGGTCAACTAATCCGGTGCTTCAAAGAGGCGACTTGCAATGATTATCTGTGGTTTCACATTTTGAGTTATGCAGAATATTATCCCTGAATGAACGTGTTGTCTTCTGAAAAATGTTGTTTCCCACACCCGGTGTTGACTGCCAACAAAACTGGTGAAATAAACAAAGAGTGAAAAAATATCCCTTTAATTTTTAGCATCCGCTTCACGATTAGAGAACACCATTTTTCATCAGGCAATTTAGGATAAAACATGTCCTTTTTTTAAAAATATTTTGTAATAAACAACAAATCCCGTTCACACCCTCTCCAGAACGACACATGCCAGTTCATTTTCCAATCTGCCACCTGGCTGTCACTCGTCTGCGGCTTCAAACCTTCATCCTTTTGCAGACTCGCGGCCCCCCTAACAACGTCACCCGACTTCCTCTTTCTGCTTCCGTCGAAAGAATGAATAATAAGATTCAGGACGACCGTAACAAACGACTCGAAGCGGCTGACATGGCGCAGATTCAGGGTGAGCAACGTGCACGCTGGGGACAGAGTGTGACACATCATGCCGTCGTGTGATTCCTTCAGCGGGCTTCAGTTACGTCTCCCGTTTTCCTTCCCAACCCTCGCTCCTCCATCTCTTCCCGCCACTAATGACATCATCCATAAATGGAGTTAGACAGCCATGAGTGTGCTAAGTATGTGCGTGTATTGGTTATCTCGCAATCTGTGTGTGTGTGTGTGTGTGTGTGTGTGTGTTAAGTAATGTTTACACTGCAACAGACAGATAAACCCTCTGACTCCCCGGTTCATTACAATGACAAATGGCTGTGTGTTGTGCGTCCGTGTGGGTGTGCGAGTCCAACATTATGATTCCGTGGAAGTAAACTCATTAACACACACTAATGCGGACGGCACACACATTTGTCACTGTGCATTTTGTGAGCATGCTCTGCTTGTATGTATATTAATATTAACGCTGGCGCGCTAATATAAACAGCATTTGGATAATAAGACGTACTGAAATACACACGCACACATGGAGATGGTTCAATGACGTATCGCATTTGTTCAAATTGTGATCGTGAGCAAAAATATTTTACTGATAATTGTCAAAAGGACAGGAGAATGTCAAAGTCATATTCATATTTTTTTCTCTCCCTCATACATTTAAATTATACTGCCAATAACGCTGTCAAAATTGGAGGCTGATGTAGCGAGAGATGAAGCGACCCTCCATATTTTATTAAGTGGATGGGCTTCATCGAAAGCCTCTCGCTCACCACTCCACTCCCCGCTCACATGCTCTGACATGGTGTCATTTTTTTCTTGCTTTTTCTTTTCATCTGGCCACAAAAAAGATCAAATGGAGGCATCGTGTCACTGGAGAAGTATTGAAACTTCCTTTTTTACTGGGTTTGTATATTCATTAGCGATGCTCGGTCAGACCTGTGAGCGACAGCAGGGCCTCGGGGAATTGCTCGCCAAATTTTTGAACAACAAATAAAACGGTCCTTTCTTTATTCATCGACCACTGCGGGTCCAAATCAAACACAAGGCCTTTAAAAAGAATAGAGGGAACACAGAGGGCGGGAAACGCTTTCACAAATAGACTTACTCACTTCCTCAAATGACAGCGTGGGTTTTTCCAAGCGGCAGAAATTACAATTGAGCGGGAGAAAGCTGATTCAAAACACTCCCCCATTACTGACACTTCATCTCCGCTCACTGAACATAGACATAATGATATGTAATTATTAGGAATACACAGATAAAAATGAATTGGGAGAGAATATAAGCAAAATGCAGCATGGGAGGTTTTCGTAAGATGAAGGAAGTGTGTGTGTGTGTGTGTGTGTGTATTCTGCTCTTGATTCTGCAAGTTAGCTTAGCAGATAGCTAACAGCCGAACTGAAATAAAGACCCAGTAATCAGGAGTATAGGGTTTTTAGTGAAAATCTTGATTTTGTAAAACTGTGGAAACATAACATGAAAGTATGTTACATATTGACCATATACATGAATATACCGCCATGATTTTTCCATCCATTTTCATCCGCTTTTCGGAGGTCAGGTCGCGGCGGCAGCAGGCTGACCCAGGCTTCCCTCTCACTCGCAACATTTTCCTAGCTATGAGTTAGCATAAAGCCATCATGCCATAAAAGTAAGTAACCATTAACATGTGACTCCACAGAAACGTTAGCTCTAAATTAGCATATATTGCTACAACACAAACACACAGAGAATATTTCGTAGACGATATTTACATGCTGCATACAGAAGTTCTTACAGACTTAGAATGTCAAAGGCTGTCAAACGGTAGTGAAACTACGGTAAGAGAGGAGGGATAAATCTATGAACGAAGATTCAATTACATTCTACACCACTTTGCATCTCTAATGCAACACATGCTAGTGTGTGTGTGGGGGGGTGTATTATTGATCAACCCTGGTGAGAAAAAAGTAAAACACTGCGTTGTCACTTCACATCTGATGTTATTGGTCCGTGGCGGTTCAGCCTGCATCAGAGTGTGTGTTTATGATGGCGCGCCCCAACAAGCTTTGCTTTTACGTAAGTGTGTTTGGTCACAAATCCCCTGACAGTTGACCGCACTTTGCCCCTAAATACAATTCTATTATGTTACTTTATGTTCTGTGTATATCCTAATGTGCCAACTCAATAGTAGCCCCCCTCCCATCTCCTCCCCACACAGACACACACACACACACACACACACACACACACACACACACACAATGAGTAAACACAGGCCTTGCTTCAAGTGATTTATCAGTGATGACAACATGGCTCCCAGTAGCTTCTCCAATGTCCCTTTCTGTCGCTGGAACATTGTGTAGCGTAGCATGAAATGTGTATGTGTGGAGGTGTGTGCGTGTGTGTACTTGTGTGGGTTTGTGACGGCGTACATGTTTTTGCAGCGAGTCGTCGTGCCTGTTTTCCTCTACGGGTTTCATTAAATATGAAAACATAATGATGTCGGCACTCACGGAACTGTTAATGGCTTTCACTGTATAGGTTATGAGATGATATTGAAAATGTTTTGTCGAGTGTCTTTGAGTACCACGAAAAGCGCTGTATGAATTAAATGTATTATTATGATTTTTGCGTGAAAGCATCAGGTTGCGTGTTTTGTGTGAACCATCTGCAGCTTATGAAATGTGACAACTGCGAGTTTACCGCCAGGTATCAGGATTCTCTCAAATTCAAATCAACATGTCTCCCAGCGTTTTTGTCTTTTTTTTACCTCTCACACTCTCTTGTAGCTCTGCTCTCTGCTCCCTCACCTCACTTCTTAACCTCCTGGAGAGTGTATTCCTTGCCTGCAATTCCCACCGTATACTGTATGTAAGAGATGTGGGACTTCTTCGACTATGAGGACGACTCACAGTCGAAGACCCATAGTTGTCTTTCTCCACTTAAGCTCTCCTCATAAGAAGTGTTTTCATAGTCCAGGTTCTGCATTTCATGGAAGGGCCGCGAGGCCGCGGGGATGATGGAATAGTTTGGGATTGGATTTAGTTGTCAAAGCTTTCTGAAGACCTGCTATGTGAAGCACGTTTAATAAATATTAAAATACTACAGGCGGGTTGTTGACTACTATCAATATAGAATGCATTTATTATATTACTTAGTATGGGTTAGCAGACTAAAATGCTGAGTACCATCCATTCGATTTTGGAATATGCAAACAAAAATGCCTCTGTGCAAAATTAGCCTTTTACTGCGTTGGCAAATTAGATCGGGCCTGTTTACCCAAAAACAAAATATTATGGGGTATATTAGACATTTTCTGTTGAGTAGGTGCAACCCATTTTGAAAAAACGTCAATGAGTACTGTGTGACAGAACCCTTTTGTTTTCATATGAATTACAAGTTTGATCAGAAAGTTATATATCATAGTACAATTCTTAAAGTGAATACTTTTACACACCCCGCTGTGTGTAAAGTCTATCTCCTTGTCGAAATAAACACACAAAATGGGTCAGCAGGCTTTAAATATTAATGCAGTGTCGCCTCCTCTGCAAAAACAAACCAAAAATCCCTTTTATTTCTATCCTGAATGGAAACGTTCCAAACAATTGGACTAAGACATTGTTTTTATTCCCGAGTCAAGTCCTGAATATGGGTGACGCATCTCTGTGGGTTCCAAAGAACCATTTAGATCAACTGTTGATATCAAATATTGATTAGTGCCGGTTCAAAGTGATCCGTTGTTTGTTATAGCTGCTGTGCATGACAACGTGTTTATGATGTTAGAATACTTATGAGCCGCTCCGTGAGGCTGCAGTTGAGCTAAATGCTAATACTAGCATGTCTATGGGTAAAAAAGCATGCATTGGGCCCCCAGTTGAGTATTTTGCCTCCTCAGAATTTAAATATTACATCACTTGTATCATAGTTTGAATAATAAAAATGTATTGAGTTATAACCGACCAGTCTAATGTGTTGAAGGTATATATGGGTCCTGTAGCAGTCTGGTGTTTTCCGACAATTGATTAAAGGTAAAAACAGCGAAAAACTGCATTTAAATACACTTAATATAGTAATAGTATTAAAGTAATATAACAAGTGATGTAACTAATGACGTTTGAAGTAATGAGTCAGGTAATATAATTACTTTCTGAAAGAATAATAAGTAAAAAGTTCCAGTAAGAACCATCTTGTTTTATGCGAGCACTGGTTGGCCAACAGGTGTGCGTGCTGTCTTTTCCCAGGTGAGCCTGCACACCTAGAACAATACCGGCATGTTTTTGTTTCATGCCCTTTAGTAGGTCAGCCCTCGAGACTGCCAAACAACACGATTCAATTGAAGCAGTGGCCACCTTTGCAGTTCCCCCACCTGTCGCATTTTGTAATTTCAAAGAATCTAATAAATTCTTGACTCTCACTCTGCTCCAGTCATGTCCTGTGTCCCATCAATGATCAAAGAGTATTGCTCGACTGGCAGAGACTTTATTTCCTCTGAGATTTCTTTGATAAGAGTGCTACTTATGATTTGGCACCTGAGGACTAGTTAAATCCAAATGTCTTTGAGGAGGTCAGGTAGGGGTCATTCTGTAACTATTTTAACTTCCCCTTATCCTTCTTCATGCCTTCATGCCATGCCACATTCTGCAATCTTTCAGAGATGTTTTCTGGCCCCTTCCCGTGGTTTCTTTTGTACATATGAGAGTTTTGTATTGAGTGGCTGTTGTTGTGGCTGTTGAAATGCAACAGACACAACAGCAGGATCGGTCTTTCTTGCAATAGCGCACTACCCACGAAGGGCTATGATGAAGCTTTGGGTTCATTACAGCCCGTAAAGGTGCAAGGTCTTGGTTGGTAATGATTGAGTTGCTGCGTCCCGAGCGTTTCATTGATTTTTTTCTGTCCCCATTGGTGTCATTTCTGCAATGGAACTGCCGTCATCACGTCTCTCTGAACCACTGTTTCTTTCTAATGCCCGAAATACAAAATTATTTTTATGCGTTTGCTCACTAATGCATCTAAATTGCAGCTGTGCTTATATACTTAAAAGGACAGCTATTCATCTTCTCTTCCAGCTTTGTAAATAGGATGAGTGACTCAAGGTTTGTCAAATTTCCCTCTTTCATACACTATGGTGGGTGCAGGTCAATTATGTGCTTGATTTACTTGATGAGATTTAATAGGCTGATTTTATTGTTAGTTTTGAGATGGACAGAAAGAAAAGTCCCTATAAACGTCCATTTCTATCCTGCTTCTGAGTGTGTTTGTGTATTAACGTCAGATGAAGTATTTAGTGTCAAAAAACCCTGCATCTCTAAAAGCTGTTCTACTTGTAGAGCGATGATCCCGCCTGACAATTCGTGATCCAACAACCACTTAACTTCCTCTTGAGGGTAAACCATTTTGACAAAGTGTATCTGGACATGCCAGTCACTTTGCATTATTACTTTGCCTCTCGGTACCACTCATTTTAAACGGCCCCAGGTATTTTGGTTGCCACCTTTTTAAAATAGCTGTAGTTAATTGGCTGCCTTTTGATCAGCGCTAATCTGACAGCTGATAACCGGATCCTTCTTGCTTTTTTATCCGCAGCTCATGGAAAATACGTGGCAAAAACAGAAGTCCCGCTCCGGGTTTATTTATTTTTCTTGTGATGAACTATTTTGGTAAGAAATCATTAGTGTGACAGAACGTTTAGTCGGGTCGGGGCAAAAGTGATGTCGGCTGAGAAATGGCGAAAGTCTTTCGGAGAAACAACATCAGCGGCACTGAGAGACACGGACACAGTGGGTTATCTGCTCTGGCAGCGCACTGGCCCAGATATGACACATCTGCTCAACGGAGCAAAGTCACGGAAATTGATTTTGATCAGGTTAGTAACTTGATATTGTGTACAATGTTGTACAAACCCCCTCATAGCGCAGCACGCTGTGTGCCGGTGCATTTTTACAACACAAATTGCGTATTTTATGAAAACTAGCTCCATTAAATCCCTGAACTTGTGCCTGTATTTCTATTGAATTTATTCCAAGTAATGACATGTGGTTTCATCCCACATGCAGAGGACTGATGAGGCCATTAACATGATTTTTGAACACAAACTGACTGCATTCAATGACACCACCAGCATAGATGATAACAGATCCATACGCACATTAAATTCAAATTAGATCGGGCCATTTCTTGGACACAATTTAATTTTAAGAAATTGGAACTGCTCGCTCACGATCAATATTGTGGATTTGTGTGTCCTGGCTAATGACTCATCATCCATAGTGTCTGTATGGGTGTATACATTGCAAATTGGATAGCTTATAAATATGTGGATGTATTTATGTATAATTATATTATACGCCTGTCACGTCCACTCTTTCGTTAAGGGTGGTCACAGCACTAAGGATGTTTATAACTGGATATCTACTGACTTGTCTTTGGTCTTAGACTTTGTTTTAATCCCTGGGTCTTAAACACAAAGAGATCCGCAACAAACGGGTATTGGTAAAAGTCTGAAACCTTCGCAGGGTTAACAACGGGCTGAGTGAAGCGTCATGCAGTTCATCAGTTGGTTTCTAGCTCATCCTGATCATTAAGCTGATCTACTAAGGGTATTATATACAGTATATATTGGATGTACCAAGTGACCTCCACCAGGGTTTAAAGCAGAAGCCAATGCATTTCCATGCTTTCCAGCCAACATGTCCCTGTTTCCTTTGACAAACAAGCGTTTTAGTCCCTGACTTTAGTTTTTTTTGGAGGCCCATGTGGACAAAAGCAGTAGTGTTTTTCTACGAGCACCACCACATCCTGTCATTAACATCTCGCTCCGTCTAACGAAATGCAATTGTTTTGCACGGAAGACTTGACTTGAATGGGTTTGTGTATGTTATTTGTGTGACTATTGCATTAAACTCGGCTTTCCTCTGACCTGTCGTGCCCACAACACATCACTGCAATAACCGCCCGCCACACATTACATATGCGATGGGACACTCGGGCTATGCCAGACGTCATTTATTACATTGGAAGCTTCTATTGAGCTCTTTCAATGGGAGGAGGGAGGGAGGTGGATGGTCACTATTGCAAAGTTTCCGTAAAATTGAGTGTCAATTGTGTCTTTTTTTCTTCTTCTCCTTCCTTTTCTGGCAGAATAGTGCCGGCAGCGCCGCGGGGGATGCGGCACCTTTCTTCAAAGTTTCAGCGTCTGCACAAAAAAGTGGTAAGGCTCTAAAAAAGATGATGACGATCAGAAGAATTTCTATATGGACACTTAGCTTAGGTATCGATGATAAAACTTAAATGGCAACGTTATGAATAAAGCTTCAAACTTTGGTATAGTATGGTACTTGGTACTGCAGCATAATCCAGAAGGGGAAAGTTCATGGAGGTATGGAAATGTAGGCAATGGGTGTTAAACTGACCCACCAAGGTTGACTAGTCACTGTGCCTTTTGGAGTTTTTTTTAATTGAATTTAATCTCGGGAAGATTGCTCTCATCAGTTGTTTTATCGGCGGGAAATCCGTACGTCTATCACCGTCGCTCTTGTTGGCTTATGTCGGTCAGATACAGCCATCAGTATGACAATGAGACTGTTACATAACCAGCTCAAGCTCCATGTAGTAACTTTCAGGAGAGATGCTTCTGAAGTCTTATTTACCCAGGGTAGTTCTGCCGAGCATCAGTGCTGTTCCTAAGCAACACTGGCTCCACACTCGAAGACGTCTTCTTTACAAGTTGTGCAGATGCAATGGAAAAGCAACATAAAGTAAAAGTTCTTTTAGTCTGGGCTTCTTGTCTTGAAATATTAAAGACACTTTGTGTTCATGCTCCACTAGAATTCAAAGAAAATGTGCTTTTCTTCCACAGCAGCGTCATTCTGCAGGGACAAGTTTTCCTGGAAATAACTACAAAACAAACATTTCAGATAAAAGCACACCTTATTTGTCAAGTATAAAAAACAATAAACTTGTTGGAGTAACTTGTAAAAGTTTTGGAGGAAGCCTCGGAAGTATTATCTTCATCAATAGATATTTAGTTATCATAATCAAACAAAATTCATCCATCATACACTTCTTTAAAAAAAAGTGGATGAAGCAAAAGTTTGATTTGACTTCATAAAGTCAAATCAAATATATTATAAAGGACTTCAGAAAACAAGTACACAGAATATATACCATCATTCTTTTTTTATTCTTATGAGTTACATTTATCCAATTTGACTTTATAAAGTCAAATCAAACACATATCTTATAGTTTTCAAGCTATCGAGCTATTCAAATCGGGGATGTTATATTCCAATACATGTGACATAGGAAGCTGAATGGATTGTTGAATCACATGTTTTCTGATTCAGCCATCCACAAATAACTGACTGGGTTGTCTTATTCACCGTTTGTGGGTTTGTCGGACGTTCAGATACCCAAATGTAGTCTTTCAAAGATATTTCATTCCATTATCCGAACCGCTTATTCTATTTAGGGTCCTTCAAGATATGTCGCCATTAAAATAATACAATTTGTTTTACTTTTGTCACTTGTTGATCGTAGACATCAGATAAATTGGGTGACACAACCCTTCCATTGAGTCAGGAAGGGTTGTGTCTTGTGGTCTCCTCCAAACTTGGTGCTAGCCAGAAAGCAATCTTACAAGGGAGCTGTAATGGTGCGTTCACACCGAACGCGTCAAAAAGTTTCTCGACACGCGTCGAGAAAAAGTGTGTTCACGCCAAAAGCGGCATGACTAATCGCAGCGTCACAAAGAGGGCGTGGCTTAACTCAGCCGCCTCTCTCTGTGAAAAGAGCGACCTTTTCTGCTATAGACTATAGAAGAAATTACCACGAAATCTGCTTTATACTTGTTGTGGAAGTCACAAAAACGTGGTAACATGAACTCCATGGTGTCCGGGTTCATAATAGTATCCTAGTCCCACAACAGCCTGAATGAAGCCGCTATCAGCTCCTTCCAGGTGACCGGCAGCAGTTTGATTCAGCGCCGGCAGCACGGCGGTGACGAGCGGACCATCTCAACGCTGATTGGCTGACGCAACTATGACTCACGCGCTGCCGGAGTTGGGAAATTTCGACCCAAGTTCGGTCGGCGGTCTGACGCGCTGCCCGCTGGAAAATACACGTCTATGCAGCTTCTACGCAGCTGTGCATTGACTTTGCATGAAATCTCGACGCGTTCGGTGTGAACACACCGTTACACCCAGACCTGGGTAGTTATGTGTTCACTGTCTGTTTCTGTTGTGTTGACTGTCACTCACCTCGTCGCTCGTTTCAGACTCCTCCCTCCTTGTGTGCCAGCCTCATGTGTGATTGCAAGCTCCGCCCTAATTGTTTCCACCTGTGTCTTGTTCCCCTGTGTATTTAGTCTGTGTCGACCTTCTGTCCTGTGCGGCTTTTGATGTCCTCTTGGTGTTGTGAGTGGTTTGCCAGAGAAACCCTTTTTGAAGTTCTTAAGAGTTTTGAGTAAACCTTGTTTTTTGCAATGAACTACCTTAACAGAACCTGAACTACCACAGCCAGCCTTGGTCTGTGGTGAAGCTCAGCGATTCAGGAGGGTCTGTCTGTGCAGGTTTGAACCAAGATTGGTGGTAAGAGAGCAAATTTTAATCAGTTGACATAGATTTGGACACACAAAATAGAAATGATGACAAGTGGTTAGTTTGGTACAAGTTTCACAGTTTGTTTACACGGAGGATAAAAGCAAAATCTGTCAACATGGGTAGATGTTGAGGCATGTATTGTTAAATTCCCATCAGGCCAAAGAGCACAATGTCATGTAACCAAACCTTTTTGGTATAAATCTCTTAAATGTGTTGACTTTCAGTAAAGTAGAATACCTTTTTTGATTATTAAATGTCTCATGAAACCGCACCTTTTTCACAGAACAAAATCTGTCTCACTCGGTTATCCTCACTTTAATTCAGACGCTCGGCCGTGAGCATACTGTTGAAATCCCACAACTTGTACTTGGCAGCCATTCAGTTCGTCAAGGCTGCCACAAAACGGCTGCTTCATAACCGTCAGTTTGCGGAGCTACAAACCAGTAGCCTACCGGGCCCACCAGCAGATTCACGGCGTTGGAGCTGAGAGTTAGCGGGACCCTTTTTATCGACAGTAACCAATGACTTTTCACAATGTGTGTTTGCATGTATGCCCTCAGCTCGCTGCGGTTTAATAGAGCCATCTGTCCTGCAATTATTTCTTGACTCGTATTGATCGCGTGGCAAACCCGCTAGTTTTGCCCACTCACTCGCACGCACGGACACTCATTGAGTGACCGAGGAAGCGATGTGTGGCCTCGGATCAATGTTATATATTGCACAGACAACCAACGCTTCAATCCAAAAAGCTTGAGCAGCACACATAAACCCTAACATAGTGAAATGGAAACAACACAAAGAGGAGGTTGCAAACTGTGATGACTTTGGACTCAACGAAAAAAGATTTAAAATATGAACAGTTATGTTGTAAAACGTCTGCAACCAAATTAATCCTTCACATCCCTGACAACGGTCAATGACTTGGTGATGTGTTTGCAGTGTATAATCACCTTCAGGCAGTTTAAATGACACACTTCCCAAAGTTCCTCACCGTCCTTTCGGCCAATGGGCTCTCTAAAACCTGCTATTTCCAGCCTCTTGTGCAGAAAAGGAAGCATTTGCTCGCAACATCTCTGATCTCTCAAGTGGATGGGTTTGAAGGTGAGAGAGGGCGACAGCGAGACAGTGATCGACAGGGGGAAAGTCACAGACAGGTTGAAAGTGAAAGAACTGCAATCAAACAAAAGATGTTTGAATTACATCCTGACGTGGTCCATCCTTGATTGCCGTTTGAGTGCGCCCGGGCGGAGGACAGAGTGTGGGTGGAGGACCGGATAGATTGGTGAGAGACTGCTGTGGATAAAAGCTTGACGTGAATTGGGGGGGGTGGGCATTGTTGTTATCTGCCAGACACCGAGCTCCCAGCGAACCACTGACTGTCTGCAATCGACGGCCTTTGATTTACGTCGGGGCGGCTCAACGGGCTGCAGACAGATGGGATGTCGCACACGTTAACGGTCGGAATTTCACTTTTTTATTTAGCTGCAACACGCGGGGTGCTTTTTTCGAAAACGAGTACATCTTGGATAACGCATCAGGGCAGCTCAGAGAGAGAGAGAGAGAGCGGAGTGAGAGTCAATTGAAATGAAGTGATGATCCAGACAGAGGCTTGCAGGAAGTAAAGCAAGCTGAGATTGAATAAACGCTCGTCTCTTCAGTGAATCATGTAAATCGCATAAGCTCTGAGGCAACAATCTGAGCTGAACTGTAAATAAATCAAACTTATTGTCCTGGCTGAGCTGCAGCTTTTTTTTATTGTAGTCATTCTACTGCAACTACATTACATTTGATCGTATTCTTAGAAACAACGATAAGCTGACTGGTCGACAACATATGAGCTTAATGTATGTACCGTTATTGTACTTGCAGCTATTCGCATTCATAACCTACAAAGACTCGTTCTGAAGCTTTCATGAAGCGATCAGACGTGTTTTACAGCTGCTGTGAATCAAACGTTTTGGATCTGTTCCAAAATATCAAAAGACAAAACCCACGCTTGCCCAGTGGGAGCCGAATGCTGCCAAATTATTTCACACTATATAATCAAGCATCTGTGGGTCTAAGTCATTAATGTGTGCAAATAATACAATTTAAAAAAGACGGAAAATGTTAAACAAGCCCATCGTCTGACAGGCGGGTAACGCGACGTGTCTGAGCCCGATCCCAAACCCAGATGGAGACCACTTAGGGGTCGATTACACCAGGCTGGACTTTTAAAAGTGCAGCCGCTTCAAAAACGCCTCGGCCTGTGGAGCGGGGGACCATGGCGAGCTGTGCGACGGCGCGCCTCGTGCTTAAAAGTTGAGAATATTTTAACTTGACGTCTAAAAAAAAAACGCAAGAGAAACACGAAGCACGGCATTTAAAAGGCGGCGTAACGTAGGAAAACCATGGTTTTGCTAGTGACGCGTTTTTCTGGTGTGATCGGCCGCTTGCTCCGCCATCCATCCCGTTCTCCTGCACGCAGGTTCACTCACAGTGGTTCATTTGTGGTGACGTGAGAGAGCGCCATGTGAACATCAGTTCTCACACATAGACTAAATGACTAAAATGGTAATATGGGCAGGTTTTGTGTTACTCAGGAAGCATACACTGCATAAACTAGTCACACATGTAGACTTGACAATCGCCTTCAAATTGAACTGGATGTATAGGAATCAGATCCTTTCTGTGTGCCTTCTATATCTGACTTCTCTCATCAGGATTCCCATTGTTGGTTAATTTAATTACTTCCTCTCACTTTTCCTTTCGTCCTCTCTTCCCTCTAGACTTCATACCCACGCGATGCTATTAACCTCTAATTGAGGCTGATTGAGGGGAGGAGACGCTCATTGTTTTTTTTTAAATAGTCTACCATTTGAATATCATATCTTTGATTTGGAAATAGGCGGCAGCTTTAATTATCATCTTCCCCTAATCCTCTCTCTCTCTGTGCTTCCTCGGTGTACAAAGGAACTCTGCTCTTCACCCAATAAAAAAATACTCTCTTGCTGAGATATAACAGACTACTGCAGCACATGGACTCATCTCTTTAGGAGCCACCATTCTTGATTTGAAGGAACAAGATTTATGGAAAAGACAGGTTTGAATATTAATTCACACTTCGCAGAGCACGGCCACTGACTTCTTCCAAGTCAAGAGTACGAGGATGTGCCCAATAGAAAAGCTGCGCGGATGTGGAATTAACAATATGCTCGTTTGGAAGCGTTTTCATGTTTTACTTCATATGTAATAAACAAGGCCATGTCAAGTTTAAAGGCAGAGAAGCAGATTTCTTAGTATATTACATGATTGTTTGTTTGGTGTGTGATGAATATGAGAATCCCAGAATGTCCTAGAAAGAAAAAGGGAACATCCTCAAAAGTAAATGGTTCATATAGGAAATATGCAAATAATGATAGTTGGTGTATTGCAATGTGTGGCTTTTTAGCCTTAGTATTATTATTATGAATTGGGAACATCATTAAAATGTTACCAGTTGTAACAAGAATGTACGTTGGATGGTTTGGATGTGTGCGTTAGAAAAACACACTCTCACACACTCTTTGCTTTATTAATATCTCCACCATGAGAAGTTTGATTTGATTGTGTGTTTTCGTCTCCGTGCCTGGATGTCTGTCGATGGCTCGTCTTGCAAGCGACTGGACTTATCATATTTGTTTTACTTTTCTACAATCGAATGTCCAAGGATCCCTCGTTGTTGTGTACCGCCATTGACTGCCGACTCTCTAATACCTTCAGAGGGCAGGTGGATCCCGAGTGAGTAAAAGATATGCTTGCGGTCTAGATGGGGGTCAATTGTGTAAACGCTGAGTCAACTAAGGTTGCACAGCGGTGTCGGGCCGTCAGGGCCTGCTAAGCCTTCTCTGCTGGCCTAAGTATTTTCCCCTATTAGCCTATTTGGTCTTGTCTCTTCCTCGGCTTCAGGCCTGCAGCACGGTGCAGCTTGGCAGCCAGTTAAGCATCATCCAATCAGATTCCCCCTCTGTTTCTCTATGGTAGAAAATCGGGTTGAAAAGCATGCTGTTTAACAGCTGAGGCCCTGAAGGCACAGGTAGAAAATCCATGGCTCGAACACTGTCGCAAAGCTATGATTGGACAATGATTGCATAATGCATGCAATTTGCCAAACGTATCAGCAGATTGTTTGAGTTTGAAGCTACTCCTTTAAAGTTTTTCTTGTCGCCGGCCTCCAAACATCCCCACGTCCACGAGCAGACCCCATTGCATTCTGTCACTCCACACGGGAGAGTTTTGTAATGAACTACATAACGGCGTCTGGTGTGTGCATGGTGTAACGTGGGGCACAGTGATAATGGCTACTGAATGAAATTGCCATTACATTAAAGTCGTGCTCATTTTGGATTGGACCTCCTGGAACTTTGGTAATTGACACTGGATGTTCCCTGAACCGCAATCTCTTCTGTATCGCACATGAAATGACAGCAGTTTTTTTTGTTTTTTTTTTACAGGGACCCAGCTTTTCCCAAACTCAGACTTACTAAAGGAATGGAAGATGGATCCCGTGCAGAATAAATTGTGTTGGCCTCTGTCCTTTGCCGAAACGTCCTGATGATTTTATAATGTTGCTGTGTTTATTATGGGATCTGCATTCCAGCTGCTGTGTCTGCAGGCATTTTAACAACCTGCTGATTTTAGTAATGAGTTCATCTGGTCTAACGGGTCTGAGCCTGCGAGCCCGACATACTTTGAAGCGAGAGAATAAACACATTTCATTTTGTTTTTTATACATATGTTTTTTTTTACACTAGGATTGCAATTTCTCTTCTCTCCTTTAGTCAAGCACAAGGAAATGAGAAAACATGGAGAGTAAGCTACGGGTTTCTTCAATGTTGTTTTTTCTACTTCCACGTTTGATAGCGGTCGTCATCCAAAATCTTTCCTACAAATGTGCTTCTGTGCATTTATAGGGCAACACGTACGAGCTCAGTTAAGTGTGAATAAGTGGAAGAAAGAGCGAGATATTTTGGGAGGTACCGTATTTGTTTTCATGCAGAGATAGATGAGAAGATTAGTACCACTATATTGTCTCCGAGCTGGAGCCAGGAGGCACTTAGCTGAGCCGAGAGATATTTCCCTCGAAACCACCAACGTGAACCTCACAGTGGCGCAAGAGGAAAAGGTCAGTTGCTCATCAAAGTCACTGGAATTGAGCTGCTGGACACCATAAATGTGTGTGCCAAATGTTGTGCCGAGCCATGTCGCAAATGTTGAGAGATTTCACTGGAGAACTTACAACTTTGACCACTATTGACATCCCTCAAGCCATGTTGCTAACACGGCTCAAACTTTGCTGAAGGTTTGAAATTGAAACTTACTCTTTGTTCAATGGATATAAGAGGAATTGCACAAATTTTACCCCACAGGTGTACCGATGTAGAACGCAGCTCTGTTTGAATGACAGGCACTGAATGAACACACACTTTAATCACTGTTTAGCACTTGGACATTAGTTAATAATCTACTAACATTAAAATACTAAAGGTTATGTTTATGGACATTAAAGAATAATATATTCTGCAGCTCGTGCAGTCACTAGTAGGATTTCATCTTGAAAAAGACATGAAGTAGGGTGATTCATACACAGCATTTTTGTTAAATCATATTTTCGTCATCTTCATGCCATAACGTGTACTCTTTATTCAAATTATTACCCCCAACTTTTTCCTGGATCACAGAATAATGTTCATGAAACATCCTCTTGTGAACTTATTTGCTATGTTGCTCAGTTACAGCCTGTCTTCATAAAAATAATGTGTTAAACATGGGTAATGACTTGTTGAGCTGTCATAGTCCTCTGAACCGACTCTGACTTTTGTGTAAACTCAAACTTCTGCACGAGCTAAACTTTGTGCAGTTGAAGACAGAGATAGAAAGTGGAAGTGACAGTGAGAGGAGGAGGAGGAGGATGAGGAGGAGACTGATGCAGAGATATCTTTAGCTGGGACAGACTGCACTCGCTTTCACTTGTCTCCTCCATCCCGAATCTGTTTCCCTCTGGTTTTCTCCCGTGAACTGACAAGTGGAAACAAAGAGAGACAGACGCTGACAGCAACACAGCAGGGGGCCGGGTACGGGACCACACAGTGGCTGTATGGGGATTGAAGCCCTTTTAGCAAGTCACACTGGAACTCAGCGGAAGTTCAACTGTTTAGAGATGGTTATGGTTTTTGAAGTTTGTTTGGATTAACTTCATTTCGGTCCAATACAATAAAAATACACAATATCTCAGGCCACAGTCCCAAACTTCCACACTTGTTCGGACACAAGGTCGGCACAACGTTGAGTATACGAGTACTCCGTTTGCAGAAGCAACTTGTAGTAACCTTGAAGTAGACTTGGAGGTGATCTGTTTCATACTTGGCTGCCGTGCACGCTGGTGGTCATGGCCTGCTGAAGGACAACAGAACCACATCGTCTCTATACAACAGAGCTGACATCTTGAGGTCGACTACCTTTGTACGTTCAACACTCCTCAAGAGAAAATATTCTCACCCAATTTTCAAAATCTGAAACAAGGACATTGTAAAAGGATGTCACGATATGCTCCTCATATTCATACAGTTCTCTCACCCCTGTGTGTAATCCAAAATGTAGATTTTGTTGCTGTATCATATCCTGTAACTTCAACTTCTTCTTTTCGTCCGTGCGGGTCACGCAAAGAACCAAAGCGATGTCAGTTCCCTCTCTTGCTCAGACACTGACATTCGATAGCTGCATCTCCCAATATTTCCACCCGGCAGCTCAAAAGTAGCACAGCTGTGACCTTTTGTGGCACTAAACACTCATCGAGAATGTCTTTACAATAAAAGGTCGACAGCGGCTCAACTGTTCAAACATGAGAGGAAAAGAGACAGAGGGAGACATTTCAAAATGGATTCAGTGGAGTTGGTGAATTGATGGATTTTGTGAAGCTCAGTGGGACCAAGAGGACTGCAACAGCAGAGGTCCTTGTACTGAAAAGTTACACCAAAGCATACACTGACATTAATTTGATATAGTGCACGATATATGTGTTACGATGTGTTACGATACACAATTGGAGCCTGTTGGTCTGTGTGTCCTTGTGTTGTGAATCTATGATCGTCATCGGGGTTTGTATTGAAACAGCAGTTTGAAGCCTTTTTGTTTTATTGATTTTAGAATGAAAATAAAAATCATCACATGCGGTCTCTCTCTCTCTCTCTCTCTCTCTCTCTCTCTCTCTCTCTCTCTCTCTCTCTCTCTCTCTCTCTCTCTGTGTGTTAGACAGAAGGGGGAATAAATTGATTAAATTAAGTGACTGAGTCTAAGAGAAAACATGAGTAATTCTGAACCTACAACTCTCATCTGTGTGACTAATGCTTCAGCGTCAGCCTTTTGGCTGTTTGCTTTCCAAAGTAGGGAAACTATTTACTTTCTGAAAGCTTATGTTTGTGGCATTTCTGTTTCACACGGCAATTCAAAACAGTTGGGAGTGACAGGAAAGAGTAGGATACTTAATGTGACAAAGGCTGTGAGCAACGTGTGAAGCGTCCATCTTGTATGTAGTCATGTAATGCCGCCTTCATGGCATGTTGGGAAGATGGCTGGCTTCAGATTATATATATATAACATTGTAAATAGTACAAATATTCTACTATTATACTTTCAGACCACAACGCAAGGTGTTATGTGTAACATGATTTGGCAAGAATCTTAGTACGGGGTTAGCTGTAGCGACTATCGCTGACACAAAAACAGAGACAGTTGATGTTAACTATGTGCTGATGTCAAGTTTCTCATTTGGGTCTTGCTCTGAGCAATGGTGGGTTATTTCAGAACAGACATCTCATTAAGTTGTATTTGCGTCTGAGCTCCTCTAACTGGAAGTTGGTGGAGCTCAGCTGGGAAAAGGCGATGGCGTCTTCTCCACTACACCAATCAGATGATGGATGTTTACGACGGACCCATTTGGAGATGAACAGATATGGATCGGTTGGTAGATCTAAATATATTTAAAAAATGTAATAAATCAAAGAAACTGATAAACAAGCCTGACTATAGTGTGATGATGCTAACCCTAACATCCACAATAAATAATGCACATTGTACATTGATATAAAACATATAATAAAACGGATGTTAACTTAAAGTAAAGTAGATATTGCTAAAATCAGCACAGTAAGTAGTACATACATGTCATTTCTAGGAGTAAAGCTGCATTCACATCAAACATATTTAACCTGCGGGTAGATTACATTACAAAAATGTACGTGTAACGTGGCACGAACAATTCGCCTCATTCGTGCCAGTGGAAATTTTTCTACTCAGGCATAACATTTGCATGCAGTCAGTCAATCAGCGTTAGGAAGCTCCGCCCGTCATCACCTCTGTCCTGTCATTGGTGAATCAAACTGCTGCTGGTCCGCCTGAAGTAGCGGCCTTCATTCAGACGCTGTTGTGGGACTCCGGATAATATCATGAACCCAGACACGATGGAGTTTGATGCTTCGACGTATGTAGAATTTACACAACAAATACACAACTGTGGCTCAGTGATAGAGCGGGTCGGGTCAGCCTTCAATCAGAAGATTCACAGAAGGAACAAAAGCAGCGGCGGGATCAAGTGAGGGGGAAGAAAGGATGGTGAAGGGAGGGAGAGTGGGAAGTTTTGTGATTTTTGCCCTCTAGGCTGCAGGGAGAGAGAGGACAGAGACTGACACCGTGAATCAGACCGAGACGGAGAGACGGGGGTTTGTGAGAGGGCAGAGAGGGAGATGAGTAAAGTGATGAAGGAAACGGAGATGGATGAATCCTGAGGGGGGATGGAAATGCGGAGTCTCTCGGGACTTTGGCGATCATTTCCTTTTTTCTTTTTTTGCATTGCCACTCAACTAAATGTCTCACTATGCAACGGCATCGGATGAGGAAGAGGATCGACAATCAGGGAGGTATGGACGTGAAGAACAGTGAAGTTTTGGAGAGAAAGTAGCTTAAATGGATGCGAGAAAGGTAATAGACGGCGGTAAAGACATGGAAAAGGGGGGTCAGCAGGAGGGTAATAGGGGTTGAGTCAAGCATTGCGGGAAAGTGGAAGGACAGGGAGGGGGGGAAGGATAATGCAACATGTTATAATGAACACATGGCAGCCGCCCATGACATGATCTACTGGGTGTTACAGCTTACATGGTGACTCATACCGAGACGCAGTGACAGAGAGGATCCGCTAACTTTCTTCCAAATTAAACTTTCTGACACACAGCAGTCTGAGCTTCTGAAATGCATCGCCTCTCAGCCCTGCATACACGAAATAAAACAAAATATTTCACTCAGTTCTGAAAATAGTTTCCGGTCGGGGGGGGAGACGATAAGTGAGACAGAGTTTCTAGTTTCTAGAAGTCAATGATTCTACAATTCAACATGGAGAGCAATTTTTTAAAATACTCTGTTTTTTAAAGTACCTGGATAACCATGATTCTTTTTCAAAAATCCTTAACTTTTTGATTGTCAAATAAAATACATTGTAGTCTTTTAAATGAATAACAAGGTCTAAATTCCTTTTCTAGTACATAATATTATATGAACTATAATAGTTTCCGGGCCCGCTAAACTAGTTCCTCCGCTCCCAGTTGTCCAATTGCTCTGACCTCGCGATGTGCAGCTTCATTACAGCAAAGGTCACAAACAAACTACCTCCAGCCAGAAGACTAGTGTTTGTGCCCCAAACACTAAACCAAAAAACACCTAAGTTGTGTAACATTGTGTACATTTCGTCGCTGAACTTCAGTGCGAAAAACTGAAGGACTTGCGTTTCAAAGAAAGCAGGACTTTCACCTCGGAGACAAGAGAAACAGTGATAACGTGTTGCAAAGTTTGTTGATGTATCGAAGCTTTTTTTTCCCGTATTTGAAGGCAATTGTGTACTATAAAGCAAACTTGAGTGCAAAGTTCCTAGTTTAGCTTCTGTAGCTCCTTACTAGATGGAACTACTTTGTAAAATAGAAGATACAATAAGTATAAACGATATTGAATCATTTCATAGAACAGCTCATCATATCCAGCAAAGCAGAGGATAAAGCCCCGTAATTTCTTCGTAAATTGTGGGTTCCGCTTGGAGCTTTAGTAAACCCAAAGCCAATTTAGTCCAAGGCTGGTTAAGTGGGTAGCAGCTAGAAATCAGGCCGCGGTCTCTCCTCGACTACCCTGTGGAGTTAAATGAAATGAAGAAGCGAAGGAAGGAAGGCAGAACCGGCCCTCCCAGCTCAAACAAGTCATGCGTCAGCAACCGCCCTGCATCCCTCCAATTACCAGCCTCTGAGAGCAGGAAGGGGGAACGACATCCCAAAGACACACGTGACACGTTAGCGGCCCGTGTTGGACTGAGCTGAGTTGGTGAGGAAGAGAACAACATGGTGCAACGGTCAAAGTTTCTTACCTGCACGTCTGCAGCTCTGGTGGGCAACAAGGAAAACGGACGTTAAACCCACAGCTGTGTTTTTGAGAAATCTTGTTATTACCAGTCGCGAGCATGAACCTGGCCTTCTTAAATTTTAGGATCGTAAGAAAATCAAAACATATTTGTAAAAGAAAACTGGAAGTAATATTCATTTTTTTAGGTATGGAATATTATTTAAGACTTTTGTAGCACTTTATGATAACTACACAGTAGTTAGCATGAATAAAGCATGAATAAACACTTAATTAATAATTTATAAAGCATTGTTCCAACATAAACACTCATTTGTAACTTCTTAGTATGCAATTCATAAACACAGTAATACATGTTTTTTTATGATTAATAAGCTTGACTATTATGTGTTTCATTATAAATTATGGATTCCCCATTTGTAAATTAATATTAAGAATGTATAGATGATTATTACGATAATTTATAAAGTGTTAATGATAAAAACAATGATTTAAATGTAATTTATTCAAGCATTTATTCATATATGATTTAGATATATAACATATGTTCTAGAAACATGTTTTAATACTGCAATTCATAATTAATTCATGTAGTTACTAGTCATTAGTTAGGTATTTTCTGTGACCTCTAAAGCGAGGACCATCTATGCTTTACAACACATTTATACATTACATGGAAAGGCCAGCAGTGCCTCAAAACTAACAAAGGTATCAGTTATCTTCAACAAAAAAGGGAAATATAAATATTACTAATTTTAAAAAATGGGGAATCCATCATATATGAAGTATGAAAACCCACTCGTGAAACGCATAACAGTCAAGCATATTGATCAAGAAGAAAACATTTGTAACAGTGTTCATGAATTGCATACTAATAAGTTTCTAATGAGTGTTCATGTTGGAGCAATGCTTTATAAATGATAAATTAGGTGTTTACTCATGCTCTACTAATGCTAAATAGTGTGTGGTTATTATTAAGTGCTACCAAGACGATAAAAAGGCTAAAGGTGCGGCAAAGACGTGAACACAAGATACATTCAGCCTTCTCTCATATCTAGCATTGTCCTGCATTGAAAAATGACGCAGTTATGATGCAGTGCTGGTTTTGGGAATTGTTGGAGAGAAGAAAAAACTGAAATAATCAAAAATTAAGTATGTGATTGTTAGTAATTGCATTAAAGATTACTAAAAGTAACAGGACACCTCTATGAAGTAAATCACAGGAAATCATTGTATCAAAGTTCATCTAAATGTACTTAAACACTTCAATATGTAACATGCATAATGCAAACTATGCAAAATAGGTCACTTAGTCAGGCGTTGACAGTTTAAAAGGGGTCCTTTACGTTACTTAGTTGGGAACAACTTGACTGCTGTATCAAACTATTTTTTTACTATTTATTTTTTCGTCCTCTGCAGCACTTGCAGAGAAAGTGGATAAAAAGTAACTCTTGTTTTCTCAGCTAACGTCTCCCCAAAATCCTCTGTTTAATTTTTCCCGAGCCACGGGGAGATCTTTATTTCCACAGCTTTTCATGTAGATAGCAGCATACTCAGCGGCCCAGTGCTACTTTTTGCCTGTCACTTTTTCTTACTCTGAGGCTTAAAGGCAATATTTCCCTTTGCTGGAACATTTTTACTCCTCAGAACGCCTTCCTCTCCCAGTTGGAGGACCGCAGCCTCCCCAAAGAAGCGTAGGGAGGGGAAAAAAAAAATCACTGCAACGTTTGCTATCTTGTAACGCAGAAATTTAATAGGTTGACATTTTGCTCAGCCACTTTCAGCAGAGCCAAATAAAGTGGGGACTGACAAACAGGTGGAGCAGGGTGGACTTTGATGCACATCTTAGCTGCCACCCTGTCAAAGACCGTGTACCAGAGGCTCTCTGCTTCTGATGAATCGCAGACTTTTTCCCCCTTAATAAAACCAACAGCTCCCCAGTGAATTCAAGCAAGGTAGATAGTGTTTATTTTTTTAAGAGCATGCTGCCATTATAGTGTGTAGATCAATTAAAAATGTCACGGTTAATGTCAGTAAATATAAAGTATCCTACTTTATTAAAAACATCCATCGCTGGTTTGATATTAAATAATAAGATAATTCTCCTCATTGGCAGATTCCAGAGGACAACATACCAATATTGCGACTCACCAGGTCCCCAGTGGTATTTTCATGCGTGGAAGCATTCCTAGACGGAAGAAAGCGAGCTTTCGACAGCCGGCCTTTGTCAGGTAGTCAATAAGTTTGAGTGGATGCACCCTCGTTACATTTGAACACCAAGCACGTCGTCTTTTCGACCAAAGAAACAAAGTCTTGAATGCCCAAAAAGTTTTAAATGTGCTGTCAGTTTCTCATCTCTAAATAGAGAAAGCACACACCGCACCGCCACCCACAGACTGTTAACCTTCTCACCCTGTTGACACCAGCGAAGAAGTGCTGTCAGGTATGTGAAGACACTGTACTTCTGGGTCAGAGTGTCCTTTTTTTCGGAGCTTCTTGTAAAACGAGAGGCGATCAACCCGCTCAACGTCATATCAGGTGCAGATATGATTGCATTTGTATTTTTGGATGAAATACAATATGTTTAAAATGAAGTGTTTTAAGTTGAAAGACATAACAATCCCTTTGTCAGTCATGATGTCGACACCGCTCTCTCCAATTGTAATGACGTCTACTCTGTAAACTCAAGCAAAGCGCGTGCTGGAAAGCAATGGGTCCAAGAGGCCCGTTGCCATCAGGCTCTGATAATCATGAGGAAAATCAAAATGATGCACATGTCTTCCATTATCGTCAGATCTTCACCGATTCTGTCACTCTGCCAGAAGACTTGAATAATGAATGAAGCTCCTGCCGCTGTGCCATCCATGTGTGAAATGACGCACAGCCCCTCGCTCCAACCTTGCTGCAGATGAAACGCACTAGCGCTTCCCTTGCTGCGTGGTGGCTACTGACGTATAATCATCTGTGCGGAGAAGATTCCACATACAAAGAGTTATTGTCTGCGACTCACCCAAACAGAACATCTGCATTAACGTTTCTATGTCAACGGATTACGCTTAAGGACATGTGGACGCTGCTTTTGGTGAGACTCCATCTTGGGTACATTGAAGAAAGAGCATTGCAACAGAATGGCAAACTGGTAGCAAACTAAAAGAGGTGAAATTCAAACCAAAGGAAAAGGTGTTCAGTGTTTTTGGAGATGTCCACATGAATTATGCACATGTGTTTGTAATTGCTGTAAGAGTAGGTTTGACCAGTTTGAAAGACACATTAATTTAATTGCCAAACTAAACTAAAATGCTGGCAAATCAGCCTAAAGACGGGCTCCCACCTTCGTGTAGACACGGTTGTTTTGAACCAGGAAGTTTGCCAACAACAATCAGGAAACACTGCAGGAAACCTGCATCTGCTGTAAAGTAGAGTAGTATAAAGTAGTATACAGCCCCGCTAGCTGCTTTGTGAGGCCATTTTTGGTTACCTGACTAGATTTTTGATGAATTGTCGCATCCCAGATACATACGCATGATGCGTATGTTCTATCTAGAAGATAGATGTTAAAAGTATGAGTAATGGTTCCTCATTGGGGGTTTTAGTCATTGTTAAAGGGCTTTAAAAGTCAGTGGGTTTTCAGCAGATCACTTAAATCATTAGGATTCATCCTCTGGGCAGCATGAAAACCGCCATAGGCTATCCCTCAAGCCATCGTGAGTGAGACTAAAAACACATTTCTTCTCTTCTTAAATGAACTCTATAGGCCTTCAAACTAACTTTTGTTCTGTTCTCAAGATGTTAGGGAGAGATGTAAGTCAGAAAAACCTGCGCAAAGCAGTCCATCAGCTCCCTCCAGCAGCCTTCACTTCATGTCAGCCTGAAGTTACTGAAACACCTGGTTTTACAGCAAAGCTATTGATGCCGACACACAATTCAAAGTTAGGGGAAACTGAGGACAGCTGTCCCACTTTTCATTCTCTTTGTCAGGACTCAGAAGCCATTCCAACACAGAAACCTTGCTGTCTTAGTATTTTGTACTTAGTATTTTGTATTAGTTATTTGGCACGGCAAGGAATTTATCCATTTTAAAAAATACATCACCTTCCTTTATGTGTTGGCTTGATTTTGGTTCATGTTTCCGTCAGTGCGTTTTAACTTTTAACAGCGACAAGGAATAAAAAGTTCAGGATTTTTCCCCAAGGAAGATATTCTATTAAATACATCAATTGCTAATTCATGATATAAATATTGTTGCCTTCACTAGTTAAAATGGCAAATGTCAAGATGAAGATTAAGGAAGATTAGGGAAAGATTAGGTGTCATCGTGACAAAAACGTTGCCTAATTGGTGACCTTTTCCTAAAATACTTCTAGTTCTGTGGTGGCCGCGATGCACCATGGTTGCATCAATTGATGCGCTTAAAATGAGACACATCGTTTTCAGTGCGTTTTGGCCTTTACACGGAAACCACCTGAAAAGCCGCCATTGAAAACTGTTGCGAAAAGGTCAGACAATTTTTAAAAAAAATACTTGGCAGCTGATTGGAAAACCATCAGTCAATCAAACAAAGAGCAGAAACATTGTGTGTTTTTTCCATGGAGAAAAGCCTTCAGTGGCGCTCTTTGCTTTGACTCTCCAGTTCTGATACAAGTGATTGCAGCATCGAGCTCACCTCTCAAGGAGCCGCCATTGTTGTCTTGACACACAGACGCTGATTTGTCAGTAACACTGCGATTCAGACACACACCTTTTACTCAAAGTCGGATAAGATGGATTTCCGTGTGATCTAACGATTCTCTTGTGGTCATAATGATATCGCGGGTATCCAGCTGCCGTTCAAGTCAATTGGATAAATCATTTCCAACTAAATCAGTGGAGCTGTATTCACACATACGTACTTTGATCACGTAAGTATGTGTTTGTGTCACTGCGTCCACACTGAGCTGTCAATTAAAACACTACTTAAAGTCCATAGCGTCTGAAATTCAAAACTAACATGCTTTTGAATACACTAAAACTGGATGTTGGATTTATTTTTACTATGGCCCTTTTAATTGAACCTTAGTATGAAATCAACGGTTTGTGATGCATCGTACGCTATATCTGACGCTGCTTCCTCATCATGACAAAGCTAGCCCGGATGCTATCAAAGTGGAGGCTAAGTACTTGAGATAGCTAATTAAATCAAACTATTCCTGAAACAAACAAAATCAAACTGAAAACTAATGTAAAAGAAGAAAATGGGTAACCACATCAATTTCGGCCTTCGAGCACTTGCGTGATGACCCCCTCCATGTAATCACAGAGCGATGTTTTAGTCATTTGTACAGCTTTGAGAGGTTTGACGTATATTTGGAGGAGCAATATTTTTACCCGAAGATTTCAACAAAAAAAAAAGCAAAGATAAGGAAGGCTGCTCAGTGCCGGAAATTTCCACAGCAGAAAGTAATGAATAGTTTCTCCTGCGAGTCAGGACTGGCACAATGAACAGCACGAATAAACTGTGTAATGCGTCTCAGTCTGAATGCTGGAAAGTGAAGAATGCGTGCCTTAAATGGGAACAATTTAAGTGCTTTAAAGTTTGGTAAATCACAAAAGACTGTCTTTGATTTGAAATGTTTTCTCTGTATTCAGAGAGTGTTTTCCTCTCAGACTCTCATCCAGGATGTGAGACGTGAGGATGTATTTCTCCAGGGGAGGTCACAATTTGCTACAGCTCAAAATGAGCTAATACATGTTTGGTTTAGTACGAGACATTCCTAAATCTTTTCTTGAAACAAATGTTTAATGTCCACTTTTATATAATGTAGTTAGTTAGTGAAACTGTTTGTTTCATGTCTTTTGAGCCGACTTATGTCCAGCAACACGATCCATCAGTACACCTCTGCAAGCCTCTGCAGCGGTGAAGCTGTTGAGGCAACAAAACTACTTATTTGTGTTTGTGTTAGATTAGGTTACAATAAGCATGTAAGTTATGGAACAAAAGTTTAATTTAAAGTTAGATCAAATAAACCATGACGTACTTTACGACAGCATTACTTTTCGTAGGTACGGTACATCAACCATAGACCGTACACAAGAAGTGGACGTAGTCCTCGTGACGTCACCCTTTGGTTTGTGGACTGTGGCTTTGAATCCCTGTGTTCGGCATTTTGGCCGACGCCATCTTGGATTTTGGCCATCACCATGTTTTTTTTTGCAACCAGTGAATGGAAATGACCGTATTTGGAGTGAGAAGGAGTGACGTAGAGATGCAGTATATGGCTGGCAGTGGCAGCAATCCATCAATCACAAGGTTGTCCCGCCCTAAAGCATCAAAATGGGATCATAATTTTCCAAATGAACATCGTGCTTTATGGAAGAATACTTGAAACTATCAAATGTGACCATAACCTCGTGTTTGCAATGTTTACTGATGTAATAAATCAAGTTAAAAGTGAATTAATTTGCAATGCATTCATTACGAAGTGAGGTCAAGCGCGGAAGTCTAATGTACGCTTGACAAAGATTACTTTCTCACACAATCATCAAATATTTAGTGATCATTTGTGCAGCTGCTTTATAGTTTATACTTCTACACTGGAGTCTTGGACATCTTGTTGGTCACTAATTATTTGAATTCCCTTGTGCTCTGGTAATTTCTGACATTCGATAAAACAATTACCAGAGAAAGTTATTCCATTTTAACTTACTCATTGCATTGTCCTCGTCCGTATGAGGCTCTTCTTGATTGGGATTAATCACATTATTTTTTGTTCACTGTCTGGTTGCATTTATTTCATGTCAAAAGGAAACAGCAACTCGTTTGTCATAATCCATCGACTAAATCCGAGCTCCGCTTAAAAACTGACTTTCCTCGAGGGATAGGAGTCATCTGATCAGCAGAGCCACACCTCCCATCATCTCTGCGATGCTTTGACAAACGACACTATTGAGACCTGCACAGTATCAGTTCGACAGAGGAGCTAATTAAAGCACCCGGAGGCAATGGAAGATGTTGTGACGCGGCGTATGTGCGCATTCATGCGCCGACATGGGTGTCGAAAACATGCAAATTCATATACGAACCTGGAACCCAGTGACACGCTTGATGGGATATGCAGATGCACTGAGACGCACAAAGACGCAAAGAGCGTACTCTTTGTCTTCGGGTTGTTGTCAGATGGAGCAGAACACACTCAGACTGAAGAAGCACTTCCTGCTCTCTCGTAACGTAGTCTGTTAATTCCTTTTATTTATGTGATGGAAAATATGACAGTTCAGTGACCTTCCAACCCAATTTAGCCGGGAAATTGACATTTTTCACTCTTCATTTCATTCCTCACAAACACTGGTGGCAGATGTATTTTCCAAATCATATCAAACAATAACCGTTTTTACAACAGAAAAAAAATTCCTCCGCAGCGCAGTGCCAATGAGAAAACATGCTCATTCTACATAAGTGGAGGTCTGTGTGATCTAAAGGCCTTTTCACACCTGAGCCGAAAATGAAAATGACCCACACTTAACATAACACACGGGACACGGGTTTGTTATTCCAAGTGTGCCAGATGGTACGTGATCAATAGAAAGCCGTACAGCGAGTTAATAACACTGTACCTCCGGGACTCTGCCGATTTCTCAAGGAAAGACTGTAAGCTCACATGCCTCCACTGCTGATGATGAAAATACTAATCATATTCATAAGTAGGGCTGTATTGTATAGTTTTAAAGCTTCATTCATAACATTGACATTCGGATCGTTATTATTATACATTGCTACAAGGCCCGGAGATCGAACCTGGCTCCTCTTGCTGTGAGACAGAGAATATACCACACAAAAGTAACTGTTTCACACAAGACATTTAGACTCCAACGGGTTGATTGCTGCAAAATCTGCATGTCATATTCCTGCTCCCTGAAGGATGAACCATTTTCATTTCTGACTTTCGTGGAACTTTTCATCAAAAACGCAAAGAGGCTTTTCCTCCTTTCTTTGGTAATTTTCTCCTCCAAACGCCGACACTGTTCTACATAGATATTTTGAGCAGACTTTCCCCTGACACTAATGATTGCTTGTCCCCTGAAATGTGTCACACGATGTAGATAATCAGTGACGTAAGTCACGGCCCTCGACAACAATGCCTGCAGCTTTCCCCTGGTGTCTTGTGACGCCCCATGTCCTGATAAAGTTTGCTCCCTCTGGGGTGAACATATTGTAGAGAAGCATTCTGATGCTAACAAATCAATAACTAGATAGGTGTTTTTTTTTAAACTGTGTTCCACATTTGACACTCGTGGATTTAGCTGTAAAGAAACACGTTCTCCAAATTCACCAAAGAAATGCCTGTAAAGTTCGGCTAACTTGTTCAAGCAGTCTCATGATGTTGTCGGAGTTATCAGAAGGAAAAACAAACTTGTTGCCACATTGGGCTTGTTAGTATGCATGGCGATGCTCTCGGGTCAGCGCGAGGAGTGTGTGTGTGTGTGTGTGTGTGTGTGTGTGTGTCGACAGGTGCATGCTTGTTGGCAGTGCCCGATCCATTCTCTGATATCTCCTCTCTGCCAGTTGTTTTACTGGGATAATGTGATAAAAAAAAAAGCTCTCTACAGCTCTTTTTTTTTTCTAAAACTATTATTTTTTCGTCCCTTTAGGCTTCCTGTAGTGTTACATTATTGGAGGTGTTATGCTCCAGGCCAGAGGATTCAAGTACAGGTGTGGACCGAATATCAAGAACACCTCAATAAGCTTGTGTACTCTGCTATAAATAATGAAGTTTGAAGTAGCTATAATCAATGTTTTTTTTGTACAATTGATCATATGGGAAATGTGAAAAAGATCACTTGTAGTGAGAAACCCACTGAAAATGTTTTTTTCTGCAATTCCCTTCAGCTCTTTGGAGCCTTTTAGTGTCTATTAGCTCATTAGTTTGTCTTTACTGTTTTACTTTATTCTCACATTGTCACAGCAAAAAAAGCTCTGGTTAACTCACTTTATTCTCCCGATCCAGCATCACAAAACAGACAGACACCGTCGGCAGCTACATGTTGAACATAGTAGAGATTTTCGCTGCTAAAGAGCCTGATATGTCGCTCCCTATTGGTAGAGACTAAGACAGAGCTTAAAACAAGATTGAAAATGTCATAAGGTGACCAGAAATACAACTTGAAATGGATGCTAATGCTACTCTCTATGTGCTGATAATGAAACCTACACATTAGCCATATCAACTGTGTACGCAGTGCAGATTAACGTCCTCAAGATTTCAGTCCAGTTTGATTTAGCAACATCGGTGGTTACCCAGACATGGGCAACTATTGATGGGTAACCAGAGTCCCAGAAATTTGAGGGCGGTAAACATTAATTTACTAACACATCACCTCTCCGGGTAACCTCCTTCTTTAACCGTAACAAGCTGGAAAATCACAAAATCAGCCTGAAAATGAAGAAACAATTGCATGAAAGTCTATTGAGCAGCGCTATATTCAGGCAACTGCCCTGCAATGTGCGCCGTTTGATCATACACTTTAAAAAATGTGTGAGAATCGGAGTATCCTGCTTTTGGCCATTCTTTTAGATATTGTTGCAGTGTCAACCTCTCGTACAAGCAAGCAGTTGTGGGAACTGCTCGGTTTATATGAGCAGTAACTTAATTAATAGTGAGGCTGAAAGAAGAAAATAGTAATGGAACCCGCATTGAACTGTCGGTTCTCAGTAACAATGAGAACAGACCTCAGAGAAAGGTAGACACACATCGCACACACACTGAATGGCTTTTTGTAATATTATAAGCAGGGCTGGATTTCATGAAAACCTTCAGGACTAATTATGTATGCACTGTCGTGTTGCAGCATGAACTGAAATGCAAAAGGTGCTTCATTCACACTCATAATTGAACGTGTCTTTTTCTAGTGCTGTGTGTTAACACGACTTTGACATGAAGCATTTTGATTGGTTTTCAGGTGAATTAAGCCAAACCCTGCTCTCCCTGGACGAGCATTTTCGCCCATTTTTCCAATCTCGTGTCTCTTTCTGTTTTCCTAGTGTGTCTCTTTCGCTCTCCTCTGCTCCTTGTTAAGATTCATAGCGCGTGCTGGCGGGCGTCAGGAAACGAAGAGTCACGAAACGAACAGACAGATTGTTAATTTCCCCCCCTCTGCGCACGGACTGGACGGGGTTGAAGTCCATTTCTGTTTGGAGACGGCGAAATACTGAGCAGACTAATATTAGCGCCCTGACTGTGTTGTTCCCTTTCTTCTCCTCCCTCCATCTCTCTGTCACCTTATCAATATCTGTAGCCAGAGCAGGGAAGGAACAAAACCAAAAATCCATACATTCATGTATTTATCAACTCTCCGTCCTCACTTTCAGTTCTTTCCTGTGGTGCTCTCTGTCCCTGCCTGTCGTCCTCTGTTTTCGTCTGTCTTCCTCTATCTCGACCCTCCGCCCTGCCCTCCCTTCTTCCTCTGGACAAGTCGGAGACGCCTGTGGAATCTTAATGTCGTAAAAGGAGCTCATTTCAAGTGGCTGCGGTTGAACCACTGATACATAACTTTCGATAGCGTACTTAAAGACTCCCAACGACACACATCTGTAGGTTTTAGCAAGGTGCAACTTTAGAACGGCACACACAGGCTTTTCCTGTTTTCAGCTTTTGAAACCGAAACTCCAAATTGCTCCAGAAAGACCCTTCAGATCAACGATGCACACACATTTCAATCTAACGTTCTCCGTTTCCGTTCCGGTCGGTATCGCGGCACAAACCTGTCAGCCGTTCATGTTCTGTACTGTGAAGATGTGACGACAAGGAGTTTTCCACGGCTCCACTTTGCAACAGTTCACACCAAAACAGTTGCGAATTTCCGTCTGTCTTTACTCGCTCGACTTTATGTGGTCAATCCGCTTTTTCACTTCCATTCGCGGCGGAAAGAGTTACCTCAAGTTACCAGCACAAAGCCTCACTAGCTAACCTAAACGGACCCGGTCACGTTCCTGTAAAACAGTTTTCATTTGACAGTAAATGAAAACCTTCAGGTGAAAAAAGTGCATGCAAAGTTTTCGGCGTGAGCTTTCTTGCTTTATGATGCAAAACTGACTTTGTGTTAATCAGTAAATTTCTTATACTTTAGTTATATATATTATGCAGTTTGGCCCAATGAGATATAATTGGCAAGGTTGCTCATATTATAACCAGAGACAACACTATCGTTCATGTGGCCCTTCTTCCAATTTTTACACAACTTCCAGAAAACTATTGCAAAATGGCCCAATTAACTAAGAAAAAGAAAAAAACACGTTTTTAAAATAGATACAGATAACAGCTTCTCATCACACCCCCATTCTGCAGGTAGCTGCACTCAATCAGGAAAGCCTTCCACTTGCAGTTTACATTTTGCATATGAGTTGACATCCACTTAATTGTTATGCAAACTAATGCATAAAATCATCTCGTAACTTATGGCAACGTCGTTGCTAATCGCTGCACGACTTCCATTGGAAAGCAATCCAGGCAAATGTGGCCACAAACACCTGGTGTGTGTGTGTGTGTGTGTTTGTGTGTGTGCGTGCGTGCGTGTGTGTATGTATCCCTTGCACCTGCTGTATTTCAAGTGTTAGTCGTGGTGTCTGAGTGCTGAGTAAAAAAGTCTTGAGAATTCCTTTCATTCCACTTCAAGTGCAATCAAGACCGTGGCAGGAGTTAGGCTCATCCTCTTGTGTCGTGTCAGTTGTTGACTCCCCCAGAATTCATCTTGGTGTGCAGCAATTGAACCAGGAATCATTTGGTCACTATCGTATTAATCAGAAAGACACATGTTGGCAACTAAATATTTTCAGGACTGTCGTCCTGCCGTGTTTCCTTTCATGTATTACTGTAGATATACATAGCACATCGCTACCCAGACCTGGCCTTTGCTCTGTGAATTAAAGGGATCTTGTGTTGTGCTTACTGGCGAGCTCTTTTCCGTGTTTTGAGACTACTCCCCAGTTGTTTTTTCCAAACCTCCAAGGAAGTACAGGTCACACGTCAACCTCAAAAGCATAAAATAAACGTACATGTCCACGTTAGCCTCTCCGAGTCTCTGACTCAGTGTCACCATTATTTTCAGGACCTTTCCATTTCTATCATCCGTCAACAATGAAGTCCATTTTATTCTTTTCCGGTGTGGGCTGTACAGGTTGGGGGTGGAGTGTGGACTGTCAAGGATATTTCACATTGTGTCTAGTTAGTTGTGTGGGTGACAGTCTAATCGCACTCCATCCTGCTGCTCCTCGTTCCTTCTTTCGTTCTATCAGTCCGTCTCTGTCAGACTGAAGAAAACCGTATCTAGCCGGCGACTGAGACAATGCTCTATTTCAGCTGTGCAGATTAAATCAGGCCTTGTTTGTGTGGGTTTGTCTGTGAGACGGAGAAAGACGGAGAGAGATGGCATAAACTCTCCTTGGCCTCCCTGCTGGCTCTGTTTCAGCCCTCTCCAGATTAACGGCTGCTCCCTGACCTTTAAAACATCCCCCATTGAGCTCAGCGTAGCTCACGGGGGCGCGCGCTTGGTTCGATAGCCCTCGTGTTATCAGCACAGCGCCATCGGGCAGCAAGTTAGTCGGCTCTAATTATCCCACTTTCTATAACAAAAACATTTCCTGTGACCTCTGCTCTGAGAATGTGCAAACTGAACTGGATAAATACAGCCACGGCGTGGTCATTATTAGGACATTTGTTGTTTGGTCTTGTAGCACTCAGAAGGTGTCTAGGACTGAGTTTGACATGCCAACAAACACTTTCAATGTGTTGCAAAAACTTCAATTTACTAAATGTATTTCAATTTAGTTAAAGTTCTAAATGTTTCAACAATTAAATTTTACTTGGAGAAAAACTACCATATTATTATAATGTATACTTTGAGAAACTACAAAGCAGGATTGTGCTGTCTTTTTCATTCAGGTAAGTAAACTATGCATTATACCTTACAGAGGAAACACATGTTTTGGACATCAAATACCATCGAGCTTCTTACACAGAAAGATGGCAGTGAACGACTGTCAATCCCAGAACAATGAATTCCCCATCAATCTGCCTTTAAACGTATTTTAATTAGTTTCCTTTTTGAAGATAACGGTCTGTGGTGGAGTTGCATTGTGGGTACTCAAGGCGATACATGTCGCCGCTGAAATAATGCTCAAGTGCTCGATGATGTAGATATTTGGTGAAATAGCACTGGGAACAGGTGAATGACAAGAAAAACGTTTGTCCGCCATTTTAAAGACACACTCAAGCAGAAATATGGACACAAATTAGCCTCCAATGCCGATAAGAATCTCTTCTGTTTTGCAGCTATTTGTTTTGCAGGTAGTTGGTCATAAATCAAAATCTTGGATGACTTTGACCTGATGATGGCGCTAAAGGAAAACCGAAGCCACATATTCATCCCACGGGGGCCCATGAATGTAAGAAATGTGACGGCAATCCATCCAACACATTATGTAATATTGCAGTAAGGACCGAAGTAGTGGTGGAGCATTTGATTGACACTGAAATGGTTAAACCCACCAGACAGTGACCGAGTGGTTAACACACCAGACTTCCCAGTGGCCTTTGCTATTTAGAGATAAGATTTTAATGAATACTTAAATAAATCTATTTCCTAGGATTGTGTCATTTAATTAACAGCATTTTTCCATATGTACTGGTTTTGGAGTGAAAATAGCTCGCCCTCCAGGCAGCCAACTCTGCTTGTTTAAAAAACAAAAAAACAAAGCTGCCGTCAAAAAGGCTTTCACTTGATTTGCGTTTTTTTTTTTTTTTACTTGGAAAAATATCATAAGATCATACGGGTCCTCTGGAGCTTCTCCGTTAGCCGGAGGCTGTGCTGTGTCATAAACAAAGCTGGGCAGGAGCACTCGGGCTGCAGCTGGCCGGCCACAAAGTGGAGGCCTTGATGGGGCGAACTTCACAGCACGCGGAGCAGCTTATGACTGGACTGTGGACAAACAACAGACAGCCATGCTACTGTTGCATCTGCTCTCCCTCTCTGAGCCGTCTGGTGTTTTGCCGACACACAGACTCAAGTTCAGCAAACAACAGCAACTGTTCGAGCTCAGCGCGGTTAGCTAAATGTCACATGATAGCAAAGTACTTCACTGAAATTAGTCTCTCTCCATGTACAACTGAGCTCATTAACAGGACAGCTTTTCACTAATACAGAAATTGATCGTTTTTCAAAAACATACTTTTTCTCCTCTCAGAATCCAAGCTATCCCGTTCCTGATTGCTGACATCATCAAAGATTAACTCCCGGAAACACATTGCTTTCTCTAGAAGCCCAATCCATCACTGATACGTTCATCCGGTGCCTTTTATTTTCTCAGACGTTAAAATAAGCAGTCCTTTTGGGGACTGTTGTCCACAGTACAATCTTGTTTTATGTTTTATCTTGAGAGAGTTGGTTGAAAGTCCCTTTGTTGAATGAACACAATTAACACAATAAAACACTGACACTTAATGTTGTTTTTTTTTCCTTTTAGATATCAAGTGAACCTCAAGGAGAAAAGTCACTATGAAAGCGATTGTATTTTCCTTCATATTTCATCTTTATTTTTTGTTCTTTTACTGGGGGTGAACATTTCTTCATGTTCTTGTGTGTACTTTTTTTTCAACTGGAAATGAACCAGATGGCATAAAATGTAAGAGGAACGATACAAACACATAACACAAGATGTAAAAAAAAAAAGAGAGACCCAATGTCGCTTGTCTCTGGAGTATATAACTATAAAACACTTGTAACTGTACATCAACAACAAGGGTATGAAGAAGCTGCTCTTGGAGGGCTTTGGGTCAAAAGAACCTTTTGTTAAAAAAAAAAACTATAATTAATTGTTCATGTACGATCAAAAGTCTGGCCTTCAGCATCGCACGAGTACAAGTGATGAAAGCTGCTAAGAATGAAGTAAACCATTCACCACTTCAGACAACACAAGAGCTTTTGGATTGGGATTCAATGATAATGTTAAAAACAGGAAAAATGGTAAAACTGCCTGAAAATGTGTTTCCTCTAAACCATCAATCACAAGTCATGTAGCGGCGATGACGAGATCCCTCTCTGGCTTCCCACTTTCAAAGGCTACCAATTGAGTTGAATGGCGTGCACTGCCAACTCGAGCAACTCCGACTTTTATGTGCCACATTGTGCCACTGCCAGCCACAGGTGTGTGACGATGAGCCAACACACAGCGTTTCAGGGAGGCCTCTAGTGTGTCTGTGCCATGCCAGCTTTTGATTTAAAGACCAAACAGAGAAAGACACTTCATGCTTTGTACGTTTCCCACCAACCAGAACAAAAACTTTCTCATTTTGCAGCATCAATACACTAATATGTGTGTTTAAGAAATGGACAATAGATATTTGATCACCACTGCCTGATCAGAGCTCACCACCTTCACGAGCAGTGATTGACAGCTGCTTAATAAGAAACTTCTCAGCTCTGAATGGTTGTCTTTCTTCGGCCGTGGTGCAATCTTGCAAAATGTCATTCGTAGCACCAAAAGGAGACAGAGAAACACATTTATTTATTTTATTTTTTACAGGAAAAGATCTTTTTTTTTTTAAATACAAGGTACCATCTGAACCATTAAATGAACATGTCCAAGTCTCGGAACAACTGGTTTAAATACACCAAAATTAATATGTCATATTGTGCTTTTTTTCTTTTTTATTACATGTAAAAACCTCTTTTTCTCGACAAGGAACATTGACTGGAGTCTCTCATGGCTGCCTGTCACACATCTACAGCTTCCAATAGTTCTTCCTGAGCCAGTTAATTGTCCCCTGGCACTGGCCTCATATTTAGCACACAGACATGTGAGTTTTCATCAGACTATTCTTTCAAATACAAAAATATTATCTAAAAAATATTTCGCCACTTGGTCTTGAATGGATTTAAGGGGACATTTCCAATTTTGCGAGGACATTTTTTTTTTTTACGGCTACTGATTTTGTGTAGCCACGGTGTCAGTAGCTTATGCCCAGAGTCCAGTATACAGTACCAGTATGAACCAGTACGAAGAAAATGGAAAGACGCCCCCTTGGGAAATCATCTTCTGACCCATAAAGTGTGAAGTAGAACATCACAAAGAATATCTGTGAATACTGTTCAGCTATTTTTTTAGCAAATTAAAATGAATGTGAAAGAATGCATCTCTTTTGTAGGATGAATATAAGCACTGAGATGTTGAAGCACAATGCATTGATCTGACAACCCCCAAGCTGTGCGAGAATATGCATGACAGACAAGTGTGCAGAGGCTGGGAAAAGAGATGGTGAGGGAGAAACGACAAGAAACAACCAGTGAGAGACATGAGAGAAAAGGCGAGCGCGCGTAATATTTGATGTCAGAGGAAGACGCAGAAAGAGAAAGCGAGAGATCAGCCTATCAGATCAATATCTGCTTTAGCTCCCAGCTTCAAAGACCACCAAGCTGAGCCGCACTTGAGCTTGTGTGAGTGTGTTCCTGTGATCCCGTGTGTGTCCGTAGGTGTGTGTACTTCCTGGGTGTCATTGTCTTGGTGTTAGGGAGGTCGAGTCGGGGTTTAATGAGTGTTCAGGCCTCTGGATCAGAAAGTTTGCTCCATAAAGCCAGCAACTGCCAAAAGCTTCATTTTGTGGGTGTGTGTGTGTCTGTGTGTGTGTGTGTGTGTGTATTTAGCCGGTATTACTGGCAGAGCGAACTGAAATCACTGACACACACGCGGCGCAGTGTTGCGGTGCAGTCAGGGTTATTGTGCTGAAATAAATCTGCTGTTGTATAATTTGAAGAGATCCCTTTAAACAGGCTGTTGTGTGAAGCGCAGCGCCACAGAAAGGGTTCAGCCTCTCCACTTTTGAATGACAGCAGAGTTGCCTGTAAATCCCCGGTCCTGGAGCCGTTGCTAAGAAACTACTTTTCCAAGGCTGTCGGTCTTTAGGTAGTTGGGGGGAAAGCTCTCCAGAATAATGGATGCATTAAGACCCAACAAAACAATAATGCGTGCATTTTGGCATTTCAAGCTGACGAAAGCCAGCACCGTACTGTCACTGATTAAATAGAGTTTAAATCCTTTCACATGTGTTTTACGAGACAAATGTGACGATGGTCAATGGTTTTTTCATTGGCCTGAAAATTCATGAAAAGACTATGAATTTGTTCTTGTGTGAAGTACTGTCTTTGAAGCCATGCGTTAATCCAAAGATGGAAAAAGTCGCCAACGAATGGACTATTTACTTTTGTTGAGTCCGCTATGTTTGGAGCTTCCTGAGCTTTTTTTATGACTGAAAATATAGATTGAGAGCCAGCTTTTTTTTTTTCCGGAGGCAGCTTTCTATCTAAGTGCCAGACACATGGAAGAGATGCTAGAAAGTACTGAGAGTACCAAGTACTGTTAGTGTTGGTCCTGAAGTTTGGTCCTGAAGTCATATGGTCTATTTTACTCTAAATGAGACCACTATTACGAAATGAACATCATGCCGTATTGAAGAAGACTTGAAACTCGTGATTGAGACCATACACTCATGTTTACAATGTTTACTGAGGAAATAAATCAAGTGAAAAGTAGAGCGATGTTCTCATAGACCTCGATCCAGCCAGAGGAGTTGCCCCCTGAATGCAAGTTTAAGGTCCTTCCACATCGTCTTCATTTGTCAGACCCGGGGGTTGCTGCCTGGTTGGTGCAGTGTCGTGCAGAGGAAAATGTAGTACAGCAAGGTCTGTTCAAGTGTTGGCAAGTTAACCTACATTCTGAAACATTATCATCACTAAAGCCCAACACGTTGAGGAGACAACTTGATTTACGTATGAATAATTATTTTATTAATCACACTTATTCATTTGAGGTCCTCTTTAAAAACAACATGTTGAAAATCTGATCTCGTCAGCAGAGAGCTTGATGCTGTCACTGAATTGTAGATATTCAGATACAATTTTGTGTTACTTAGCACTTCTGTGTTTGTTGTTTGCTTAACGGTTAAGGTTAATCTGAGCGGCAACCCGGAGACAAAATCCTTGAAATGTATAACTGGAGAGGTTGGATGCAAAACTGCATTATCTAAATAATCCTAGAGCAGGAATACAATCGATCGAGAGAGAGAGAGAGAGAAAGATAAACCATGATGGCGACAAACACCATAAACCATGACACACACAGCACAAAGCAAACAGATCAGGCAGACTGTTGCTCTCGATCCCCCTCCTCTAGGTTTCTCCACCGTTTGTCTGTGAGACCGTTGAAGTGTCCCAGTAGGACTCTCGAGTCCCCAGATGGTATCCTTACCAGGACGCCACCCAACGACTCCAAGAAGGTGTTACACCCCTGTAAACAGGAGGGAGAAATAATCACGAGAGTGATTTGGTTGTTTCCATCAATAAAACTTTACTGGAATGAGAAGACCGCGAATTTCCCCCTGAGATATGTACGGGCGCAGACCAAAGCAATCGAGCCCAGACTCTAGAAGAAAACGGTCTCAAATAATTCAAAACTATCTCAAATCGATCCCTCCAACACATGCCGTATTCCATAACAGACAGACAATGAAATCAAAACATCTTTAACACAGTTGTATACATTTATAGCACAGCCTGTCAAAGGATCAAGACTGAAGTAATCGACTCCAGATTTAAAACGATCTCAAATCATCTTTCAACTTGTCACAAAGGCAGCGTACTCCGCTGCTGTTTGGTGCATTAGATATACTTTGATATACACATTATATGTACATATAACTCGTATTTATAGATAGTAAGCAGTAGTATGATGTGTTACTGAGGTTATTGAGGTACATTATATATACGCCAACAATCCCAGTATTAAGATTGTTATTGAGGTTATTTAAACAGATATTATATATAAACACCCAAATTGGCAAGACCCAGCCAAACACATTGCTATACTTTGTGTGTTTGTGGACTTTAAAATGTGACCATGAGGGTCTTCAGAAGGTGGACCTGTCGCTTCTCTCATCTCACCCTTTATAATGTCAGAAACGGTCCCAAAATGTTTCTGAACATGGGAAATGATGACATTAAAACTGCGCTAGCTATCAAAATGCAAATAAAGTCCAGATGTTTTGTATTAATGTTTTAAACTTGAAATAATTGTTGTAGGTGAAAGTATGGCGAGTGTACAGTAAACACTATGGGCACAAAGATGAGTGACACATTTCTCTGAGTATTTTGGGGAAATGGTCGGGCAGACGTGTTACCATGACCGAGCAGCCTGGGAGGTAAAAGCAGATCAGGAGTCAAGAAGAGGTTTCAGATAAAGCTTCATTTATTTTGACAGTTTCACACCACATCAAAGATTCGCCATCCACAACCAGTTCCAACCAGTTCCCGCAATCAAAAAAACAAAGTGAGCTCCCTATATACACACCTTCTTCCTCTAATTAGCCCAGCCATACCATGTACATTCACACGTATTTACAACCCCTATATATAGAGTAAATTATCCACAAACAGAGCAACACATAGCTTCACCTTCCCTCTACCCGCTTCCTGTGGTTGGTACTTCCAGGAACCATTGATGGGTGCTCGAGCCCCCGGGGAACCATTTTGCTCGGACACAAAGGAAAGAGGAAACAGGAAGAGGTGAGTTGTTGCGATCTTTAGCTTTGCAATTTACATACACGCATCCAGACATTAATCCAATCAGAGCGGTTCAATCTGTCACGCGCTGCAGTTTGTCTGTTTGTCCCCAGGGAGAAAGAGAGGAACAACGCTCTGTGCACAGTCCAACAAAAATATATCATGATATAACAGTGTGTGTGTTCTCCTTGGCACCTACATCACAGCTGAACTACCGTCTTAAGCATAGGTAGCGGCGAAGTGGCTTTACGGAAACAAAATAACACACGATTCCCGATCAGGCCGCACGTTTTGACGTAGTTTGACGCATGTGCTGGCAACGCCGCGGGAGGAGATACTCTGCAAACCTTTGTGAGGAAGATGGAGAATAACTGGACAAAGAAACTCACAGCAGTGTAGGCGGTGTGCTGCACCGCCTACACTGAATTAATTGAAGGTGTACGAATTAAACACTGCCCTATTTTCTCTATATTTAGTACCGAGTTACATAGTTTGTCCTTCATGGGACACCATAGGGAAATGACAGACCGTTTGAAAATCAAGTGTTACCGATGGATCTATGATGCTGTTTGACATAAACATAAAATGTTTGAGGTACGTAGGCCACCTCTTACTTCATCAACTTTTTGTTTTGCTACTAAGCTGCTGTTCATTTACAGACAGCCAACTCTTGTCCCGAGCCCTCGGTTCCTCAGTGCATGTAGATGTAGAAATTACACCAAATCTAAATCAAATCACTCTCCACTCAAATCTGCTCTTGCGTAGAAACCCTGTTGTCTCCTCGGCTGCTCTCTCTCTCTCTCTCTCTCCCTCTCTCTCTTCCTCCCTCTCTCGCTCCACTGATGATATTTTAATGGTTGCCAGTTGGCTGCCAAACAGACATCCACTGTGCTTGGTTCGCAGACAGAACAGAAACGGTGTTTCTTCCACTTTTTGGTGAAAAATAATCATCCTGCTTTGAGGCTTTTGCACTGATACTGTGTGTTGTCAAGTTTTGGATTTAATAGAAATATGCGATTAAATGTCGTCCAAAGAGTTTTTCTTTTTTTCTTTTTGTACATCCGGTAGCTTGTCCTCAAAATACTTTTTTAATTTTAGATTGCAGGCTTTAAATAGGATGTGTTCGTGCTTGAGTTTAACCCGAGGGAATGGAGAGTAAACCTTCTTTCTCTCCAATGTCCTGCTTTATGGTCGCACACATCCACATCTATGAGGTTTCCAGTCCGACTCATGAGCAGCTCCAGTGCAGCAGCTGGTGTTCAGCGCTGCGGGCGATGAAACCACCAATTCTTTAGGGGGGCTTACTCATTTCCCCACACAGGCTGGCCAGCTGTTTAGGGGATTTAAACCAGGAAACCACTGGACACACACCTGTCTGACTAACGTGATGCATCAGGCAATGTGACAATGTCGTGTGACTAAATCGTACTGGATACTAAGCAGGACACTGACTCAAGTACTGGACTAATGTCGAATGAAATATTGTATGTTTTTCTCAAGTAGATTTATTAAACAGATAAAGTTATGAATTACTTTTCAGACTGAGATTGTACTCAAAGAGAAATATTTTACAATTCCAGATTAAAACAGTGGTTTCCAAACTCGTTGACCCCAAAGCCAGTCGAGCTCGATCCTCTTGTACATTCAGACTGTCCCGTATTTCACAAAACTCATCAAAGATGACTCCAGAGCCTGACGTTTTACTTCTTTTCTCAGATTGTGTGGCTCTTCGGATTGGGTCCAGTCCCTAAATTGAGACCCACTGGACTAAAATACGTTACGGCATATAAAGTAGTTTAAACTTACGACCCATCCAACAGCTAAAGAGGTAAAATGCTGCTTAAACTTTGATTAATCAGCTTTAACAGTCTAATAATGTCGTATAATGCCAGCAGCAGTGCAAATCCCATTAATACCACGTGAGACTCACAGGTGCCTTTTCCTGCATTCCTTTCAAGGACATGTTGGTAGTAATGCTAACATACTTTTACCTTAGCATTTTCAATGCAGCTGCTTAAATGTGACCTGGGCAGGGATTTAGAGGTCTGGATCCAAGTGAGGGAAAGATCCCTTTGTGGCTACAAATCCACTTTTAATATTTATTAGCGTTTACAATGTTCTCAGAATCATGTGGATGTTGACATTGTGTGAGTCTACAAGTCTGAATTGAAAAGATGCATTCAATGTCTTTTTCATTACATTTGGCTGACTATTTTATCCAAAGCAACTCACATTTTTGCTCTACACACAGCAACAGGGATCAATTTGGGGTTAAGTGTCTTGCTCAAGGACACATCGACGCAGATTGGTAGAGCCGGGGTTCGCACCACCGACCATCTGATAGAAAAACTGGACCGCTAACCACTGAGCCACAGTCGTCCCTATCTTGAGCAAAGACAGATTTATTCTGGCGAGCAATGCTTTTTAATCCAGTAGTGATATTTGTTTTATCTTGAATGTCTGAATGTACAAAAAAGAAGAAGAAGACAAAACCATCTTCAGCAGCAGCCAGGTGGATTCAAACCTGTCGGCAGTTTGCAGAAGTTTGACTGAAGTGCTAATTTTTGGAGAAAAACTAAAACCAAGAAGTAGAACTAGACTACAGCGTTCACGATGTTCTTTAGACAGGAGGGGCTGAAAATAAGACAAAGTCTAAATCAAAAATGGGTTTCAGACGGTGGAATGGAAACAGCGGCTTATCGCCGCCCACACTTCCAGCTGAATATCGAAAACAAAATCCTAAAAGTTCATCCTTGTTTTCATGCCTCCTTACTGTGTGTGTGTGTGTGTGTGTGTGTGTGTGTGTGTGTGTGTGCATGCCTACACACAGCAGGGTGTGGAACAGCTGTAGAAATTAATTATGGATGTGTGTGAGTCATGGCTTATGTAGGCTGCTGTTTTCTCTTCCTTCAAACAGATGAGACGGAGAAGAGTCCCCCAAAAATCTGCCGTGGAACAGATAAATAAACCGAAAGAGACATTAACTCAACATATATTTCACGCATACGACCAAAATTCGGGAGTCTGGCGGATTCATAATATATCACTGTATTTTTTATTCTGCGTGACTCAGCCTTTAATGTGCATTTGTAGCGGCTTATTCTACTGTCAGAAGTACACACAAAAATGTATGTACTGCAGGCATTTGTGTGGACCTGCAAAATTATACAATATATCAAGATATCAGAGAAAACAGTGGCAGAATGTTAACAAATTATATGTGAAAAATGACATGCCAGCAACTGTATTACACCTTCCTTAAAGCATAGTTGGATGGACCGGGGGAATAGATAGATGGATTTGATTTATAAAATTGCCTCGCTTTTTCATTGTAGAGTGGACAGTATGCAACGCCACCTCCAGCTTGCGTCGGTGTTGTTGATATATGTCGGTAAAGCAACTGTTTTCACCGTGTTAGGACACTCCTCAGATACAGTGTCAGTAGCAGGGCCGTGTCCTGGGCGGAGGTGCATCGTTACTGTTTCCGCTCCACCACTTGCTTTTACCGTCACATCCTCAAGCCAATGTCTGACCTTCTGGCTCCAGTGTTTCACTACGAGTTACTAGCACTCTGTGGAACATGTACGTTACCTGTGTTACCTTCACTGGCAACAACAGTGGCTTTGTCAGGGGTTTTTAAACCCCACCACTCCCCCAAAAAAACCGGCCAGGCTCAGCTCTCCTCTCTGTTGCTTCTCTGGTCTCTCTTTCTACATCCTCCATCTTTCTTTTCTGGTCTTGCATTCTTGCATGCGCAGTATCAACCGAGCCTCTGGTACCAGGCCCACTAGCTTGCGGCGATAACATTCGCGACCAGTGGCGGGCCGTCAGGGCTCGCTAAGCCTTCTCTGCTGGCCCAAACAGAACCACAAAGATATACCTATATTTATTCATTTACATTTTCTTTTTTTATATCATTAAAAGTGATAGCTATTTTATAATGTAATTGTTTTTCATAAATACACTACATGTATTATACTTATTTTTCCCTATTAGCTTCCAGCCTGCCGCTTCCAGTCTGCTGCGTGGCCGCTGGATCTGGTCAAGAGCGCTTATCCAATCACATTTCACCGTTTCTCTGGTGGATTAGCTAGCGGCTTAAACTACACGGAGTGGACTCGCACCTTTTGTTGCGCCGCAACAGCTGATCGGCTCAGACTCAATGCGCAAGTAGAAAATCCATGGTCCGCCCGTGTGCATTTGTAAAGGTGCAATAATTAGTGTTACATATGGTTGTGGTCACACAGTGCTGTGTGCTATTGTGTTTTACCCTGATGTGGCGTATTTATTGTAAAGTTCTAACCATGAGGACGGAGGGTTCGCAGCTCGTAGCGCTTTACGCCGCTGTGCACTGTCAGTGTTTCAAAAGAACTCTAATCTTTTGGGGAAATGAACCAGTATATCGCCCAGAACTAATATGATGGGAACTACCAACGAGGCGGCCTTTGAGTGCTTTGCCAGGTGTCTCTTTGTGGACAGACCTTTTTACCGCGTTACGCAGGACCCACAATGTTAGAGGGGCATAGTTGAGATGAAAAGGAAGACTTAGTTTGAAGATAGGTGTGGTTAGGAGGAGGTAGGAAGTGGGGAGTCCTGATTTAGTGTTGTGGCCGGTGTGTTCCCATCACAAGATCTCCGGTTCGCCTCTGAAAGTCGTCTTTTCATCCACATTTCCTTCTGTGTGTTTGTTGAACACTGTAGTTTTATTTAATGCATCTTCACGGTGTTATTTTATTCTGCAACCACCTTGAATCCCCCACCGCGACACGAGCTGTGCTCTGTTTTGTCATGCAGTCTGTGATACATTGTGTGCATGTATTATTCACAGATCAACACTTTTACTGTGTGTCGATATAAGGATATTTCATTTTCAGTGCGGTGTATTGTAAGTATTGTACAGCCCTTGGTGGGAAACGATGAGGAAAGCCTGAGCAGAGAGAGATTTATTATTAAAAGGATAACCCATAAACTGAGTGGATATCATCTTCACTGCGATAATAAAAGCCTCTCTTTAATGAACAAAAATAATATTGAAAGACAATCCTGGTGTGTCACAAGGAGATCATGCAGGGATTACACTGTAGATGGAATACGAGACGTAGTCCAATGCACCTGGACGAGGGACCAGGATGTCTTTGCACTCGTTTTATCTGCCAGAAGAACATAGTTTTATGTTCTAGGCAACATAAAAAAAAATATAGGACTCAACTAATATCATAACCACTTCTGCAAACAAATTAACAAATGTCAGAACTACACTTACGTTTACCTCCATGAGCGTAGTGTTTGATTTCCTGAGCTTCGTCAGTATGAGCAGGACGAAGGGAGGAGAGAATACTGTTGTGGAGACAATTAAAGACCGTCACTCTGTTCCTTGTTTCCTTGTTGGCTTCCTTGATTCCTCCCATGCAAACGAGAAAAGATAGCCTTCACATGTTCCCTCTCACAGCATCATGATGCATCCTGTCATGTCGGATGAAGTCATTTACCGATTGACGTGAGTCTTCAGATGGAACTCCACCTCAGCGCAGTACTTCAGTATTGTACATTAAAATGTTTTACCTTTTTATCGAAACAGAAAAGAAAAACTGGTCAAGATGTGTTTGTTTTTTTTGCTTTGGAAGATTCCTTACTGAGTAAAATACCCCAGAAGAAGCTAAGTGGTTGCAACGATAAGACCTGATTTAATCCTCTGAAGGCCAAGAAACAGTGCTTCACTGCTTCCTTTCTCATCTCCTTCAGCACAGGGTGCACTGAACCGTCCTTTCAGAAAGGACAGGACATAATGCCATCCCACAATTTGATTGCGGGGTCAACATTTGAAGCAACGCTCCAACCGTTCGTTCGGAAAACAACAACACAAGCGACAAAAGAGCGCACGTCATCATGGCGTCGTTGTCCCCGTTTATAGCCCGCGGGGTTGGGGGCGCTGGCCGAGGTTACACTACGCTCGGTGTCAGCGTGGTCATCTCGGCAGGCGGTCCGACCCGTCGGATCCCGATGCTCAGATCCGATCTCAGAGCGTACAGGCTTGACAGTTAACGCGTCCCAGCATGATCGGATGACAAAAGCAATACAAGATACACTTGTGCGAGCGGCCCGAGATGAGCTTTTAGTTGTCTGTCTTTGGAACGTTGTTCACCACGGCAGACTCACGTCAATAACATCCACCGACGGATAATTGTAGTTGGGTTCGCTGAGTACTGCGCACCTTATGAAGTTTGCTGGAAAACATACAAACATCGGCCACCACTTTTAGTATTTAAAGTATTCAGCCACAACCTTTGTTGAATTTGTTCTTTCCTACTTACAGTATTGCTGGTGAACTGAGCTTATTCACCTGCATACCGACACACAGCGATGAACAAGACATCAATCCTTTCCAACACGTTTTCTTTTCTTTAAGGTGCCTCAGGTGCAAATTTTCATAGAGAAACAATGTAACTGAGGTAAGGGAGGAAGGGCCATAAACCATCATGAAAAGCGAACAGCACCTCCTCCTCCATCCCATCTCCTCCCTGAGGCCTTCCCATCTGTCCATCGCTCTCTAACCAGGATGCTCTAATTGGGTTCTTCGCTTTTGACTGCAAAGCCAAAGAATGCCAACGAATCATGACTCCTTTCCTTCACTTCGGCAACCACCCGATCAACCAACTGCCCAATCTGCCCCACGGTCTGACTACCCACACTGCCCCTTTTTCCCTCTTAATAATCAAACTCGAGAGCACACAGCTCTATCCCGAGGTACCTACCGGTTGTCCAGCAGACTGAAAGAAAAACGTTTGCTCTCTCAGACACTCTAATCATGGCAACCCGGCCTTCTTTGTGTGTGTGTGTGTGTGCGTGTGCGTGTGTGTGTGTGCATGTGTAAAAGGGACAAAAAAAACAAACAAGAAAAGGTACGTGAATGTGTGTGCGTGGCGGCGGCGATAACGACAGACGAGCAGTTGTGTGAGGTTAGCGCCGGGCTAGTCACCTGCTCATGAACTTGTCCGTCACAGACCACACACACACACACACACACACACGCACGCACACACGGCTCAACACTCAATTCGGAGCCAAATATATTACTTTTGCAGAGGGAAGAAGGGAGATAAAGCAGCAGAAGGAGACTGGACTAGAAGCTCAATGGAGAGGGGTGGGGGAGGCAGAGCTGAAGAAATTCAGTGTGATTCAACTGGAATGAGAATAGTTATGAGATGGGAATGGAGGGAGGGAGGGGGAGCAGAGGGACTGAGAAAAGAACATGGAGGGATGAAGGAGATTAAATAGAGATGGGAGCCTGGAATAGAAGCGGACGAGTAGGACGGTAGCATGCACTGCGAGAAGGAAAAGGTGTGGTGGGGGACATGGGTACCAAACGTGTGTTTCTGCATTCAGTAATATCACCGTCCAAACCAGCATCTTGTAGCCGGTTTAGATGAAGAGACACCTCTCCGTGACTATGAACTGAAAAACACTTTACTAAAATACACCAATACATTATGCAGCAGGCGAATGCATGATAACCACTGACTGGATGTGCGAAGTGGATGTAATCCTAGTGATGTCACTCGTTTGTTCGTGCAGTGTTTTTCAACTTTTTTTGAGCTTCGGCACATTTTTCTTACTAAAAAAATCACGCGGCACAGCAACAACCCCAAAAAGTTACAAAATGTCACATTGTAGCACGATACAGCAAATATCGAAGGTAATTATTGCGCTAAATACTGGCGTGGAGAGTATTTCATTTCAGCCATTATATTGCAGGCTCAGATGCTCAACAATGGAAATGTATTTGTGGCAACTAAATAATATTTTTTGGGACCGATTAAGTGAAATTGGACATTTTCCCACGGCACACCTGGCGGCACACTTTTGTTCCGCAGCTCAGTTGTTGAAAATCGCTGGGTTAGTGCACTGTGGCTTTGAACATTGGAGTTCAGCATTCTGGCCGTGGCCATCTTGGATTTTGGCCTTTGACCATCTTGTTTTTTTGCAACCAGAGAACAGAAGGGACCATATTTGGGCAGCGGAGGAATGATGTAGACATATACGGCTCCGATAGCGGTAGCAACCTGTCAGCTACAAGCCCCCCACGCTGGAAAGCAAACCCCGCCTTACGGGCTATTTTACTCCAAACGGGGGCATTGTTTACCAAATGAACACCAGAAGACTTGAAACTAGCGTTGACGACCACACACTCATGTTGAGAATGTGTTCTGAGATAATTAACCAAGGGAAAGTTCTCAGACTTCTATACGATCGGAGTCCTTTTTTATCAACCAGAGGAGTCGCCCCCTGATGGCCATTAGAGAGAATGCATTTGTGCTCACCTGAATTGTTTTGGACGGTGTGTTTGGCTAAAGGAACTACCAGTACACACTGCCGAGTACATCAATGTGGGGAGTTTCATTTTGCTTTTGGCAAGATGGTGTGACATGTCTTATACAACAACGTCTTGGAGATGATCGCCTGCATACGTCAACGCTTGTTTTTGAGTTTGAATAAAGTGTCTTACCACGCCTTTCAAGACATTTGTGTGACATGCAATAGTCTTTGCTGACACACCTGGGGGAGATCTTCGCTCTACTGCGTGCACCTTCCAGGTCTTCCACGCTTCTGAAATTGCATACGTGGTTGTATTATTGCCTCTGCCTTCAGTCATTTCTATTTTTAAAGAGCCCCGGTCACGGTGTAAAAGCTGCTGTTCAAAATGTCAAGCTTTTTTGCAGAAGGTGTTCAAGAGTAAAGGAGATGGAGCAAAGGTTTGACAAGAAGGAAGCAGAACATGTTGTGTTTCAGGTTCACTTTAGTATAATGAAAACAAGAGAAGAGTCTTTCGCTGCCTTCTGGTTTATGGATAGAGAGCTACTTCATGCCTCCTTTGTTTCCTCGCTCTCTTTAACTCCTTTTTTTTGCTCCCATTCCTCCTCACAGGTTACTTGTTCGAGTAGATCAGTAAATTAATTATCCGAGAATACATTAACATTCTCATATCCTCTGGCACTGTCAAAAATCTGTGTAAGAGAGGAAGAGAGGCAGAAGGAGCTGAGAAACTGGATAGCAAGGTGATAAGAAGTGGGAATGTTGCGCCACAGGGGTGATTTATAATTAGAAGTTTGGTTAAAGCTGTATAATTCGTGGTAACACACACACACACACACACACACACAAACCTGTACACATACCTGGTGTAGCTTAGAGTTTTGCCCCATTTTCCCTGACTCAGCAAATTGTGTCCCTCCTCACCTGTGTTTTTGCACAGGCAGTGTTCAACCTGACCTCGTATTTTCTGCAGCTGCTCAAGAAAACTTCTGTGCAGGAACACATGAAACGTTTTGAGCAGGAAAAGAACCTGCTGTACGGTTTGAGGTCTAGTCTGTGTTTCTATTTCTAAATGATCTCGTGATTGTGTTCGCGCGCAAAGGTTTTCACAAGCAGTAGACCCCATTTGAGCTCTGTTCCTTCATGAATTGAAGAGAAAACACCACGATATTGTAATTTTTTGTTGGTCGCTGGAAAAATTAACGACTAATTACTGATGATGACTGGCTGTCACTACATACAAATACAGACATTATTGTTATCAATCGAGAAATATTCCAAATTAAAAGTACCATATTTGTACCTTGAAAAGGCAACTTTTCTCAATAGGTGAGATGCTGCAAACATTATTCTGTAAAGAAATGTCCTGACATCAATGTATTTGAACTGACGACGTACTTTCTGGAAATCTATTATTTCTATCGTGAATTAGCTGCATTTCTTTTCAGATCTGAAGTCATTTCAGTATGTACGAAGACTTCTGGAGTTATGTGTTTATAGCACCTCAATTATTCAGAAATGTAGCTACTTTATGGAAACTAATAAGAAGAAATGTTTGATTTTGTGTCTGCATGTAGTCAAAGATGTTGTTGACTCAAATATATCAGTCATGGTCAGGAATTATGGATTTATTGACTTTTCCAGAAATCTAAAAATCGAGACATAAAAATTGCTCCATTGGTACATTAATGTTTTTCTTCTTTTCGAACATTTAAATACAAAGCAAAAGGTCAGCGGTGCAAGATGGACGAAGCAAATTCAAACATGTTGCCACAGAGGATTCCCTGTGTTTTTGAGAATCATTAGGCCCCTCTGATGGGATGGATGTCTCTTTCTCAAAGGCTGCAGAGCTCCGTGGTGGCGTGTGGCGGGGGCAGATTTTCCTCAACATCTTTCTGGGTTGAAGTGTGTAAAACGTGCCGAGAAAAACCTGCCTCGCTCAGCCTGAAGGAGCTGCTAACATAGAGCTGTCCTTGAGGGGAGCAAGTCAGTTTGGGAGGGAAGGTGAGGGGTGGGGGGGGATCAGGAGGTGTGTGTGTGTGTGTGTGTGTGTGTGTGTGAGACAGATGGAGGGAGGGAAAGAGAAGGACAGCGAGAGAGAAATATGGAAGAAACAGACTGAACCATAGAGAGAGAGAGAGAGAGAGAGAGCGCTGAAGAGCCGTGGTGAAGCAGAAGGATGTGTGATGGATGGAGGGATGATAGGTGTAATGAAAGAGGGGAACTGGGGATGAAGAGAGGCAGATGGATCATCATGACATTACACTGGAGCGCGCACGTGTGTGTGCATGTGTGCATGTGTGTGTGTGTGTGTGCGTGCATATCCATTTTCCCTCCTACTTCCCAGCTATGTGTGTTTGTTGAGCTCTGATGAATGTTTTATCAGAGCTTATGAGATTAAGAGTATCACCGCTCACACAGGCCTTTTGGCTTTCGGTGGCAGCGCTAATTCATTAACGTGTGTTGGCACACGCACAAGCATAGCTTGACATGCACATACATATGTGTGTGTATGTGTGCGAGCGTACTGGTTCAATAAAATATGCGCCTTAATGGTGCGTGGACCGAATTAGAAAAGAAAGAAAGAAAAAAGCAAAGAATGCCAAATATGGTTTGTTCAGCTGTACCTCTTTTGTGTCCGTGTTTTATTATTGCTCCGTTTATAGCATTCAACCAAACGCAATCTATAAGTAGGCTATATTGCACGTTGAAAAAACCTGTCGGCGTGCTTACCCAAACGTATTACTGAGACCAACACAAACACAACGCAATTGGAACAGATTAGATGAAATAAAAGCTATATATTCGTGGGTGTACTCTTTGTTAAAGTGTATACAGGCTCTGTGAGGCTGTACTAAAGACATGCTCACAATGACAGTGCTAACAGGCGGATGTGCAGCGAGTGGAACGTTAGCCGTGTTCACCTTCTGAGTTTAGCCTGTTAGCTTGATAGCATTTCCTAATGTAGCACTAAAGTGCAGCAGGAGGTGTTGCATTCCTTGTCAAAGGCTTCCGGTCACAAACCAGGGCATCAAGCATTCGAGGGCGACGCGCTGTCATTACGTAACACTTGCTCGTACAGCGAAAACGCAGTTGTAGCCCACACAAGAAATGCGGAGGAGGATTGTAAACAAGCGGCAACAAAACGATTCTCTGAGTAAAAAAAAGAAACGCTTTCCGTCAATTTTGACTACGTTTGAGCACCAATCGTCATTGATGTCAACAGGTGAAACACACACACACACACACACAGTAACATCTTTTAAACCCCAGTCTCTCTGGCAAGCAGAGGATAGCCCTCGTCAGACTTTAGGAAGCTCCTTCACAAGACAAGTTTCCACAGACGGAGCGGCCCTGTAGTAAACTCATCGTCGTGGGACAAATAGGCAGATTTCAGTTTTTTTTTACTTGACTTCATATGATGTTGATTTCCTGACAGGTTTGGACGTTCAGTTTCGGTCTGATTCATCTGCACAGTGGAAGTCAAGAGATGGACACAGCTGTGGTGCCTGTGCTGGAAGATTTTCTCTGTTGATCTGCTGAGGAGGAGTGGAGTCTTTGAATCAAAATTGTCTTTCATCCATTTATTCTTGCAAGAAGGAAAATTATGCAACAAGCACCCAGAGCAGTCTGCGACACAAGATTCAATGAACCAACAGTCACAGCCCATATTTAGCGTACAAAAGACTTCCAGCTTTCAGTCATTAGCCTGACTTTTAACAAATATTACAAAAAATAAACATGGTAACTTTTAAAAAACTGCTGCTTTTTTTTCCCCCTCACAGTTTTTATCCTCTGAAATGTTCTACACTTCCTACACCGTCTGCCTAACTGGGTAACCTGGCAGTATCATGGAGATAACGTCTTAAATCTTTGTTCCTCAGGGTCCAACACTAAGGCCTCTGCTCCCAGGATTTGGCCCCGTCATCCCAAAAAGTTTTTTCTAAACGCGGCAGAGGACAACTCAACTTTGCTTTCCACTCCTCTGTCACTTTGCTTTCCACACGCATACATTGAGCTGGATGACTGCCCACCAGCTCTTACTCAACCTTGACAAAAGTGAGATATTGCTCTCCACTGACAAACGCTGGGCTCTTTCTTGCGGCGGAGACCTCTCTATCAGGACTGACAACGCCATCGTGACACCTGCCCGGACTAGCAAGACTCTCAAGCAGTGGCGGCCGGCCAATAGAGGGCAACGGGGCATGGCCCCACCCACCTTGAGCCTCCACCAAAAAAAAGGTACAAGAAATATAATAATATGAATAAATAATACAAATTGTCAATACTTGTGTTGTTGAGCTATGGAATATACCCAGTCATATTTGTAAAATAGGATATCTGTGCCAAATACCTGCTTTTCCTGCTTGTCTCCTCTGTTAGTGCTCCTCTCAGCGGCTCACATGCACGTCTTTGACAGGTCTAATACGCAGTTTAGCCATTCACTGATGGAAGAAATAAATGCGACCTGAAAAAGGCTCGTGTCTCGTTCACGTCCCGCGTGTTTTCGCCGGCTTTTCGTCTCTCGCGGCGACATTTTAACAAGATGACAACGGAGCATCTCAGCACGAGCACCACTCTTGCAAAAAGACTCGACCCTCACGAGAAAAAAAATCTCTCCTCCGAGACCCGTTTGAGAGAAGAACTTGGGGCGGAGAGACTCCAGGCGAAACGACTGGTTCCAGATCAGCCGCCTGAACTGGGCATGAAACAACAGACCGGCGCGAAAGGGAAGCGGCACATGTGAAGCTGTATAGTCGGGTACACGAGGAAGGCTTGGCTAGCTGGATGCAGTCATGCTAATGCTGAATTTTTGCTTTCCGTGCGTGATTTTGAAGTCGACGGGGTCAGATTCAGCATGGACATATACGGGAGTAAAGAACGCTGAGGGAGGGACAGCCGGTGCTTCTGCTACATCGATGCTAACGGTAGCGAACAAGAGCCTTTTTTTTTTTTTTCGAGACTGCATCGCCATCCAGAACGCAACCGCTGACACCGTCGCTACGGCGCTTATGGAGAGGCTGAGCATCGTTCTCCCACACGGGCAAACAGACAAACTTATGGCCCGAGCTCCAAACAGGGTCAACGCTCACTAAGTCCACTGCTCCGTGCATCAGCTGTTCCTCATCATGCAGCTCGCATCACCAAATGTGGACATGCTATTTCACCAGCTGCAGAAGAGGACTCTGTCTTCATTAAAGGACTTGTCCAGAGGTTCGCAGACCAGTCCAAGTTTGCCTATTTCCCAAAAACTCCCACGTCCCCATCGAATTCAGAAGCCTCGGTTCTGCTGTACAAGTTGCTAAGCCAGGTGTATACCTCCAAGACATGTGCTTAGCTCCTCCCTCCCAGCAGGCAGCGGCCCATAACCCCCCTCTCAGCTCCTCTCTCCCCTCCGGGCATCTCGGCGGTGCAATGACATTCCCGCCTCACACAGAACTCAACTGCCTGTGCGAAAAGCTCATTTCTTCCAGGAACACTTCATATCCCTCTCTGAGCTTCGCCGCAAGTCTCTTGACCCGGATCATTCCGTCATGAGGGAGACTCCAAAAAAAAAAAAAAAAAAAAGGGAAATGAAATCACTTTCCACCTGCTTCTTCGTTTGTTTCTATCGAAAGACGGTTTCTTGTGGAGGCGCTGCTGGTACATGGCAATCACCAGAGAATTGAGGGGGAGAAATACATTAAAATGGCTGTGCTGTGGATCCGCTGGTGTTTTGTCTCAGTTAAAGTGAATTGTCTCTGTTTTCTCTTCACAGGCTGCGGAACAGGCAGGGTACAGCATACAAATTGGCCTCTCATTAGGATCAAGAATAAAATAAACATGGGCTTGAAGCTGTACTAATGCATGTTTCCCTTCCCTCAGGAAGCCGAACAACCTGTTAACACGACTTTGCCAGATGGCAGTGTGAAGTCACCGTGCATCCAATAGTCCTGAATCAACAATGGCGTTCGGTGTCATCCTTCTTTCCACCCGGTCAACCCTTCACTCCTCTTTTATCTCTAGTTAGGTCTCCACCAACTGCTGAGGGAAACGTCTGTCCCTTCATGTGTATTAGAGCATTATCCATACACAGAGTATTGTGTACATCAATGCTATACTCTGTCCCTGGGTTTTCACACATATTTCACCAATGAAAAGTAGTCAAAAGCGCTTGCGACTAAATCTTGTAACCGCATTAAAACTGTCTGTCAAACCTCAGAGCTCCTTTTTGAATTAAGTGCTGCTCACAGCAGAGCTGAAGGTATAAAGTGACGAGGCAATTTCATTGGAATTCATCTGAGGCGGTGTTTCCCGCAGTTTCATAATGGACCGAAATTATTATTAACAGCAGCCTGTCCCGGGGAATTCGACTCGACCAGTCAGGGACGGCCGCCCGGCGTGGGAGTCTGAGAGCAACAATATTAAGATGCATTAAAGATGATTTATCGATGCTTACTCATGGTTCGGTACTGCATTTCAAGTTGTTACAAAATTCACACGGCAGAACGAGAACTTATACAGGGAAAGAGATACGCTCTGTCCCAATATAGGGTTTAAAAAAACAACCCTGATAAGCCAGGGGGGCAAAAAAAAATATCCTAGAGAATAAGTGATCCATATTAATATTTCTGTTGAAGGCTCTGTAGTTGCATAGTTGCATGTCTGTTGTTTGGTGCTGGACAGGTTATCAATGCTGCTGCTCCGAGACACCCACACACACTTATACACACGAGACACCCACACACACTTACACACACGAGACACCCACACACACTGATACACACGAGACACCCACACACACTGATACACACGAGACACCCACACACACTTATACACACGAGACACCCACACACACTTGGAAAAATGTCGCTGTATAATCGCATGATTTATCTGCGACTAATCGCAATATGCGCCAAATTCAATAACGAAGTAAAAACTAGTGTATCGCACGCTTTTATTTTAAAGCAATGTTATCAGAACAATATAACAGAACCTATGGAGCAACGGCAGGTTAACATATATACATATTTGGTATATAAATATGTATTCTTGTTTTTTCTGAACAGGTACCAGAAGAAACATTTTCCTCAGGGAACAACATAAACAGTGTGTTCAGTAGTAAGGGTCCCTGTTAGGGACAAACAGTCAAAGCGCTGCCTGCCGTGTTCTGCTGCAGCAGAGCGCCACACCGACAGCCCGAAAGAGCGCCGAGCAATACAAAAGCATTAAGATACATCAATGCTGGTCGGTTGCCGTCATCATGCTTTGGGAAAGTCAAGAAGGGAAGGGAGAAGCGTGACAGTGGTCAACTTATCATTGTTAGAATTATAATCTTTGGCGGGCCAGATTAAAGGGCCGTAGTTTGCCCACCCGTGATGAGTTAACGCATTGTAAAACACGTAACAGCGTTAAAAGACGTAAACGCGTTTTTAACGCACTGACGTGGCCAGCCCTGATATATATATATATATATATATATACACCATTATGAAGCGTCAATAACTTGGAGATAAATTGGCACACTTGCCTTCCAGTACAGAAAGTAGTCTGGCGTTGCGTGGTGGCTGTGGAGATTGAACTAAAAGTATTTGCGTGGCTAGACAGCACCAAGAAGTAAGGAAGGAGGTGTGTTCATGTGACTTTGGTGAACTGAGCCTTTACCGTACACGGAGAAAGTAATGAAAGGGAGCTTCAGCTTAGTCTCCAGTGCCTTAGTCTGAGCTGCTTAGCATAAAAGATTGGGAAGTTAAACTACACGGATGGATAAATAGATGAGAGAAAAAAACAAACGTGTAGAAGAAAGAGCCACATTGTCTGTAGCGAAGACACAATAAGGAAGGAAGGAAGGGAAGGACTGACAAGGATGGCAGCGTGAGGATGGAGAGATCTCGATGGGAGGGCAGGAGAATAAGAGAGAAAGAGATGAGAGTGTGCTGCCTTGTGAAGTGAGGCGATGATGAAAGAGAGTCGGACAAATTGACAAAGGGGATGAGGAGAGGAGCGAGGACGGCGGGGGAAAAGTGTTCCCTATTCGGCAAATAGGGGGCAGTGTCAGTCTGTTGCAGGTTTCACAGCGAGACGGAGTCGGGTGGGGTGCGAGTTCGAGGTTAGAATAGCAAAGGCGGTGGGAGTGAGAGGCGAGGATGGATGGACGGCGGACAAAGGGACGGGCGGCGGTAAAGAACGAGACGGGAGACAGACGCGGGGCGACCGAGAGCAGGACAGGAGAGACAGGCGAGGGAGGGAGGAGCGACTCCAGGGGGAGAGCTATGCGTCGTCGCAGTGCAAAGCACGGGGAGCACAAACCCACCGCTCGTCTGTTCGCCATTTCAACACCAGCCAGCGATGTTCAAGGCGAGTGGTTCGCGCGCGCTCGCGCCACCTGCGCGCTCGCCGGCGGGAACCCTGGCGCGCGACGTCCTCGGCACGTGCGCTTGTGTCCGTGCATCGGCGCGCGTTTCAGGGAGCGTCCCTGCCTGCGTGGGCTTTTTGTGTGTGCGTGCGCACACATACTGGCAGGGGTTTAGAGGAATGTTCAGTTTTGTTCTCACCGCCTCTGTCCTTGACACGCCCAGCTGAATACAGAGAGCTGTTAAAAAGGGTATTGCAGCGCAGAGACCCTCTTGGAGGCTTTGGAGGTCTACCTCGGGCATCGACCGCACTAACAACCGATAGCAAGGAAATCGTTGGCTTCCGAGGCGGGAAAGGAACACCCGATTCCTGACAATTAGTTTTTACTTAGAGTTCCTCTCATACAGACTTTGAAACCATATTTAATGTGGTGCTCATCGGGGGTGCTACTCGTCTTGTCAAGCAGGTTGTGGGATTTCTTCTGTGGCTGTATGAAGTCTTTCTGAAGACCATTGCACCTCCACAACATTGTGTTTCTCGGGACCCAAGGTGCACCAACTTTCGATATTGCAATATTAAGCACAATAAGTGCTCAGTGCGGGGGCGGGGCTTCAGGGCCCTACGGACAGATCGATAATGAGTCACGGGATCACCAAAGATGCGACAATTGATCATGTGGCGATGTCTCCCGGACGTATATTGAATGACAATGTAACCAAAGGTTGGCGTGTTAGTTTACACGGAGCCAAAAATGTCGACCGCATGACGTCAAGGGATCACCAAAGTCATCAGGATCCATCTTCTGGGGACCATGACTGTTTGACCAAAATGTCATGGCAATCCATCCAATAGTTGAGATATTTCATTGTGACTTTGTGTGATGGATGGACTGAGCCACCGACACCGCCATCCCACCGAGCCACGCCAGTGGAATAGCTTCAAACTTTATCATGAAAGGTCTTCCAGGATTTAACAGAATTGTCCAATATTGGTAAAATACCAATTCTGTGCGCTTCACTTACCTGCGGAAAGCAATTATTGTCATAAATACCAGCGTAAAGAATATTCCAACAAAGACCTATTGGAATCAATCCACATTGAGGATTTCACGACCAGCATGATGTTTATCAATCATCAATAAACGTGTAATCAGACAAGATGGATCATGTCAGAGCGTTACGACAGATGACACCCAGTTGGTAACAGCCAACAGAACAAAAACAATTCCATAATTTAGAATAGGAATAAAAAAAAAACCTGTGTTTGTATGTTACAACAAAGGCAGTACTACAGTATTTAGACAAAAGGCGCGTCTGTTTTCTATTCATTGAGAACATGTGAATGTAAGCGATATCGCTGCACACGCGCTTTGGGCTCAGTGACATGCTTATCAGCATGCAGACACACACATCATATCACGAGTGTTTCTGAACATGTGAACATTGCAAAATGTGTTTGAAATGGGAGCCTGTGTGTGTGCTTGTGTGTGTGTGTGTGTGTGTGTTTTTATGTGCATCTTTGCCATGACCATCTGCAAACACACCTGCTCTTAGTTATTATTTTTTATTTCTTTTTATCACTTCTCTCATCTGTTGCTATTTTGTTCCCCCCTGTCTTGTCCCTCACACTTAAACATACACACAAATCCTCAGCACATATCAGATGCTTAGGCTGATCTAATAGAGAGCAACAACACAGATGTCAGCACAGCTGATCCTATTCAACGTGACCGTGGGCGCTGTGTGGGTGTGTGTGTGTAAGAGTGTGCGTGCAGAAGAAAACAGACAGTGTTAAGAGCTATACACAAAGGTGGGATCTTGCCACTTAATATGTAGTGCAAGTGTTTGCTCTGTTGTAAATGATAAACACTAATAGCTGAAACAACCTTTTAAAAAGACATGGAGGCTATGGCTGTTTCGACAGTTTGTCTCAGTGTTAGTGTCACAGCGGTGGTTTATGTCGGTTAACAGTTCTGTACTTCACACACTTCGAGTCACCTTGGAGGTAAATGCTGTACCTGCAATTGAATTATAAATCATCTTAAATCCTGACGGTTACGACCCCGGCTCAGAGCAAGCGGCATCGGAGTCAAACAAACAACTATAGTTTGCAAAGCAAAGCACTTCCCAACAACGCTTACTTCCATCTGCTCGGTGATACAGAACACTTCAACGCTGCAGATTGCAATAGCAGCCAGGAACATTCGGCCTTGCTGACACGGTTGTGTGCTGGGCGAGACGAATAAATGTCTAGATACAGTATATACGACGATTTTGTGGAGCAACTCGCATTTGGTTTTCCGCCGCGGGTTGTGTCTGTCTCCACTGGTTCCCCGTCCAACCAGTAAGAACCGCTAGTCAAGCACTGGCTTTCCTGCTGCGATCATGTCTAATTGTGTCTGAAGGAGCATCTGGCCAGGCTCTGTGTGCCACCTGGGCATCCATTTCCTTCTTACTTTTATGAGTTGCATCGGACGACATCATGAAGAAGATAATCAAGCCCAAGTCTTGACCGTACCGTACCAAAGGCGCAGAGTATTCTTCTGTTGGGTGACGGTATGCCAGAGGAGATGTAAATTTGATTTTAATCTAAAAGTTCAAAAGCCCTGCAAACTTATGACCAGGCCACTTAAAAATTCCCCAGCGGAGGCGAAAGCTATCATATATCAAGGTTTCTGGCTTACTGCCTTAACGCCCTCTCTACGTGGAACAGAAGCTTAATGAAGGACATATGATTTCCTGTAAAAAGTCTCCTTAGAATATCTGGAGGATTTTTAAGTTTTAATTCCCACCCTGAACTCACATTAGCCATGTATGAAGGGCAAATCAATAAGTAGTGACCCAAAGATTGATTTTTTTCTTTGTTATAACCTTCTCGTGCTCACGCTGTACAACACACACACACACACACACACACACACACACACACACACACACACACACTACTACTCCAACTCTCATTCGATTCAAAATTCAGTTTCCACAGGATTTGTTCCAGGATTGAGAACACCACTTGACAACCACAACAAAACAAAAAAGCCTTCCTTCCCACCTTCAAGGTTCTTGCTTTTGAAGACCAGAAAAAAAAAGTACATGCAACAGTAGCATATCAGCCTCGATGCCAACGGGCCTAAAGGGACAGCCAGATTGTTCCCTTTTATGGCACCCTACTCCTTTTTTGCGACCAAAGTCATGATGTAGGCTGCCAGAAACTTTGGGGAAATCATGGAGGGCGAGGTTTCTGAAAACGCTGTCAGAGTGGTGTGAACATGCAAGAGACACAAAGCAACTGGGAGGCGTAGTGATCCAGCAGAGGCTTCCTCTGCTCACCGGGACAATGTAGGATGTCAGCCAGCCCTGTTACCTAGCAGAACTCCCTTCAGAGCACCATTAATTATAATGTGTGTTTCTGGTCAGCTGGCGATGGAGGATGCTTGAAGAGGAGGGAATTCGAACAGATAATAAAATACTCACCTGGTGCACTTCATCCTTCATGATCTGGACATCCTTTGTCTCCAGGATCTGCAACATTACCCCCATTGGTCCACAAATCACTGGATCCAAAACCTGGAGACTCTCTTTTTTTCCCCCTTATTTTTAAAATACACTTACCCATCTTAGAAAGGATCCCTTCCGTCTGCATATTACTCTTCGTCGCAGGAGTCAAAGCATTCAGGGCCACCGCTTCCTCTGTCGTGGTGCGTCCATGTCGTCATATCTCTCTTCTTTTTGACTGAAATCGCCAGCGTTTTTTCAAAGCCCAGTTGTGTAGTTCCATGCTGGTTCTTTGTGATTTTCTTAAGTATTCATTGGTTCGTTTATTTTACAAAATGTCGAGGAACACATGATTCAAAGATCACGGTGAAGGATTTCGTGTGACGAGTACTTTCTTTAAAACCGCGTCATGTGACACGCCTATGCCCCTTTCTCTAGTCTGAATGAGGTAAGACGTGGCAGAAGCAAGGCAGCGGAAGCAGGAAGTCTCCTCTTTCCGCTAGACGTCGAACCATATTAATGCCATGTATTATCACGAAGATATGAATATTTAAAAAACGTAAACATTGTCAAAACACGGTCCCGCATCGGAATAAGTTAAAGCAACTTCTATAACATGGTTCATACAATCATTGCCTGCCTGCTGACTCATCACGTGTTGCCTGCGTTGGGCATGAGTTGGGAGTGTAAGCATGTGAAAAATCGGTGGGAGAATGTATTTCAATACATTGCCTTATTAAGTTTAACCTTCAGAAACTGTCACTCAGGCTTACTGAGAGGATTCCCACTAATTTTTTTCGGCAATTATTCACAGAAAATTGCCCAATCTCACAGACGCTGACGCTGTATCGAGTGACCACTTACACGTCCCTGATGAGTTCTCATGTACACACTGTGTCCCAGTGTCAGAGCTATAAAAGGTCCACAGAAAAAGACACATTCAGCCAAATTGTATTTGTGTGAAGATATTGTCCTTGTTTCAAACCTCCAAAGTTCAGCCATTTACAGTATATTAGGCCTGTAGTGGTTTGAATTGGCAGAAGTTTCCGCCGGTTACTGAAACAACGACCCAATCAGAGTTTAGAAGGCAGGTTAAAGAATAGGGACGCAATCTGCAACCGGCTGGCTACTTACCTACATACATAAAAAAAAACAGCAATGAAAACATTGTGACAAATCTAGATAATATTGATAGCTGTAAATTGCCAATTATTCCATCTACATATGTATTTCATCAATGTGAAAACACTTTAAATCAACTGTTAAAATAACAGCGACCGTAGCCAACAATACAATTCATATGAAATATACAAATATAAATAAACATTTGTGCCACTGTCTAAATCAATTTTCTTTTAAAGAGAAAACCATCTGCATCTAATCTAACGTGATGGACCTGCATTGTTCAATTTAAGATTCAAGATATTCATGTAAAAATAAACTTCGGTTATTGCCTGACATATGGGAAGAGATGCACAAGTTGGCCAAAGATGGAAGACACACCTGCGCCAGCGTCTCCTTTCTGGTGATCCCTTTCGTAGCGTGTGCAGCTTCCTGAGGTCAGCCAAGCAGCCACGCTGCTCAGCCTCTGTGGACAGGAGCCCATTGCCTCTCGCTCTCTCAATTTTGCATCGGCCACTTGATAACTCAACACTGACTCACTCGTGTGCAAATGGAATGATCAGAAAGCTAAGAGGCCAGAAGAGTTGCATACGATCCCTCCTTGATCACGATTCTATTGGTAGGAGCTACCTGAGCGTTGTGTTTCAGCAGATGTGTCGCAGCCAACACATCTGAGTCTGTGTAATTTGAGAAAAAAGGCATCGCACTCACTTTATTCATACTGCGTATAAGTGTGCTTGGGTTTCAGGCACATGTTCACATAAGTGGAATGTGTGTGTGTGTGTGTGTGTGTGTGTGCGTGCACACGAATCCCAGTGTCCTTGATATGATTGGACAGAGATTAGAGTGATCTGGCCACAGATGATACGCTGTGATGACAATATAACTGGAGTGTGTGTGTGTGTGTGTCGAGGTGTTGTGGAGAACAATTACATGGTCAAATTTCTTCTGGATAAAAAGTAATTTGGGTGATTGTTATTTGAAGAGTGCAAACAGTGTGCAGCGGTCTAAAAACGTGAAGCTATAGATAGTTTAGATAGTTTACATTTTTATCTCAAGACATTAAGTGAGATTAGGGTTGACAATTAGAGCCCTGTTTTTGTTTTTAGACACTTGAGACCTTTTTTTCATTCTCCCAGGTATCCTCCCTCTACATATACAAGTGCCAGAAAAAAAAGAAACATGCCATATGGCCCTGTGCCCTTTTCAATTATATTTCCATATGGATGCAACCATATTCTTTGTCCACTATTGACTTTCACCCGGACCATTAACAGTGCCAACGCATCCTCAAGCAACACATGAAAGTGACTCTTCATGCATTTTCCAACAATAACACCTGTCTGTTTCTCATGAAACCACTTAATTCATCTTAGGTAACAACACCACTGAGTTAGGTTGAAGAAAATATTATATAAATATTGGAGTTTGGGTTGAAAACTAACTAAATTGGAGATAATTAGGTAAAAGTTAACTGCAAAAATAATCACTGTTGAGTTCTAGTTTCACACAGTACTCAGGAAAACTCAACTCCTTTTGTGTGTTTTGTGCTTTTTAAACTTCCTACCTGTACATACAAAGTGATTTTATGGAATATCAAAAACTTGCAGCACATTTGTTTTCCTTTATGGCTTCCTCTATACCTTCAGCCTGAACAGCTACACAACTCATCTTTGGTCTCTAATATAAATGTATTTTTGTGAAATATAGATTGTGGCTTTACATCGAGGTTTATTGATTACATTATTTTGTACATCCTTAGTTTTGAATAGACACATACATTATTTGTCTGAGAACTATCATTGTCATTGTTTGTTGAAATAATCTTGAGTAATAACAGTGCTGTGATGCAATTACATGGATATTTGTATAAAATGCATGAGGAAAAAAACATTATCCACTTTGCAGCAGAGGCTTTTTAAAATATTTTTATGACGTTCGTTTTCCAGTAAATCATATCTTTGATAAAATGCTGATCTATAAAGATGATTAAATGAAATGACACTTAATTCTTCTTTTTTTCATTAGCAAGGCAATCAGAATGACCAAAACAAGGCACTGACGGAGATACATCGAGAGGGAAAGAAGAGAAGTAATATGTGGGTGGAGATGCGCACAACGATTGGACAAGGACGGAAAGAAAGGAGGAGGGATGAGAGATGGAGGAGGGAAGATTGAATCTGAGGACAGGGTGAAAGGGTGTCGAATGGTGAAAGTGAAGGCAGATAACTATTAGATAGAGAGGTAGATGGAAAAGAGATAACAGGAGAGAGTAAAAGAGAGCTGGAAGGAGAGATAAAAGGGTGAGCGAATGAACGATTGAATTGGAGGACAAGATGGAAGGGTGGTGAATGGTATTATTGAAGGCAGATAAATAGCCACAGATTAAACTGATAGATAGACGGAGCGACAGACATAGGTAATGGAGCGTAGAATGAGGGAACGCGAGAGTAAGACGAGGGTCATGAGAGAATGGAGGGATGAAGGGAACAAAAAGATGAAAAGAGGAGTGACACACGTGGGGGGGAGGAGGGGAGAGTA